>NW_016803302.1:1288809-1335301 GCF_001698545.2 Rhinopithecus bieti
AAAAAAAAAAAAAAAAAAAAAAAAAACCTACCTATATGTTAGAATTACATTTCAAGTCACCCATAGTTTCAACACACTTTAAAATGGATGGAAAAAAATTTTAACTGGCTTTACAAAACACTGCTTATTTAACTTATGTACCATTGCTTAAAAGCACATGCAGAATTCTAACCTCAGTATTTCCTTGCAAATCGACTTTTGAATTTTTATCTTGTTATATTTTTTAGGGACAGGGTCTTGCTCTATTACCACTGTTGTATAGTGGAATGATCATAGTTCACTGCAGCCTCAAATTCTTGGCTCAAGTGATCCTCCCAACTCAGGCTGGCTAATTTTTAAGTTTTTTCGTAGAAACAAGATCTTGCTATGTTGCCCAGACTGGTCTTGAACTCCTAGCCTCAAGTGATCCTCCCGTCTTGGCCTCCCAACCCTTGACCTCCCCTCCCAAAGCACTGAGATGACAGGTGTGAGCCACCGTGCTTGGCCTGTGTCAGTTTTTGACATGCCTTTCTCACTAAGCTCAATCATTTCTAGCTTTTGGTTTAAAGTGAGAGATGTGTGACCATTTCATTTGAACACTTAGTGGCCATTGTAGGGTTATTAGTTGGCCAAATGTCAATATTGTTGTATCTCAGGGAATAGAGAGGCCTGAAGAGAGGGAGAGAGATGGGGGTAATGGCTGGTTGGTGGAGCAGTCAGAACACACACATTTATGAAAGTTCACTGTGTTATAAGGGAATGGCTCATGGTTAACCAGCTGCAGATCACCATAACAGATATAATAATAATGAAAAAGTTTGAAATACTGTGACACACAGACACGAAGTGAATGTGTGCTGTTGGAAAAGTGGTGCCAGTAGGCTTGTAAAGCATCATTGCCCTGCAAGACTGCCACAAACCTTCAATTCATAAAACGCACAATATCTGCAAAGTGCAATAAATGAGGTATGCCTGTACTTACAGAACAGTTATTAACTGTCTCATATTTAATTTACATCTTTTTTCTACAAAGCAATATAAATTATGTTCACGTCTTTTTTGTCTCTCTTCCACTCTCCCACTCCCTGACTTGCCTTCATTTATAAGAAAACACTAAATTTAGTGTGAGTTACAGATGGCCAGCTGTTTGCTACAATTTCTGCTTGCATTTCATAGTTTATGGGAAATGGCTGTTCAGCCAGTGGCTGCATTTCTAAACACCTCTACTTAGGTGTGAACTTCTATTTCTCACCAATGCAAATCACTTCTTGCCGAAGTTTTACCAAGCAGTTGTCCTCTGTCTACATTCTGTTTTCCTTTCTGTTGGCTGGATATTTAAAGATTGGCATCTGAATCCCTGAATCAATCACGGAGGAAGAGTATGTGATAATAAGGAAAACCTGCACTAGGCAATTATGTGTGCAAGAAATCAATTATTGTGTTAAGCCACTGAAATTTTAGTATTATCTCTTAATTACTCTAATCACTCTAATTACCTAATTAAGGACTCTAATTAATTTCATTTTAATTTCCATAGATATATGACTGGAATCCTATTTTTTACCTATATTTTCCTAATTAATTATTCTAATCAGTATTTACTATTTTATAGATGTGTCCTAATTATACTAATTAATCCAATTATAATTTAATTATTAATTTCTTAATTACCTTAATGATCCAATTATTACTTGAAGATGTTGGTCAATAAATTTTATTTGTCCTTTTAGAAAATGTGCATGAAAAAATTACTCCTGATATGCAAATTATTTTCACAGATAAGATTTTGCAATCTTTTATGTTGAAGGTATGTATTTATACATTTGCAATTATAGCTGCAAAATATCATTTCTTTTAACTACTATATAGAATTCCATATTATGAATAAGTCACATCGTTTACTTACTTTTGATGTTTGTTTAGGTTACTTCCCTTTGTCCCTTCTATTTTGTTATTTTTAAGCACTGTTGTGATGATTAACTTTCTATAGTTTTCTTGAGCATAAATGCAAAAACCATGCTAGGATATATGCCTATATTTAGAACTGCTTTTAAACGTTTTATGAGACAAACATTGACTTATAAGACAAATCTCCAAAATGGTTCCATCAATTTATATTTCTACAGTAACGTATAGGGTTCCCATTTCTGTGCTTGCTTGCCAACACTAAAGTTTTTGACAATTTGATGATGAGAAATGATATCTTCCTGTTTGAATTTCCATTTTCCAAATAACTGATAATTTTGTCAGGCCATTTGGGTTTCCTCTTCTGATTATTACCTTTCCATATCCTTTGTCCATTTTCTGTGAGATTATTTTTCTTTTTTGATTTCTGGAGGTCTAAAAAATATTTTGTATATGAGTTCAGTTATCTTCTCCCTTGTTTGTTCCTCACTTTCAACTTTAATTTTATGTCTTTTGTTGAACATGCACTTTCAATTTTGATGTAACCAATTTTTGATTCATCAAATGTGTTTTTATAATTTTTCCTTTTGTTTTGTATAATGCATGCTTGCTTATCATCAGTATTAGAAATTTGTTCCATATATATGGAATATATATATATATTCCTCTATTTCTAAGCTCCTCTACTATATTAAAAATATATATATATTTTTTGAGATGGAGTCTCCCTGTATCGCCCAGGCTGGAGTGCAGTGGCGTGATTTCTGCTCACTGCAACCTCCACCTCCCAGGTTTAGTGATTCTGGTGCCTCAGCCTCCCAAGTAGCTGGGATTACAGGCACTCACCACTATGCCTGGCTAAATTTTGTATTTTTAGTAGAGACTGGGTTTCACCATGTTAGCCAGGCTGGTCTCGAACTCGTGGCCTCAGGTAATCTGCCTGCCTCAGCCTCCCAAAGTGCTGAGATTACAGGTGTGAGCCACCGCTCCTGACCTATTCCTTATATTTTCTTCTAATATTTGAAATAATTCATTTTACATGTAGATCTTAATCTAGCTGAGGTTTATTAAGATAGATATCTAATTTTATTTTTTCCATGCAGAAAACCAACAGTTCCAATATCACATATTAAATAATTTTCATTCCATTTCTGATTTGTGCCCTATGGGCACTTTCTAGCCATGTGATTTGGGCAAGTTAATTAATGTCTCTGTAAAATGAGAATAATAATAATAGTACTTTCCTCATAGTGTTATGAGTAATAAATTATATATAAATAAAATCATATAATTATATACAAATTATATATAAAATTGATAACATACAAATTATATATGTAAAATGGGGGAGCAGTATCTGCCATTGGTTAGCACTATATTAGCCATTATTATATATCAGCAGTCCTGTTTTTGGAAGTAAGCATTTAACTAAAATCTTTAAATGAAAATATGCGTTTTATAGGCAGTGCATATTTTCATGATTTATTAGGCCAAATAAGAGCCAATTACTTCAAGAGCCAGCCATTTTAAACTTTCCCTGATCATTAGAAGTAAAGGAGCCATATTTTGACATGGGTCATATACATGAACTCCACAAACATTTGTTGTATACAGAAATACTGTAAGCATGACCATTTCTTTGAAAAAATAATTATTGATGAAATATTCTTTAGCATGTATGGAAATGACAGTTGAAGTAATACCGAAATGCCTAGCCCTTCCATTTTGAAGCATCAGGAGGTACCAGAAATTAATTCTGAATTTGACACCGTGATGGAAATTACAGATAAAAAGAGAGGACATAATACATTTAATGACATATGGACAATAAGCAATGAGAACAATAATAGACATTAAACAACAGAAATGAAGGTTACAACAAAGGTGGAATATATGTAAAACTGGCAGAAGGATACAAAGAATATTAAACAAGGCTCCTAGGTAAATTGTCTTATCCTGGATCTCAGACATTTAATAGGGGCAGAGGGAAGATTTGAACCCAGGTCTGACTGACTAAAATCTGAGCTCTTAACTATAGTAAATCTCCTCTTGTATATAGAATGTGACAAATATGTGAGATGAGTAGTCAGAATAATTTAGGTTTGAATCCTGGCTGTGCTACTAATGGATCTGTGGCCTTGCCTAGTTTCCTTCTCACTAAATTGGAACAATAATGACGACCTTCTATGGTTGTTGTGTGAGATATTTGTGATGCTCCTGATACACCTAGATGCCTAATCCATGTTAATTCCCTAATTCCTTTCCTAAGAAATCATGTTGCCTGCATGATTAGCAATTAGATTAAACCATCCTCAGCTTCTTTGTACAAGTTATTTCTACTGAAAACTTGGACTTATTTAATTCTGCACATTTTTAAGAATAAAAAGTTGCAGTAAAAGAAAGTATGACTTTGTGACTTGGAGACATAAACAGCAGCCCAATGTTGAGCACATATAAGCATGCCCACATACATGCCTGGTTTTGTCCCTTCCAACTCAGTCCCAAGGCACTGTTTCCTTATCATAATCACCATATGTTGTGGGAGGGACCCAGAAGGAGGCAATTGAATCATGGTGGCAGGTTTTTCTTCAAAACTTGTACCCAGATTATTAAAAATGCCAGGCTTGGAATGATTCAAACTTGAATTGATGTCAAGAAGACTAATCATACTCAAAAGCAGTTTTTAAAAAATAAAGTAAAATAGGTTACTTACAGTTAAGCCTTCTCAGAACGTTTAATATGTGTATCCTTTTCATGGCTCTCAACGGACCTCTAAACATTTACCTAAAGTATGTTTAATAAGAAATTATCTCTTATTATCAGAAAGGGGGTCTTAGTGTTAGAGACCAGAATATGCCACCCCAAAATAGGCTTCTTTGGCTTAAGAATTACTTTCAGTTAATTATTTGGAGAAACTATAGACACAGGAGAAGCTTAAAAACAGAGCAGAAGTTACCCTCTGTAAGAGAAATTTACATTTATAAAGGAAATCTCCATTTGTAAGGGAGTTTCCTTCTTTGCACTAGCAAGAGAAAGATGGCTCTAAATCACTAGACATTCTTACCCTTGAAGAAGGCACTGACTTAAATCTGCCTAATGTTATAAATAAAGTTTCAGTGCCACAAAAGAAATAGCACTCAAATATAAAATTTTATTTTTAATTCTCAGCAAGGCAATGTACTTCTATAGAAGGGTGCACCCTTACAGATGGCGCAGTGGTGAGCACACACTTGGACAAGGGAGGGGAAGGGGTTCTTATCTCTGACACACGTGGCCCCTGCTGCTGTGTCGTTCCCCTATTGGCTAGGGTTAGACAGCACAGGCTAAACTAATTCTGCTTGGCTAATTTAAAGACAGTGATGGGCTGAGTGGTTTGGCGGGAAAATGGTTATGGCAGAGCAGGNATTCTCAGCAAGGCAATGTACTTCTATAGAAGGGTGCACCCTTACAGATGGCGCAGTGGTGAGCACACACTTGGACAAGGGAGGGGAAGGGGTTCTTATCTCTGACACACGTGGCCCCTGCTGCTGTGTCGTTCCCCTATTGGCTAGGGTTAGACAGCACAGGCTAAACTAATTCTGCTTGGCTAATTTAAAGACAGTGATGGGCTGAGTGGTTTGGCGGGAAAAATGGTTATGGCAGAGCAGGAAATCAGAATGAGTCAGGGTAGAGAATGAGCAGGTAATCGGAATGAGTCAGGGTGGAGCTGGTAATCAGAATGAGTTAGGGTGGAGCAGATAATTGAAAAAGGTTGCTTTATGAGGAAGTTAAGTTTAAAAGTAGAAGGCAAAGAATTAAACATACTGACATACTGATTCTTTGAAGAGAAATTTAGAACTCATATCTAACACTAACAAACCTTACCCTGGTGTACTCTGCTTTTCCTGCTCACCTCCCCATAACTAGTACCATGAACACCTTTCTTTCAGCTAAAGATGGTATTTAAGGCTGAATTCAAAGCCACCTTTTTGAGATTTTCTCATTTCTTTATCTCCCATGTATACATGAGATATATAAGATAATAAACTTTTTTTTCCTCTTGTTAATTTGTCTTTGGTTATAAAGATCTGTCCAAATTAAGAAATACAAAGAGTAGAGGAAAACTTACTTCTTCTCCCCTACATTGGTCAGGGCTTAAGTCTGAGCTAAGAAGATTATTATTATTATTTTTTTTTCATGTCACAACCATGTTCATCCATCTCACTGAATGTTCCTTTCTGGATGCCTTCATAGCTCTACACAGGCACCCTGAAGTGCAGGGAAAGCCAACATTTCTAAATAAGTTTTAGAAAAAAGAAATTCCTTATACTCTAGAGTATATATCTCTTATAAGATTTCTTTCTAATTCAGGATTTAAGGATATAGCTTACTTATGAGTCCATATCAGCATCCATGACTTGTGACTGCATTCATTCTAGATTACTGTATAGGAACATGAAAGGATAACCATACATCCTCATGTGTGCTCTCTCTTTAGATTTAGATCCCCTGTTAGGAAACCTGCTGGGTTAAGGAATTATCAGTGGTTAATGTTAAATCGTCTTTTTATAACAGAGTAGCCTCATACTTTAAGATTCTTGAGTTAGTAAGCTACCTTTTTGCCTTTTGACTTAGGATAGTTCTGACCTGGTGAGGTGTGCTCACAATGAGGTTTCCTCTAGAAGTTATTTTTCTACTTTCTTCTGTTAGCAAAGAAGTTGCCAGTACAGATTGAATGCATTTGGGCCATCTGTGGGTTACTGGATTAAGGATTTTTGATAGGAAGTCTACTGGTTGTCAGTGGCCTCCGTTCTTTTGGGGAAGTACTTCTAAGGCTACACCCTTGTTTACACTGACCAAAAGACAGAATGGCTGCTTAAGGAGAGTAAAGCTAGGACAGGGGCGGTTACTAATAGATGTTTTAATTTTTCTATCTATTGGCTTTCTGGTAATTGCCAGATGAGGGAGTTTGGTCTGTCTTGTGTGAGCTTTTTTTTTTGTATAAGGATTTTGTGTTTAGGGTATAAGAGTCTATCCACAGACAACAGTACCCAGCTAATCCTAAAATTTTCAAAGTTCTTGTTTAGTCTCTGGTAGAGGCAAGGATATGATACCTTCAATCTCTTGAAGTTCAATTTTCTGTTTGCCTTTGCAATTAAGTGACTTGTTCTAATATTTGACTAAATAAATTTGGAGATTCTGTAAACCCTTTGGGTAAGACTGTCTATTGGTATTGCTATTTTCGACCAGAGTGAGGGTCTTCTCACTCAAAGGCAAATAGATCCTGGCTGTCCTCTGCCAACGGACAAGCCCAGAAGGCATCTTTTAAATCTATTACTGTAAACCACTGGTGACTGTATGGGATCCTACCGATAATAGTATAAGGATTGGGAAAAACAGGGTGGGTAGTTTGGACTATTTGATTAATACCTCTAAGGTCTTGCACTAAGTGGTATGTCATACCACTTACAGGCAATATTGGAGTGTTATAGGGAGACATACAGGGTTTAAGAAGCCCACATAGAGAAGACATTCAATTATCAATTATAGGTTTTAAATTAACCCTGGCTTTTAAAGGAATAGGGTACATTTCTTTCTCTTTACTACTCCCCCAGGGTTTTTTAATTAAACGAATCGGAGGAATCTGTAACTTTTCTCAATACCTGTCTTTTGACCATATCTCGGGTTGAATGTGTTCTTCATCTGCAGTGGTGAGCAAGTTTAGGGAGGGGAGGAATTTTCCATGATTGATTTGGAGGCCTAAGCCTAGTTCTAACATTAAATCTCTTCCTAAGAGATTTGTCCCTGCTCCCAGAATTAACAGAAATTTAATATTAGCTGATTTGCTTTTATATATGACTTTTGTTCTTTTTCCTATTTGGGACATTCTCTTTTGAGATGACATATTTTTAATTTGAAACATTTGTTTTGTCCTCTTTCTCTCCCTTTGCCTCTCCCTCTCTCTTTGCCTCTCTCTTTCTGTTTCTCTCTTTCTCTCTCCCTCTCCCTCTCTCTCTCTCTCTCTCTCTCTCTCTCTCTCTCTGACTTCCTCTGTCCCCTGTGTCAGTCTCTCTCCTCTAAGGTTTTTTTTTCTCTACCTTTGAGTCTCCTGGCTTTATTCTTTTGTATCCTTTATATTGCTTGGAGAGTGGGGGTCTAGGTTCTTTATAGGTTCTGGCCCCCTGGGTAGTTTGTTGTATGGTAGAGAGCAGAATCTTTGCCTTCTGCTTTTGTTTTTCTTCATCTCTTCTTACATATAATTTTGCGGCTTCTCTTAGAAGGTCTTCTATAGGTTTATTTTTCTTTTCCTCTATCTTTTGTAATTTCTTATTAATATCTGGCCAACTTTTAATGACAAAATGAAGTTTTAACATTCCCTGCCCAAGAGGATGCTTGAGACAAAGACCAGTATATTTTCTCATTTGTTTGTTTAATCTGTCTAAATATTCTATAGGTCCTTCATCTTTCCCTTGCTGTGTATCAAATGTTTGGGTAGGATTCTGGGTTGGGGTATGGATTCTTTAATCTCCTTTATTATCAGTTCCCTAAGGTCCTCCATATTTTCTTGGTAGGCTGCATTGTTATTGTTATTGTCCCACTGGGGATCTTGGGTGGGAAATTTTTGATCTGCTGTAGGAATGTTTTGGCCAGGAGGGTGTTCACATTCCTAGGCTCCCATAGCAGCTCTATGGATCATGCCTCTTTCTTCCCCTAAGAAGAAGAGAAAGGGAAGTTCTGAATATCCTTTTTACATTGCTCTATCTCTTGTTGAAGTCCCTTTAGAGAAGGATAGGCGAGTAGTGGGCTCTTGGGATGATTCCCAAGAGTTATAAGGAGGGGGACAACAGGGATAAGAGAAAGGCCTCGGACAACAGCTACTTTTTCTTGTTTTTGGTTTTATCCTTCTAATACTTTAACATTAGGCCTAGGGGATTGTTAGGGGAATATTATTGTTGCTAGCTTTATCCTTTTTATCTCTTACTTTACTTGGGATATTTCCCATTTTGGGGGTGAGGCTCAATTTCCCTTACTGGAAATTTCTTGCCTTTTGGGGTGAGGCTTAATTTCCCCTGCTGGAAATTTCTCACCTTTTGGGGTGAGGCTCGATTCCTCACCTTTTTTTAACCCCCAAGATACCCCGACCAAGGAATACTTCACCATCCCTGTGGCTTTTCTTGCCTTGGTATGTCCCAACCAAGGAATACTTCACTGCCCCTGTGGCTTTTCCTACCTTGGTCCCAACCACCAAGGAAATACTTTACCACTTTTTTGGTGTTTCTTACCTTGGTCTGTGCACAGAGTTTCCTAGTCTCCGTGGTATGTGAGGATCCTTTCCCCAGGATGCCAGCTGGCTTCTTTCCACATTGCTGAGAGTCCACGTTTATTCATCACACTGAGTGGGTCTTGATTCCTTACCCCTGAGCCCACCACAACCAGGCCGTAGGGTGTGCCTCCTCATGAGAGAGGACAGGAGACTGCCCCTGGAGGAGAATGGCTTCCCCATACAGGCCACCAAATTGTTAGAAGCAAATTTTCAGTGCCGCAAAAGAAATAGCACTTGAACATAAATTTAATTTTCTCAGCAAGGCAATTTCACTTCTATAGAAGGGTGTGACTTGTGGATGGAGCAATGGCGGGAACACACCTGAACAAGAGAGGGGAAGGGGTTTTTATTCCTGGCACAGGTAGCTCCTACTGCTGTGTCATTCCCCTATTGGCTAGGATTGGACCGCACAGTCTAAGCTAATTCTGATTGGCTATTTTAATAAGAGCAAGGGTACAAGTCAGAGTGGCAGAGTGAGTAGTTTGGCAGGAAGGATGGTTAGGAACAGGTGACTAAAGATGACTCAGATCAGAACAGGTGACCGGAGTGATTCAGGATGGAGCAAGTGATAGAGGCTAGGAGGGGGTTGTTTACTGAAACCACGGGCAAGGAGACCAAGAGAATGAGGAAGTTAAACTTTAAAATTGTACTAGAAATTAATAACAATATCTAGAAAAGTGCTAAACATTTGGAAATCAAACAATATATTTCCAAATAAACCACTTGTCAAAGGAAAATTAGAAGAAGAATCAGAGAGTATTTTTAATGGAATGGTAAAGAAAATACATAATATCAGAATTTGTATGAACTGAATTAAAGCAATGCCTAGAAGAAAATTTGTAATTTTAAAGATGTTCACTAGAAAAGAAAGTTTTCAAATCAATTATCAAACTTTTACTTAAGAATCTGGTCAAAGAGAGTAAATTAAATTCGAAGATAGTAGAAAGGTAACAGTAAAGGTAACAGTGAAAATAAATAAAATGGAAAATTGATAAGACAAAGAAAAAATTATAAACTCAAAAATTGGTACTTTAAATGATCAGCAAGATTGATAAACCAGTAACTAAAATGGTCAAGAAAAAAGAGAGAAAGCAATCAGACAAGACAGAGAAATAAAGAGAATCCAAACTGGTAAGAAAGAAGTCAAATTATCCTTAATAGCAGATGATATAATCTTATATTTGGAAAAACCTATAGACTCTACAAAAAAGCCCTATTAGAACTGATAAATTAATTCAGTAAAGTTGCAGGATACAAAATTGACATACAAAACCTAGTAGCCTTTCTATATGCCAACAGTGAACAAACTGAAAAAGAAGTTTAAACAGTAATCCCATTTACAATAGCTGCAAATAATTAAATACCTAGGAATTAAGCAAAGAAGTGACAGATATCTACAATAAAAACTATAAAACACTGATGAAAGAAATTGAAGAGGACATGAAAAATGGAAATATATCCCATGTTCATGGGTTGGAATAATTGATATTGTTAAAATATCCACACTACCCAAAGCAATCTACATATTCAATGCAGTCCCTATCAAAATACCAATAACATTCTTCACAGAAATAGAAAAAAATCCTAACATTTATATGCAACCCAGAATAGCCAAAGCTATCCCAAGCAAAAAGAAAACTAGGGCTATCACATTGACTGACTTCCAATTATACTACAGAGCTGTAGTAACCAAAATAGCATGATACTGGCATAAAAACCAGCACATAGATTAATGGAACACAATAGAGAACACAGAAACAAATCCATATATCTACAGTGAACTTATTTTTGACAAAGGTGCCAAGAACATACACTGGGGAAAAGATAGTCTCTTCAATAAATAGTGCTGGGAAAACTGGATATCCATCTGCAAAAGAATGAAACTAGACCTCTTCCTCTCTCAACATGTACAGAAATCAAATCAAAATAAGATTAAAGACTTATACCTAAGACCTTAAACTATGAAACTTAGTACTAAAAGAAAGCATTGGTGGAAATCTCCAGGACACTGGACTGGACAAATATTTCTTGAGTAGTAATATCCCACATGCACAAGCAACCAAAGCAAAAATGGATAAATGAGATCACATCTAGTTAAAAGGCTTCTGCACAGCAAAGGAAACAATAAACAAACTGAAGAGACAACCTACACAATGGGAAAAAGTATTTGTATCTGACAAAGGATTAATAATCAGAATATATAAGGCAATCAAACAACTCTATTGAAAAAATCTAATAATGTGGTCAAATAAATGGGCAAAAGATTTGAATAGATATTTCTCAAAAGAAGAATATAAAAGGCAAACAGGCCTATGAAAAAGTGCTCAGCATCATTTATCATTAGAGAAATGAAAATCAAAACTACAATGAGATATCATCTCATCCCAGTGAAAATGGCTTATATCCAAAATAACAAATGTTGGCGAGGATAGAGAGAAAAGGGAACCCTGGTACACTGTTGATGGGAATATAAATTACTACAACCACTAAGGATAACTGTTTGGAGGTTCCTCAAAAAACTAAATTAGAGCTACTACATGATCGAGCAATCCCACTGCAGGGTAGATACACAAAAGAAAGGAAATCAGTGTAACAAAGGGATATCTGTACTCCTATGTTTACTGCAGCCCTGTTCACAGGGTGAACATTCACAGGTGAATGGATAAAGAAAATGTGGTACATATACATATTGGAGTGCTATTTAGTCATAGAAATGAATGAAATCCTGTCATTTGCAGCAACTTGGAATGGAACTGGAGCTCATTATGTTAAATGAAATAAGCCACACACAGAAATACAAATATTGCATGTTCTCACTTATTTTGGGGGATCTAAAACTCAAAACAATTGAAGTCATAAAGATAAGAGAAGAAAGTTGGTTACCAGAGGCTGCAAAGGGTAGTGGAGGGGAAGGTGAGGGGAACATGGGTATAGTTAATGGGTACAAAAATATTCAGAAAAAATGAATAAGACCTACTATCTGATAGCACAACAGTGTGACTATAATCAGTGATAATTTTATTACATATTTAAAAATAACTAAAAGAGTATAATTGGATTGTTTGTAACACAAAGGATAAATGCTTGAGGGGATGAATACTCCATTCTCCAGGACGTGATTATTACACATTGCATACTTGTGTCAAAACGTCTCATGTACCCCTAAATATTTTTGACAAAGTATGCCTACTATGTACCCACAAAATTAAAAGTAAAACTTTTGAAAAGAACATGAATTACCAATATAAAGAATAAAAGAATGGTATTCATTGCAGGTCTGATACCAAAAATGAGTAAAGAAATATTACAAATGACTTTTCACCAGCATATTTATAATTTAGATGATATGGACAAATTACTTGAAAACTGTAACTTACTGATTCAAAATGTAATAGAAAATTTGATAGTACTTTCCTATCAAGATTATAAATTAGACGGTCACCTTATACATAAATAAAAAGCTTGTGTGTGTGTGTATGTGCATGTGCATGTGTGTAAAAGCTACTATTCTGCAGTATAATAATCTCACTATGATACTGTCTTCCCTTAAAAATAAAATATAAATCTCTGGATATTGGATATTGGGCTTAGTTAAATGAATATTATATAAGACTAAGTGAACAATGGGAATGATTCCCATTACTTTCTGACAATCACTAAAAGTCTTATGTTGAAATATAAAATGAAATTGTTTCATCTGTTATATTCAATGTTTTTTCCAAGAGCTTTTGTTATTCTCTTAAAGTTCAATTCTCAGTAAACATGTAAGTTTAATTCCTCTTATCAGCATAAAAGCTGAACTCTGCTATTGAGCAAAAAACAAAACAAAATGCAAAATCATGGAAACTCAGCTATAGTTCTAGAAATCTATGTGAAAGACAAGATGATACCAGTTACTTTCTTTTTAAATAATTTCTTTGGTGTCTGTGTCAGTAAACACTGAACCCAGAAAAGAAATTGACTGGCAAGTGAAAAATTTCAAAATCTTATATTCTTTTTACTAGCTAGGTCTACCCCAAAAGACACTTATACTTGTTTAAGGAGAAACCAGAGAGATGAAAATAGATCAGAAAGTGTGAAGGATATAAAAATCATCTGACAGTTCTGTTCTCCAAAATAGCCTGTTAGAAACTCATATCCCAAGTATTGCAAGGAGTCTGACAACCATACAAACCAGTTTCACCTTGTTTTCTTGTAATACAACCAGTCAAAGAATGGTGAGTTCCCAGTTTTAACACTAAAAGGACAGCACGCTTGTCAGTTCTTACCAGATCTTAGACTCCTCTTTGATTTTGATCTAAATATGGCCTTGGCTATGGCATGTCCTGCAGGCCATCACTTCCTGGGTGTTCTCAGAATAGAGTTTGGTTTTTGTTGTTTTTATTCTGGAGGTGACTAAATAGAAAACGTATAGAACAAAAATATTCACTGGAGAGCCAAGCAAGCCTATTTATTAACAAACCTCTAAATATTTTGGCAGAATTTGCTTTTTTCTGTTGTTGATTTCTGGTCCCCCAATATGGGGCTCAGAGAAAACTCAAGACCCCCCCAAAGGAGTTGCCTGAACCCGGCACTAAGATACCAACTTGGGCCCATTGAAGCCCTCCTGAATTTAAGCTTCTTCTCAGGTGGAACTGGTAAGTCCTCCTGAGCCCCCAAGTCCTCTGTTAACAGAGCCTATTCACACTGTAGGCTGACAGAAAACATGTAAAACAGAAATAAATCATAATACATATATCAAATTCTGTATTGTGGATCACTGAGTATCACAGTGATTAGAATAACGTTAGTTCAGGAAATTGAGGGTAATAAGTTAAAAGGAATAAAAATAGATTTGTTCAGCTAAAATTTGAAGAATGTAAGCCAGGTTTCATTGGAAAAGAGGAAGAGTAGGTGGAGTTCAGCAGGTGAGGAGAAGTGGGTAAGGCTCAGCAGTACACTGGCCTCTCACTAACTTAAGTCCTTAAGGGCACTGTTTGAGCCCAAGCTGAGTCTCTTCTCTTTTCTCTCTGCTATAGGACCTTGAAAAAAGTTGAACTATTGTCTACTTTTTCCTGTGCTCTAGCCCACTAATTTCCTGTAGCTTGCCATCCTACTTTCCTCTGCTTCCACACACCTGTGAAAGAAAATGCAACTTCCTGTTTTTTCCCTAACTTTTCAATACCCAGAGTAGGCTGATAGACTTCATTTGGGCTAGGAATGCAGTGGGGCTTCTCCACTGCCTTTTCCTTCCTAAATTAATTAGGATTTTGACTATGTAGGGGAGAAAAGATAATTTTATCTCTACCCTCCATAGTTCTTAGCTGGGATCCCCTCTTACCAAAAGACAAATTAACATGAGAAAAGCAGAATTATAATAACTTGTATACCTCTTATATATGTAGGAAAGGAAGGATTTCTCACCCATTGCTAGATTCATGGTTGAGGTGCCTATAATAAAAGATAAGTTAACAAGAGAAAAGTGTAAACATGTAAGTTCTATGTGACATGAGAGCTTTTAGAAAAAGCTTATATATTTAATATGTTTTATGTGACATGAAGACCCAAAGAAAAGAATATATGTATGTTCATTGATTTGATGAAGTGTGGACAGTGTAGATGTATAGTTAGACAAAAGAGATATAATCTAATAGCAATGTCAAAAGACAAAATTACAACAAATTTAAAGATCCTAGTTGGCTTTATTGAGATTCTAGAATCTCACTTCATTCCACAAAGTAGAATAAGTATCCCAATTAGCTGAGCAGAAGAAGCTGGTTTTATAGACAGAGAAGGACTGAAGAAAGCAGAAACAAAGAACACGAAGCAGATTGGTCATTTCAGAGTTACTTTTGAGGACTAAACTTTGACCTTTTTTTTTTCCTATTGCCCAGATTATTTTCTAAGGGTCCTGGGGAGTCATATTTTGTAAACCATAAAATTTTGTTAAGCAAGTTTTGTTTCTTTTATTAACCTAGTATAATGTGACTTACTCTCCAACCTGACTCTGGTATGGCATCATATGACGGGTAACAGGACTCTTTATCTTAAAGCATTCCTTTATACTGACTCCAAGTCTTTAGACAATGCTAAACTCTTTTAAGCAATTGCCAACTAAAGAATCCCTAAGACCCATGTCCCACCTTTTCATATTGAACCAATATATACCTTCCATATATTGATTTATGATTTTATCTGCAATGCGTGTCTTCCTGAAATGTATAAAACCAAATTGTAACTCAACTACCTTAGGCACACTTTCTCAAGACCTCCTGAGACTGTGTTTCCCTTGGCCATGTCATTCATGTAGGCTCAGAATAAACCTTTAAAAATATTTTGGCAGATTAAATATGAGTTCAATTTTTAAGAAATAGGAATACTCAGTTTACTTACATTCTCAAATGAGGCTTTGTAGTTTGTATCTTTCAAGAAATTTGTCCATTTAATCTAAGTTGTAGAATTGATGGCTAAAGTTCTCCTTTATTATCCTTTAAATAATCTTTACTGATAACTCATACCTACTCTCTCTTTTTCTAGTCAGTCTAGCTAAAGGTCTATCAATTTTATTGATAATTTTATTGATCAATTTTCTTAAAGAGTCAACTTTGGGTTTTATTGATTTTTCTCTATTCTTTTTCTAGTTTTTAAATTTATTTCCATTGTGATGTTTTTGTTCTTACTTTGGTGTTCTCTCTTTTTAATTTCTCAAGGTAGAAATTGAGGTCATTGATTTGTAACTTTTTTTGATATAGACATTTAGTACTATAAATTTTCCTTTAAATATGACTTTAGCTGCTTCCCACAAATTTTTATATATTTTCATTATTGCCAACTCAAAATAGTTTTTAACTTTGCTTTTGATTGCTTCTTTGACCCATGGGTATTTTTAAGTGTACTATTTCATCTCCAAATACTGCAGAGGGTGGTGGGTTGAAATACCTTTCTGTCATTAAAGTTTTAATTTACTTGCTTTGTGGTCAGAGAATGATTTGATTTGGATTCTATTATATTTACTGAGATTTGTTTTATGGTTGAGTATAGTCTATCTTGGTAAAGAGATATCCCATGGAAACTTGAAAAGAATGTTTATTCTGTTGTTATTGGGTAGTGTGATCTATAAATGTCAATTAGAACAAATTTATCTGTAGTGTTGTTCAGGTCTCCTATATCCTTACTGATTTTTCTATTCACCTATTCTATCGAGTACTAGAAGTCAAATGTTCACATTTCACTATAATTGTATATTTACGTATTCCTTCTTGCAGTTCATTTTTTGCTTCTTGAGTGTTTAGGATTGTAATATCCTATTGAGAAATTGACACTTTTATCACTATAAAATGATATTCTTTATTCTTGATAATCTTATTTATTCAGAAATCTACTTTGTCTGATATTAAAATAGCTACTCCTTTCTTTTCATTAGTGTTAGCATGAAATACCTTTTTATATTCTTTTATTTTTGACTTATTTATGTCTTTAATTTCAAGTGGATTTGGGGGTTTTGCTTTCTTATCAAATCTGAAAATTGTGACTTTTGCTTGGGATATTTACATTTACTGTAATTAATAATACACTTGGATTTTAATCTAAAAAAAAAATATTTTGGCAGAATTTGGTTTTTCTATTGCCAATTCCTGGCCACCTAATATGGGGCACAGAAAAAACTCAAGATCCCCCGAAATGAGTTTCCTGAATCAGACACTAAGGTACAAGCATGGGCCCATTGAAGCCCTCCTAAATGTGAGCTTCTCCTCGGGTGGAAGTGGTGAATTCTCCTGAGCCTCAAACCTCCCACTTGGTTGAAAGTTTTGGCTTATGCTGAGCTGTCTGTTCTTTTCCTAGGAAGTTGTTTGGGATCCTAATTTTGATTTGGATGTACATTTAAAGTGTCTTCCCTGTTGCCTTTTCCTTCCCAAATAATCTCCATTGGCTTGTCTGTATATTTGCAAGAAAGATCAAACTGTCCTTTTTGCAGGTGAATGAGAGACTGAGTTCCTTAGCTTTGAAGAGAAAGGGGCATTTTGCTCATGCTAGCTGAAAGGTGCACCTGGATAACTGGGGGCCCAGGAAGAGTGTTTGGGGGTGACTCACTGTGACATGTAGTGGTCCTACAGAGAATCCCAAAAAAAATAAAATGGAAAGAAAGTTTGTGCACCCTTTCGGAGGTGATACACTTCCAAAGAGAGAAACTGGGACACATAAGAGGGGAGAAACAATTCAGTGGTGAAACACAGTGGAGTCCTACCTGCGGTCAGCACACAATGATCCACCACACTAAATCATAAGCCTCAGGCCAGTTCTTCCTTTTTCAAGAAAAATGGTGCCAGGCGCGGTGGCTCATGCCTGTAATCCCAGCACTTTGGGAGGCTGAGACGGGCAGATCACGAGGTCAGGAGATCGAGACCATTCTGGCTAACACGGTGAAACCCCGTCTCTACTAAAAATGAAAAAATTAGCCAGGTGAGGTGGTGGGCACCTGTAGTCTCAGCTACTTGAGAGGCTGAGGCAGGAGAATGGTGTGAACCTGGGAGGCGGAGCTTGCAGTGAGTTGAGATTGTGCCACTGCACTCCAGCCTGGGCAACAGACAGAGACTCTGTCTCAAAAAAAAAAAAAAAAGAAAGAAAGAAAAAAGAAAAATGGGAAACAAATCCCCTATAAAAGAGGAAAGGAAAGGAGGGCTATCCCCTTTGGAGACTCAATCTGGTTTTATGTTTGGTAATTATGGTGCTTCTACTTGAAAGTACTTGTGTAAATGGGAAGATCTTATTAGGAATGACCTAGTTCTAATGTTTCCAAAATGAAGAACTCTTGATATTTCCAAATTAATTTTCTTGCATGCTAAATTAGAGCAATTAGGCTGCTGAATCAAAGAAAATAAATGAGAGTCATACTTTAGCTGGCACCTAGAATGATCCAAAAGAGGGAACTTGCCTCCCCTTAGGAAGTTAATAAGAAAATATTTAAGACCATCCCAGAATTGAAGACACTAACATAAGCCACTTCTGAAATGAGAGAGGCTCCAGAAACTGTCTCTTCTTCTGTTCCTTCTAATCCTTTGCTCTCTGAAATTTCTTGTTGATATGGTTTGTTCTGTGTCCCCAGGCAAATCTCATGTCAGATTGTAATCCCCACTGTTGGAGGTGGGGCCTGGTGGGAGGTGATTGGATCATAGGGGCATATTTCCTCTTTGGTGCTGTTCTCATAACAGTGAGTGAGTTCTCATGAGATCTGGTTGTTTAAAAGTATGTGGTACCTCCCCCACCCCTTCCTTCTGCTCCTTCCATGTGAGATGTGCCTGCTTCCCCTTCACCTTCCATCATGATTGTAAGTTTCCTGAGGCGCTCTCAGCCATGGTTCCTGTACAGCCTGTGGAACTGTGAGCCAATTAAACATCTTTTTTTAAAATATAAACTACCCAGTCTCAAGGATTTCTTTATAGCAGTGTGAGAATGGACTGATGCACTTGTCCAGACTATTTCATTTTTCCTTCTCCTCCTTCCCCTATTCCCTCACTTCAAACTACAGAGGGACCAGAAATAACTAGAGGAGACAATAAAATAGTAGTCGCACCTTCTAGAATAAAACCCACCAGGAAAAGGGCTCCTAATGAAACTGCTTCTGCAAGAATTATTGTAATGAGGGAAATCTAACATAACTAACTCCATTTTGTTTCTACCCTTAAATTGCTTTTGCTCATTCTTGCCCGTTCTTTGAACTAACCTCCTCCTGTTCAAAGTCTAGAACTGTATTATAATGACTAATAAAAGACTGCAAGGTTAAGAATTATGGTAGGGGCCTGAACTTTACTAAGGAATAGGCACAGTTAAATAGTACCCATTCATTCCTTGCTTAACTTGTGATATAGTTTGGATACTTGTCCCTGCCCAAATCTCATGTTGAAATGTAATCACCATTGTTGGAGGTGGGGCTTGGTGGGAGGTGATTGGATCATGAGGGTGGATTCCTCATGAGTAGTTTAGCACCATTCCTTTGGCGCTGTCCTTGTGATAGTGAGTGAATTCTTGCAAGATTTGGTTGTTTAAGAGTGTGTGGCAACCCCCCGATCTCTCTCTTGCTCCTACTTTTGCCATATGACATGTAAGCTTCTGCTTTGCCTTCTGTCATGATTGTAAGCTTCCAGAGCCCTCTCCAGAAGCAGATGCTATGGCTATGCTTCCTGTACACCCTGCAGAACTGTGAGCCCATTAAACCTATTTTCTTTATGAATTACGCAGTCTCAGGTATTTCTTTATAGCATTGCAAGAATGGCCTAACACAAATTTGCTTTTCGATAATTGCTCACTGCCCCGGTCACATAACTGGAGGTCACAAAATTTGTAACTTTCCCAACTGCTTCTATAGATAATATCATTAATGTGAGACCTAAAGAAGTGGTCTTTGAGATGTTTTTGTGATTTAGCATTTTGGCAGACCAAGAGATGCCAACTGGACGTGTAACCCATACCAAGGAACGGACTCAGTGGATCCTGAAAACCCCATTCTGTAACTGATTCACCTGCATTTCTGATACCCCTGTGACTTTACCCCTAGCCAATCAATTGTTTCAGTTCCCTGGAGGTGGATTTGAGAAATATCTCCTGTCTCCTTGCTTGGATGGCCATAAACTCTTTCTCTGCTGCAACACCTGCTGTTCTCCATGTATTGGCATTTTTGGAGCAGTGAGTAAGAAGAAACTACCAGGCTGTAACACTTAACATATTGTATGCACAAGGGACCAAATTAGAGTTAAGATCCCAGGTATCTAGATTCCCCAACCTGACCCAAGATCCCTTCAGGTTTACCAGAGAATCCCAATTACTGCATAAGACCTATGATCCAGAGTTTTCTGACCTTTATCATCTAATTGAGTGATTGGTCCCCAAAACAAAGCTAAAAAGTGGCTTAGGGCGGTGGGTTGAAATAGCCTTTAGAAGATTTTGACAAAATAGATAAAAATGGAGAGAGAAAAGTGCAAGGGGAGTTTGCGTCTGCCTTTGTGAGAATTTACCATAGATATTTCCTAAAGTTACAGATTGGACAAACATACAATAATGTAAAATACACCCAAATGAAACCATACCTGACCATGACATCAGGTTTGAAGAAACATCCAAACAACATTCAGGGATACTTCCTGAAAACTTTAAGCATGGTAGAAGTGACATCTTGCTAAATTCTGGATTTGTATAAAGTTTAGATGATGAGTTAATTACCTTGATAAAGAGAAACGATATGGCTTGAGCTTCTTTGCCCACTGACTACCCTGTCACCCTTGCTGACCAGTTGTCATAAATGATCATTGAGAAGGAAAAGGAGACAGCCTCTAAGATTGAGTTTACAACTAAGGTAAATTAGTACCAAATTGAGACATCACAAGGGTTTCATTCCCCTCAGAGTTTCCAGCAATTCAAAGAGGGAAGCAATTTTGTACTATTGCAAAAAAAAAAAAAAAAAAAAAAAAAAAAAAAAAAAAAAAAAAAAAAGACATCTTAAAAAGGATGATAAAAAACTTAAATGGGTGTTTGTGCAAAGGAGGCAGAAGGCCCCAGAGGAAGGCACCACAATAACTCAAGGGAGTTGAGGGATGCTCCAAGGGAATATAGAGGGTTTCCCCTCTACTTCTAACAAATATTTTAAGGGAAGTTAAAATATCCACAAATGGGGAAAATGCCAGAGTCCTTGTTGACACTGGTGCTATGCTTTCAGTCCTTAAGCCTACCTTAATGCAAAGCCCTCTTCTTTGGAGTAAAGAAAGTTGAAATGTTAGGGGTTCCAAAGTCCTCAGTTATAACTTTTAAATCAAACCCTTTCCAATTTTAATTAGGAAAACTAATAGGGCATCATGTTTTTCTGATTGTAGATAGTGCCCCCATACATCCGCTGGGATGGGATTTTCTGGAGACATGTAATATCCACATCTCATTTTCAGAGAAGGGAGAAATGATCCTCAATTTGGGAGACACAGAAGACTTACAAAAGCCCACAGGTAATATTATACTTGCTAAAGTTAATCGAGAATTTGAAAGTGATAATTAGAGCCTTTCTTATCCAAAGTACCAGATTCTTCATGGGCAAGTTCTTCTACAGATACCAAAATAATTATGTTAGTATTTCCTCTAGAAATAACCATAGATAAATGTAAACCTCTGCCAAACATTAAGCAATATCCCCTTCAATATAAAGCTTTACTGGGAGTCAATCCAATCATTCAGGACTATTTAGACAAAGGTCTCATAATTCTTTGCGTCAGCCCTTGCAGTACACCAATACTCCCACCTAAAAAGCCAAATAGAAAAGGCTGGAGATTCATTCAGAACCAAAGACCTGTAAATAAAATAACCCTAGACATCCTGTTGTCCCTAACCTCAACATCTTTCTGTCCAATATTCCTATTACCACCAGCCACTTCTGTGTTATTTACTTATGCAGCACTTTCTTCGGTATGCCTGTAGAGCAGAATAGCCAGTATCTTTTTTGCCTTCACTTGGGACGATCACCAATATACACAGATGGTCTTCCCCAAGGGCTATTCCATGAGTCCTACTTATTTTTCTCAAATGTTAAAAGCAGATTTAGATGACACTGAATTTCCAAATGGATCTGTCTTAATTCAGTGTGTAGATGGTTTGTCGTCGTGTTCATTCCTGCCGACAAAATGCAGAGAAGACGCTGTCCACCTGTTACAACAGCTTGCTCTGAAAGGACAAAAAGTCCAGAGATAAATTATAATTTTATCTGTTTCAAGTTAATTAGTTTAGGACATATGAATTCCCTGAGGGGACTACTAATAAACCCTGAAAGAATCTCTGCCATCATGACCTTTACCATGCCCAAAACAAAAAGACAATTAGGAGAGTTCTTAGGGTTAACAGGCTATTGCAGAAGTTCAATTTCAAATTACTAAGTAATGGCTCAGCTCTTAAATAAAACACTGAAACAGACCCAACCAGACCCAATCTTCTGGGAAGAAGGGAAAAACAAGACATAGAAGATTTAAAACAGGTTCTTTCCCAAGTAGCTGCTTTAGGTCATCCCAGCTACAGTCTTCCCTTTTCCTTTTTGTACATAAAATAAATGGAAACACTCTAGGAGGATTAACTCAAAAACAGATGACAATCATAGTTCAATGGGTTATTTCAGGCAACGATTAGATCCAGTAGCAAGGAGGACAACCCCTCCTTGCATGAGGGTCATATCAGTTGTGGCCAGGACAATTTTATGTATGAATGTTGAAGAATTTGCCCTAGGGTCCCTGCTAACCATCTATGTCCCCCATTCTGTGGAATATCTCGTAAGTTCTCATCACACTCAACATTAATCTGTGAGCTACCTTGCCTCTTATGAGGTGCTCTTGCTTTGTGCCCCTAACTTCTAAGTGTTGTAACACTTAACCCTGCTAACCTACTCCATCTTCCAGACGAACAACGAGAAGAAAAATACTACTGCATCCTACCGATATCTTACGCCTAGGGAAGATTTATAGAACACTTCTGTCAAGAATGCTAACTTAATTTGGTTCACAGGTGGTTCTTATTTAAGGGATGATCAAGGGTATTGAGGAGGACACACCATCACTTCCTTGGTGGACATAATTGAAAACACCAAATTCCAAGGAGTACCATCAACTTCCTAACTCAGTTCCTGGTTGAATTAATAGCATTAACAAGAGCTTTCCAGTTGGCTGAAGAAAAGGTGAGAAAGATATACACTGATAGCCTATATGCTTTTGGAGTAGCCCATGATTTTGAAATGCAATGGAAACAGAGGTGATTTCTCACCATATTGGGGAAACCTATGCAAAACAGGCAGCAAATCTTGGAGTTCATAGAAACAAATCAAATGCCAAAGCAGTTTCCACTCATAAAAATTCCTGGGCATTCAAAAGATAACATTGAAGAAGTAAAAGGAGATAATTTAGCTCATGCTGCAGCAAACAATTCTACCTTAGAGAGATGGCCTGTTCTATATGAGAATGTACCCTTTGCCCTGCCAATGCCCTCCCTCACTAATTTTCTTTTGCAATACCAACAGGCATCAACCCCTTAAGATAAACACATCTGGCAGGAAAGAGGAGGTATATTTGACTCAAATAGAGAATTGTGGTTAGGTGCTAACAACAACAACAAAAAAACCCCATAGTTCCTATAGATGCACAATTACCTCTCTTTTAATTTATTCATGAAATGACTCATTGGACCCCTGAGAAAATGATATTATGGGGAAAACAATATTTCTGGAAACCATCTTTCACAATAGTCCAGAAGTTATACTCTTGATGTACCACATGTTCAGAACATCACCCTGGCATGCCCTTACATGACTCCCACAGTCATTTTCCTTTGTCAGCAAAACAATTTAAAGTATGGCAACTGATTTCATCCAGATGCTGCTGTCTCAAAATTATAAATATGTGTTGTTCTTGGTTTGTATGTTTTCTCATTGGGTAGAAGCATTTCCTTGTCAGAGGAGGCTTCTGCTTTAATGATAAGCAGCATATTACTGGAATCATTCTGGTTTGAGGAATCCCTTCTGAGCTACATAGCAATTGTGGGACTCATTTTACTGGACAAGTTGTTCAATCCATTTGCAAAATTTGGCCCATAACACAACACTTCTATTGTGCCTATCATCTTCAACCCTCCTGATTGGTAGAAAGACAAATGGCACAATAAAAACTCAATTAGCTAAGTTAATGGAGCCTTTTAACCTCCCTTGGCCAGAAGTTCTCCCACTGACATTGCTTAATCTTATATGCACTCTTTTTGGAAAACATTGTTTATTACTTTATGAAATGACAACAGAAATACCCATGAGACTGGACGAGGGCTTATGGGAGCCAGTCTTACTCAAAGAAGTATTATTGCCAGGGACTTCTGAAAACTTTAAAAAACAATACAAAGCTGGTAACAGAGTCTTTCTGCAGGGAGTTCCCAGAGGCAGAAGACTCCAAAGATCACAGACACAGGTGACTTTGCATACTGAAAAAGACACCAGCTGAAAGACTCCCTATACCCCACTGGAAAGGATGGTACTTTTAAGTAACTCTTGTGCTGCAAAATTAAAGGGCGTTGCTTCTTGGATTCACATCTCACACCTAAAATGGGTGCCTGACCATATCCTGACCACAGCTGAGCCTCTGAACTGGTCTTTAATACTCCCCTGTTATTTTGAAAAACAGCCAGGTCTCAGCTGGCCTTCAGAACAATGACCAAAGTAGCTATTCTTCTGGACATTGAATCCGGCCTGTCCTCATGAATCCTGAAATAACTGTCATTCTTACTTTCCTTGCAATAGGATATATTGCTGAAAACCCTAAATGTTTAATTGGTATGGTTATTAATTCCCTTGTTAAAATCAGAAAAATGTTTTACCTGCTCAACCTCATTCCCATAATCTCCTCTATTTGCTTACTACACAATCCTTTTCTCTTCAAACCTGAAAACTCCTGGTTCCCTGTAACACTCAGGGAACCAGTGGTTCCTATAGATAGATTTCCTGTGGATAAAGTTCATATTATTTGACATAGATCATGGTGAAATTATGGCTATAAGGAGGAATGGTTGCACTTTAAGCATTCCCTGAGGTGCCCTCTTTTCAGGGTACCTCTATTATCAGGCTCTCATCAAAAATGATGTTGTCATGCCAAGTGTCAGGTTCCAGTCCAAGCTGAGGTCTGAGGGAAGAGAGTGGATGGATAGGGGGGTAGCTGAAAGAACACTTGGGGGGCCATAGGCAGGTGAAATATAGTTTTGTTGTGCTCTTTCTCTCTCTCCATCTACCTTTGTCTTGGCTGCCCACTCTGGCTGTAGCCCCTCTCAGCAGCTGGCTCTGTGGCTTCTGCTGCTCCCATGTCTGCAGCTATACTCCCTGGTATGCTTGCTGGTTCCTGGCTCCCCACTGTCTGCTTGCAAGGCAGCCGGCTCTCCCTTACGGGGTCAGCAGCTTTACTCATTCTCTCTGGGTGTGAGCCCCATGCAGTGTCAGCAGGAGAGTTATACCATTTACAGACAATAGTGGCTCAGAGCTAAGTATAAGCTTACATAAATAGGTTATATAATGAGCAGAGTTGTGCACCTGTACTGCAAACTTGCTGAGTCATGTTTAAATGTTGTTTACTTTGGCCTAGTCTTGACCACAACACATCCATTTTCCTTACACTCTACCCCCTAGGCTGAGGGAGACATAGGCCTCAGATCCCCAGGTCTGACATATAGGCCTGATACATAGGTTTTGAGCATACAGGCCCAACACACGCTTGACACATAAGCCTGAGACATAGGCTCTGGGCATACAGGCCCTGGACACAGGTCCAACACATAGACTTTATACATAAGCTCTAGGCACACAGGCCTGACACATACATAAGCCTCTGGGCACACAGGCCCAACACACAAGCTTGACACATAAGCCCGATACATAAGTCTGAGCACACAAGCCCAATACACATGCTTGGCACACAGGCCCTAGACACACAAGTCTGACACATAGGCTTTATACATATGCTCTGGGTACACAGGCCTCAGACACACAGGTCTGACACATAGGCTTTATACATATGCTCTGGGTACACAGGCCTCAGACACACAGGTCTGACACATAGCCTTTATACATAAGCTCTAGGCACACAGACTTGACATATTCATAAGCCTCTGGGCACACAGGCACAACACACAAACTTGACACATAAGCCTGCTACATAAGTCTGGCCACACAGGCCTGATACACAGGCTTGGCACACAGGCTGTGGACACATAGGTCTGACATATAGGCTTTATATTACACCCCCTAGGCTGAGGGAGTTCTTCTAGTGGGGAGACATGCTTATAGGGCAGAACCCTGGACCCAGAGGCCACTGCAGTAATACAGGAAGCAACAACTCCAGGTTATGGAAGCCCATGGTGATGTTACCCCAGTGTTGCTTTATACATTGTGGTGTCTGTGGTAGGGGTACCAAATTGCCCTCCTACTAACCAGCCCCATCCATCATGGATGATATGGGTCAGCCAGGGGGCAGGCAACACCATTACCATTTGTCTCCATACCTGATTAGAGAAGGTTATCCTTGGTGTATATCTGTAACTGAATGGGGGTGGTGGCCCAGTGCAGCTGTGCTTTCCCCAGGGCCAGCTACCTTTCCATGGCAGCTTATTTAAGGTTTGGAGCGCCAGGTCCAACCTTGAAATCCAGCCCTACTTGGACTGGTGGCCAACTAGCCAATTCTATAACTTCCAGGTAGTTAACCCCAATGTTAAGCCTCAATAAATGGCCCAGCTATTGGTGCAGATTACCATAGGTGTCACCTCTTTGGTGTTGGGGAAAAGCTGAGTATTGGGAAAAAAGCTGAGGCAGGACTTGCAGGTCTGACATAATGTAAAAGAGTCTTGGAACATGTCCAGGGTCCAGGGTCTAAAACCCCTCGTGGCCTTTGGAACACCAAGCTCTGTGCCAAAGGGTAGAAGGCTGCCCTGCCGCACCACATCCACATCCAGGGTATAAAACCCCTCGTGGCTTGGATGGAATCCAGGGCTCAGGGCATAAAACCCCTTCTTGTCTCTGGAATGTGTCTAGGCTTGCTGGCTCCTTGTTTCTAGCATTCCCAGGCTGCTCGAACGATTGTATCCTAAACTAGAACATGTTTCCCATTATCTCAACTAGCAGAACATGTTCCATATGCTTCAAAGAAAATGCTAAACCGTCACAGTTGTAAATCATGTGCTTGATGCACCACTACCTTTCAACCCCCACATCCTCACCACCTGTTTCTTTGTTTGATCACCAATAAATAGTGTGGGCTTCCAGAGCTTGGGGCCTTTGCAGCCTCCATACTAGCCTTGGCCCCCTGGTCCCACTTTCACTCTTGTCTTTTCTCATTCCTTTGACTCCGCTGGACTTTGTAGCCCCCCATGGCCTGGTGTTGGGTCTGATCACCCCAACACTTGGTGGTCACCAGTCGTATTGCTTTAAGTTCATCCCATTGGCTACTTTGTCCACATCCAGTTTCAAACCATATGGTGTCAGTACTAGGTTGGACTGCAACAGTGGTCTAGGCAGCACTAGTACCTCAGCTAGACCCATTTGTATAGCATGCCCAATTAGGAATTGGGGGACACCCTTCCTTAAGTGGTGATGGCTCGGGGTCTAGGGGTGCCTCAGGCCCCATGGTCTTATCTTGCATTAGGACTACAGGCCGCAAGACCTCTTGCAGCTCTGCTGCTAAGGAACTTGGACTCAGTGTACTCTGCTGCTCTAAGTAGGTGCCCTACTTTGCTAAAGTGGATGTCTGCAGTGTCCCAGTCTGGGGGATTGTTATCCATGAGCACACCCATCCTGCTATCTGGTAAGTCATCCACATGACAACTGTAGCCCATGTTGTCATGCTCTCATGAGCCTGAAGTGCAGCATATACAGCTGCTAGCTCTTTCTCTATCAAGGAATACTGGAGCTCAGCTCCCTTCTGTAGTTGGGACCAAAAGCCTACTTGCATTCTAAAGTGCTCTGTGTGCTGCCAGAGGCCCTAGCTGAAACCATCTAGGTCACATGCACATGCAACTCAAATGGGTACCCCTGGTCAACTACCCATAGGACTTGTGCCTGCTGAATAGCCCATTTGCTGCCAAGAAGGTGGTCTTAGCTGCATCATCCCAATCCCAGGCAAGAGGCACATTGCTGCTTCTAAATTTGCAAGAGAATCAGAAGTTAATATAACATCATCAACAAGACCATGACATATGGTGGGGCTTTGCACATAGCCCTGCAACAATACTGTGAAAGTCCATTGTCACCCTTCCATGAAGGCAAACTGTTCCTGACTCTCTGGAAAAGAATGCATTAGCCAAGTCCATCACATAGTGGTACTGTCCCAGTTCTGTCAAGTGGTCCATCAAATCTGTGATAGACATTATAGCTGCCAAGCTGTATAAAATATACACCCCCAGAATGTATTCAGGTATGGGAGAGACATACACAGTGTATAAGCAGGGAACCAAGCAGCCAATGCCAAGGTGCAAAGATACAAGTTTCACTTTCACTGACTAGCCTTCACAGCTGTTTATATATGCAGCCTAGCCAGCACCCACTGTACATTTGTGGGGGACCAGTGGATTGCCAACTCCACATGTGGCCTCTGATCGTCCAGTGTTCCCCCAAGCCAGACACCTCAACCAGTTCCCTAATCAAACAGAAAAGGCTTTATACCCCCGCCTGGCTGCAGCAAATGTCTTTGAGCTGAAGTACCTGGGTGGTATTTATCCATTCCCCTGATGCTAGGTCACCCCAAATGTTTCTTTTCTCTCTTTATTTTTTTAAACGAACAATGCTTCTATGAATATTCTCCTGTGTGCTTTCTGGTATAGATATGCAAGAATTTCTCTGGTTAGGAATGGCATTACTGAGTTGTAGGATATGCACAAGGATGTAGAACTAGTAATACCATTTGACCCAGCAATCCCATTACTGAGTATGTACCCAAAGGATTATTAATCATTCTACTGTAAAGACACATGCACACATGTTTATTATAGCACTATTCATGATAGCAAAAACTTGGAATCAACCCAAATGCCCATCAATGATAGACTGGATAAAGAAAATGTGGCACACATACACCATGGACTACTATGCAGCCATGAAAAAGGATGAGTTCATGTCCTTTGTAGGGACATGGATGAAACTGGAAACCATTATTCTCAGCAAACTAACATAAGAACAGAAAACCAAACACTGCATGTTCTCACTTATAAGTGGGAGCTGAACAATAAGAGCACATGGACACAGGGAGGGGAACATTGCACACTGGGGCCTGTTGGCGGGTGAAGGGGTAGGGGAGGGATAGCATTAGGAGAAATACCTAATGTAGATAACGGGTTGATGGGTGCAGCAAACCACCATGACACATGTATACCTATGTAACAAACCTGCATGTTTTGTACATGTATACCAGAATGTAAAGTGTGTGTATATACACACACACACACACACACATATATATATATATACACACACACACACATATATATATATATATATATAATTGCTTTTAAAAAAAAAGAACACAATGAACTCTAAAATATTTCTCAGGGCCAGCCCTATTTTTATATATGTGTACTCTCATGATATACTATATAAGATTTACCATTAAATTTTCAAGACTTCTCTAAAAGTAATTTTTAATATTTTTTCTAGCCCATTAAATCAAAATAAAATGTTGTCTTATCAGTTTGAAATAAAATGATAAGTCCTACAACCAGAGGTATAATAATATTAGGATAAAAATAAGCCACCAGTATATAATTACACTAGTATTTTAAAATCATATTGGTATTTTTTAAACAGCTAGAAAACTATGGTCCTGAATTTAAAAATTATCCCAGTGCTGTCATCTGAATCTGTCCCCCATATGTTGGAACTTAAACCCCATTGTGATAGTATTAAGAGGTAGGATCCTTGAGATTTCCATACCCTAGCATTTTTAGTGACTGAAAGAATGAAAATTCTGATTAGGCCCTTGCCTGCTTGCACAGGTTAATTACTTGCTTGTTCCCAAAACATAGTTATAAATTGCTGATGTACTACTGTTTCTTTGTCAAGGAGGGGAAGGTAACTTCAGGGCCATTGAAAATTTTGCAGAAAGGAATGAATGCTTTTAAGACATTGCAACCAGCTGATGATGCCCAGAAGTCTGTTTGCTCAAGATGCTATCTGAGACTGAACACAGATTTCCCCCTCTGTTACCTGAAACCCCTGCTCTCTTACTTGCTAGTCACATAAAAACTCCCTGCTTCATCTCTTTGTTCAAATGGATCTGAGAGATTTTGCCCTCTTGCCTCCTCACTTGGGCCAAATCGAATAAATTTTTCTCTATCACCAAGCATCTCAGTGTTTGATTTCAGCTGTGCATGACATACAGGAGCCTGAATTTGGGGTTCTGCAACAGGGCCTTTAGGAGGTGATTTCTTATCTCCCTTCAGAATAGGCTTAGTGTCCTTATAAAAGGGCTGGAGGGAACTAACTAGGCCGCTTCTGTCCCTTTTGCCCTTCTACCTTCTGCCATGTGAGGGTGCAGCAACAAGGCATGCCTTGTTGGAAGCGGAGAATAGCCCTCACCAGATGCTGAACCTGCTGGTGCCTTGAACTTCCAGCCTCCAGAACTGTGAGAAATAAATTTCTGTTCTTTATAAATTACCCAGTCTTGGGTATTTTGTTATAGCAACATGAATGTAGACACCTAGACATGAAAAATCCCCATATAGGCTTTCTCTTTATTTTTCTATCATAATTCATTATAAAATATTACATTTAGCCTATGAAGCTGTAAAGATATAATTGATTCTTTGTGGGATTTATAATCTGAGGGGAAGAGATACCATTATAATGTGGGGTAGAAAATTATATATACCTCAAGTGTTTAGAGATAAGATGCTCTTGGAATTCGGACTGGGTAGAAACATTTCTTGTTAGAAGGATGGGGTGAGTGTGCCCTATAGTCACTTGCAGGAGGAAGTTTGGTGCATCTACTGGGGTTAATCTAAGACAAGAGCTAACTAAGGAATATCAGGGAAAAAGTCACTGTAGTTCCTATTCCTTTCAGTCAACCAATGCAAATGTTGATTAAGAACCACCCTGTCTAATCTTTTAAAAACCTTTGGGAGAGGAGGTAAAAAAGAGAGAGACAAGAAAATGTGTGGGCTGACCATGGAATGCAAGCACATAGGTACAGAGCATGCTGAGGAACTAGACAAAACTCCAACTTCGAAGGTCCTGAGAAAGTTCCCAGGCTTATGACTTCACGGAACACCAAACAGAAGTCTAGGAATTTTAAATGCCATTCATGCACAATCACAGTAAATTGTTCTGCAAGTGGATGTTGTAATAACACTTTGGCTACAGACTGTTATTATTAACAAATATTTCATTTGATTAAGTGACTTTTTGAAGGGCACTAAAGAAGTTGGTAACAGAGCTAAAATTAGAAGGAACTGAAACTCTTGCTTCTTAGTCCTGTGTTTACACTTACATTTAATCATAAGGTTTCTTTGCAAATAGTAGTACTCATGAAGTTGAATTATTTTTTTAAATTTTAAAACAAGCCAGCTTAGACATATATTCTCAGATCATAATAATAACATCTGTTATCTACTCAACACCCACTTTGCTCCAGGTACTATTAAGTACTATGTAAATTCTATTTCTAACTCTTACAACAGTGCAAATTAGATATTCAAGTCCACATATTCTCAGATGAGAAAATAGAGGATTAAAGTTTTTGTCTAGCATCACATGGCTTGCAAACCAGAATCTGTGCCCAAATATGCTACACTCTAATTTTGTTACTACATTGATCAAAACATATGTACTGAGATCCTACTATGTTGAATGCACTTGAAAAGTCTCACATACTAGCAAACTCTTCATTGCACTTCAAGTACTGCTTACTCAGAATTTTATCTATTGGGTCTGTAGACTCCATGAACCCAGGGTTGTGCCATCTACCTGGATGGACTCATATGTGCATTGGCTTCCAATGTGGCCTAGCCTTTCCTCTCTCTATTCCAAGCAATGAAAAGAGAGCAGTGCTTTTCCATGTATTATCAGCCATAACACATAGATGGTGCCTATTGGTATTAATTGTGAGAACTAACACTATGTGTCTGCCAGATGTCAATATGGTTCCAAGTACTTTTGCATTTAATCTTTACAAGAGCTTTACGTAGATATTAATATTCCTCACTCCCCACCCCTCTTTTTTTTTTTTTTTTTTTTTTTGAGACGGAATCTCGTTCTGTTGCCCAGGCTGGAGTGCAGTGGCACGATCTCGGCTCACTGCAACCTCCATCTCCCGGGTTCAAGCGATTCTTCTGCCTCAGCCTGCTGAGTGGCTGGGACTACAGGCACATGCCACCACGTCCGGCTAATTTTTTGTGTTTTTAATAGAGATGGGGTTTCCCCGTGTTAGCCAGGATGGTCTCAATCTCCTGACCTCGTGATCCGCTTGCCTCAGCCTCCCCAAGTGCTAGGATTACAGGTGTGAGCCACCGCGCCCATCCACCTTCCCTGCTTTTTAAACGAGGACAATGAAATACAGATAGGTTAAGTAACTGGACTAAGATCATACGTTTGATAAGTAGAGTAGCATCTGAATCCAATAGTCTGGTTCTAAAGATTGGGCAATGATTTACTCTGCTCTACTTCTAGTGAAAGGAAGCTGGGAGGAGGTAATGTAACTTTCCTAAGATAAATCATTATTAAGAAGACAAGATGTATCTTACCCTGACATTTCAATAGTTGATGCACACAGAATTTTCCTTTTCCTTCCCTTTCCCTGCCTTCTCTTCTTCCTTTACCTTTTCTTTCTTTTCCTGCATTAATTTCTTTCTAAAATTTAAGAATTATACAAATAACACACAAATACTTTCTTATAAATATTCATTACAAAAACACATGTGTATGTTTCCTCTACTGCATGCAGATGAGAAGTTGCATTCAGAACTTGTAGGAATACATGTATGAACTTCACATATATACTTTGGTTTCTCTTTTGATGTGTTTATTGTAATACAAATGTAATCATATGATGTGTATATAATGTAACTTGCTTTTTGCAAGAGCATCAGCATACTTTGGAGCTCTTTACATGTCGGTATGTATTTATCTTTCTCATTCTTTTTTACCACTGCACCTCCCCAAATGTACCATAATTTATTTAACTATAAATCTTTGTTTGTGTATAGTTACGAGGTTATATGTTTATAAATTTATGTATTTATTTAACATATGATTTTTAGTTATATACCTTTTTTATTATTTCGGAGAAGGCTGAGATAAATATGCTCGTATAACTTTGTGTATTTATTGTTATTTTGAATAGATACAAGTAGAACTGCTGAGTCCAGGAAGGCAATTGCAAATTTTAATTGAAATAACTAATTACCTACCAAATAGGTAGTAGCAATTTAATGTACACTCACCATGTCAGAATGCCTATTTTCTAATATGCCAGCACTAGATACTATCTAATTTAAAGCTTGCACTTCTGATAGCCAATAATACATAATTTTTTCATGATTTTTATCGAGCTGAATATTTTTTCAGATATTACTGTTTTTCTATCTTTGTATTTTTTTCTTTGTGTCTTTTGTCCATTTTCTATTGGTTTATTTACTTTTTCTTATTTATAGAAGCTTTTGTATTATCTAGATGTTAAATGTCAGCTTATGAAAAGACCCTTGCTGGTCTTTTAATTTTTGTGTATATATAAACACATACTTTTTTTCCTTTCCTTTTTTGTCCAGAAGTTTTTATAGGGTCAAATGCATGAATCTTTTATCTTAAAAGTTAGGGTTGTTCCTTACTTAGAAGAATTTTCACTACTCCAAGATTATTTTTTTAAATTTCAATGTTTTGCTTCAAAATTTGTTAATTCCATCTTTTCCCATGTAGAGGTAAATTTTTTTAGTGAGGTCAAGAGCAGTCTTGTCTAGCCTTACAGTCTGTTAGAAAACTGACATACACAATTCTCCAATTTTTAGTATATGTGCTGCCGAAGCGAGCACAACATACACAATTCTCTTTCTGATTTTAGTGCTTCGTAGTATGTGGCAGTATTGATCTCAGTTTTAGTGCATATGGAGGAGAGTGCTCTTTTGCTGCAGACAGATTTTGGGTCTTCTAAAACCAGCAAGTAAAATGTAGTGGCATTTAGATTAGTTTTTCTCACATTATTTAAGCATTACAGTATGCCAATGACTATTTTCTGGAAGTGACCAGAAATACTTCCCAGTAGAAACTGTTCTCATTTGGTCTGGCAGCTGTGGGAAGTATCATGTCTCAGGGCAGCTTTTGCAGTTATAAATGGATTTTTGGATGGATTCATGAATAGGATTTCATTAATGGTTTCAAAGGAAAATGGCCCCAGTACTTAGGCTGGTGGAGGTGTTCCACACAACTGGTAGCATGGAAAGGGATCTTAGAGAATACTGGTTCAATGTCTGCATTTACAACTGAGAAAACCAAGGCAATAGAATGTCATTTGTCTCAGGTCACTCAACTAGAAGGACAATAACAAAATATCGTACAAATGATGTGATAAACAGAGAACTTTGTTAGGCTTAGCAACAAACTCTGTGGGTTGCTATGCTGACCTCTTAGCATTCCGACCTTTGGGAAATATTTCAACCTTTGAGACTGTTTAGAATCCCATCCCAAAATATGAAAGAGTAAATATAACCCTGTAAATGCTCCCTCTAACTCATTGCTATCCTAATTTTCCCCATACCCTAAAGGACCACAGATCTCTGAGATTTAACCTTACATTAAAATTCAATTGGTTTTTCTCATTTTCGGAATACTTCCCCTGCATGATCTCATTTTATTCTCACTTGAAATTATCTTAACAAAAGTAAATAAATTATAGGTTTCAGGTGTCACTAGAACATGCTGATTGCCACGTGATACTGTTTGTTCACTATCCCACTACCTTAGACTTTTACTGATGCAGTGTTTTCTTTATTAGGGGAGTTTGTTGACTCTCTCAGTAAAACCCTAAGCAAGTGCCTAATACACGTAGGAAATCAATAAACTTAAAAAACAAAAGTTTGCCCTTGCATAAATTGTTTATTTATATATTTATGAATAGGTGATGTTTCTACATAAGGATAGACTATCAAAAGTTACCCTTGGCCAGGGATGGTGGGTCACACCTGAAATCCCAGCACTTTGGGAGGCCAAGGCAGGCAGATCATTTGAGGTCAGGATTTCGCTACCAGCTTGGCCAACATGGTGAAACCCCGTCTCTACTAAAAATACAAAAAATTAGCTGGGCGTGGTGGTGCACGCTTGTAATCTCAGCTACTCGGAAGAGTAAGGCAGTTGAATTGCTTGAACCCGGGAGGCGGGGAGGTTTCAGTGAACTAAGATTGTGCCGCTGCACTCCGGCCTGGGCAACAGAGTGAGACTCTGTCTCAAGGAAAAAAAAAAGTTACCCTCAACCCTCAACCTTGTCCCCTGACCACGCAGTTCCCCTCTCACAAGGATACTCCTAGGCCAGCACCTAGCAGCTAATTTAGATCTAGTTGGTGTCTAGCTCCACGATCCAGGAACCCATGCCAGTGTCTCTGTACCTGATAGCCCATTCTGTTCTCTGGGTACTAATCAATGTTTCATTGAGTGTTTACCAAATTTAGAAAACATCACAAACTTTAAAACAGAACCCCACAATAACCATATTTAAGTAACACACACACACACACACACACACACACATTTCAGGACATAATACTTACCTTGCTATATAAAATATGCCCTAATATTTTTGCTTGTTTCATTTTTTAGACAACCACTAAACTTGCACCTATATATTTTATCTCCCCAAGTCAATTAAATGATATTTCTTATTTTTCTTGTTATAAAAGTTAGACACTTGGTTAACTATAGGACTGAGTTACTCAAGTTTGCCAGTTTCCTTGCAACCTTTCTCCAACCCCTCCCCCATTTCATGATAAAGGAATTTAAAATAAGGGCAGAGACACAAGGGCTACCAGGATTAAATAGCAACAACATGTTAAATGCTAGACCCTAGATAGGCAAATGATGATAGCTTTAGCAGTAGCTTTCTGCTGGGAAAACACAGAAGCTAATGGCTGATGGTTTTCTGATATACAATCTCCAGAAGTAGAGGTCCAGGTGCCTGTGTAGGAAGCAGAGCTAAAATCCAGCCTGGGATCCCTTCACCAAGGCTGCACTTGCTCAGACTGTGTGATTTTTCCACCAGGAATTTTTTTACCTGGGCTGGGGGAGGCACGTGAAGTGGATTAGACTCTTGTTACTGGTTGAGGGTGTCCAGGTTCTTGGCGTTTTGAACAAAAGTTTGGACAAAATGCACAAATAAAGCAAGTAAAGAATGAAGCAACAAAAGCACAGGTTTATTGAAAATGCAAGCACACTTCACAGGGTGGGAATGGGCCTGAGCAAGCGGCTCAAGTGCCTGGTTACAAAAATTTATGGGGTTTAAATACCCTCTACAGGTTTCCATTGGTTACTTGGTGTACACCCTATGTAAATGAAGAGGCTAAAGTGAAGTTACAAAGTTATTTACTTGGTGTACACCCTACTTAAATGAAGAGGACAAAGTAAAGTTACAAAGTCATTTACTTGGTGTATGCCCTCTGTAAATGAAGATAATTCCTGTCATAGCTGAAGTGTTTCTATTTGATTTAGTTCTAGGAATTCCTTAGGTTCTCTGCCTCCAGGCCCTATTCTCCTGCCTCACACTTACACAGAGATGTTCAAGAAATGTCCTGACTTTCAGCCCCACTTCTCATTCTTGCCTCTACCATAATGAACAATTCTCTAGACCAAGTCTCTCCTTGGATTCAGTAGAGCAACTGATCTCTCTCTGCTCAGCTTTACATCCTTCTCTACACATTTTGGGCTATAGCATTCTCTTGCATGTTTTGACAGTAACCCCTTCCACTCATTTTCTTTCAGAGGGTAGTGCTGCACACTTGCACTCCCAGCTCCTCTGGAGGCTGAGGCAGGAGGATCACTAGAGCCCAGGACACCGAGGCTGCAGTGAGTTATGATCACATAATTGGACTGCAGCCTAAGTGACAGAGCGAGACCCTGTCTCTAAAAGAAAACCCCCAAAGCCAAAAAATAATAGATAGCTTTTGTTAGCTAATGGTTCTTCTTTTTCACTTTCTGTGTATAGTTTTCCTTTAATATAATTATCATTTGTATTTTTCATTTAATGAGTGGTTTAGAAAGGAGGTCAGGTAACACTATGTGTTCATACTGAACCAGAATTCTCAGATAATTTTTGTTGATTAATTTGTACATACAAATAAACATAGATAATATATATGCAAATTACAAAGCACAATGGTAACCCACCCTCTAATTAAGAATTAGGTTGTGGACAATTCCAAGGAAGCTCTCTGATGCCCCTCCCCAGTTGCATCTCCTCCCTCACCCAGAGGTAACCACTTTCCTGGATTGTGTGTTTGCTCTTTTTGTTTCTTTTATAGCTTCATCACATAGGTGTGTGTTCCTTTGCTATGTTGGAAGCTTAATAAACATTGACTCCTATATAATTTTTTGTGACTTGCTTTTTTTTATTTAACATTTTATTTCCAAAATCATCTCTGTTGATGTGAGTAGTTGTTTTTTTTTTTTTAATTTTTACTGCTGCATAATACAAATATGCTGCCATTTATCCATTCCCCTGATGCTGGGTCACCCCAATTGTTTCTTTTCTTTCTTTATTTTTTTAATCCATAAACAATGCTTCTATGAATATTCTCCTACATACTTTCTGGTATAGATGTGCAAGAATTTCTCTGGTTTAGGAATGGTATTACTGCGTTGTAGGATAGCACATGTTCATTTTTACAAGAGAATGCTAAATTATTTTCCAAAGATTTTGAAAATGAAATTATACTTCTAAAACAATGAGTTCTCAATTTTTCCATATTCTTGACAACATTTTGCACTGTCAGGCTTTTAAAGTTTTCCTATTCTCCTGGCTATAAAATGGTTTCCCATTGTGATATTATTTTCTTAACTTCATATTTTGCATTCTCTATTATATAATTCAGAAAAGTGTATAGATAGTGTGCAGCTTGATAGATTTTCACAAACTGAGCACACTGATCAAGAAACGAAGCATCACAAGCACCTCAGTAACTCCCCTGTGTTCCTTTCAATTTACTTTACTCCTAAAAAAACACTCTCCTGACGTTTAACAACTGTCCACAGCGGGCAAATCTATGCAAACCTAGCCCCAAAGTCCGAGGAATTGATAGGCTGAAGAAAGAGGCTGGACAAATTCAGTTTCTTAGAAAAATACTGGAACTTAGGAATAGAAGTCGCGTCTGTATTTTGAGAGGTGGCAAGACAAGATGGTGGATCCCTGTGCTGTTACCCCACAGACCCAAGGCTTGTATGCTATAGAGAAAGTGTCTGTGTGCTTCAGAAGGGATGTGTAGGACAGTTGCTTCAGGGCAGAGTTTGTGGTAAGTACACCCTCTTAGTCAAGGAGCAATAGATAAACTAGAAATCTTGGAGGTCTTCCCAGAACTGGGGTTAATCAGTAGCCAATATGTTAGATTACCATCTAAGATGGAGTTGCTTGGCCTTCACAACATACATTAATTTATGTATGTACTTTTTTTTGGTGTCTGACTGTTTGCTTTGGTGTTATGGTCTTGAGATTTATGCATAGTGTGGTGTGTGGCATTAATTTTGCAATTCCAGTGAGAAACAAAAGTGAAATCCTAAGGTCCCCAATTGACTGAACCGACCTACTTCTTGTCCTAGGGGACTCCAGAGAAACCTTCAAAACTGAGTTCCTGGCCATGATGGAGTGTGAGGTCAGACATGCCTCATTATACCTGCTCCCTCCCTAACAGCCATTAGGCATTCTTCCCTAAGGGCTAACAGAAACAAACCCTTTCAAAAGACTCCACCATTTTGATATCAACCAGCTGCCTGAAGCTGCCCCTCCTCTTTTTGCCTGATAAGAGATCACTGACCACAGAGTGGTTCTGGCTAGTCTATGGAGAATGCACAGTGAGGGTTTGTGTGTCCTCTACATCACTATTTGATGTCAGAGGACTGAAAACTCCATCCTCAATCATGCTAACACCACTGTTTTTGAACATGGGTCCCATGGAGAGGCAGGAAGCTCAACTGTGTTTGTGTACATTTCTCCTTTCATAAATGTTTATGCCTCCTCCTATAGCTTATTGAGTAGGTGTACTAGGCCACCCCATTCAGAATAAATTTCTGTATTATTCTTCTGATCCCCAAAATGTCTGTTTCTGGCTTCTGGCCAGAGGCAATGCTTCCCAGCCTGTCAGAATGGCCACCCTGCAGGCTGCAATGCTTTATGAGAAATAGAGGTCTCCTTTTCAAATTTACAAACCTCATCATTCTTCAGGTGACACTAACAAGATCATAGTACTCCATTCCTTTCTCTCTTTTTGTCCTATGATTCAACACATTTGGGGCACAAAAGGTTTAGAACTACTGCCTTCAGCAGCCTGGAAATATGACTTCTATTGTCCTAACGGGGAAATACAGAGTGGAGGATGAGAGATAGAGAAAAAGAGATTGGAAGCCAAGATGACACTGGACCAGAGTAAGAAGGCAAGAAAGCTCAGGACAATGCCTGTAAATGGTCCAGAAGTGTCTGAGTCTATTGGCCATGTGGGTGGTCAGCTTGCTTTAACTAGGCTTAAATAAGCAGGCATATATACACTCACTGTGTTAGGGGCTCAAGATTCAATTGTGCACAGATCTTGCCCTGAAGAAACAGAATATGGGAGAGAGGAAAAATCTATAGACAAACAACTAATTGAAATATAAAGTGACAGGAACTATGCTGGAAGCAGTGGCACCTAGAGGGAGCATTCATCTCTGCTTGGGAGAGAGGGGTTCAATAAAGACTTGTCATAGAAAGCATCCTTTACTTCAGTTTTTAAATTATAAGGAGGAATTTGTTATGTGAACAGATATATAAAAGCAGATGAGTTTCTAGGCATAGGGGATAACCTGCAAAAGAATGAGTTCTTAATAGTTTAGTGAAGGGGTCTGAAAAGCCTGCATTCAATAGGTAGCAGAATATATTAGTAGCCACTAAACGTTGAAGACATAAAAGAATCCTGATTGTGAAGCCCTTTTTGTGCCATAGTAAGGATTTAGGACATACCTACTAAGCCACTGAAGTATTTTGTGTAAGGGAGTAACAACAATGGATCAGCGTTTAAAAACTTACTTTGAAGGGAGTGAGGAGAATTGATTGGTAAGTAGATTTGACAGAAAGTTACTCCAGCTCCATCTGCAGATATTTTTTAAGACATTTTGCTCCATTCTTGCTTACTTCATTCTTGCTCTATTCTAGTGTCCATCTGTTACATACGCTTTGGCTAAGTGTCCTTTCCCACTGGATGCTTTTACTCTTAGGACTTGGCAAGAGAAAGTGGCTTCTATGGTTTGGGGAATGTAGATGAAGGAAAGATAATAAATTCAGTTGATGACATTGGTCTGCTTCTATCAGGGAAAGGGCAGCATTTTGTTCTTACCAGAACAGACATTTACCCTGGATATATATTTGTCTTCCCTGCATGCAATGCTTGTGCCAAAACTACCATCTGTGGTGGTACAGAACGCCTAATCTACCATCATGGTATTCTACACAGCATTGCTTCTGATCAAGAAGCTCACTTCACAGCAAATAAAGTGTGGCAATGACATCATGCTCATGGAATTCATTAATCTTACTATTTTCCTCACCATCTTGAAGCCCTTGGCTAAACAGAGCAGTGGAATGGTCTTTTGAAGACTAAGTTACAGTGCCAGCTAGGTAGGAATGCTTTGCAGGGCTGGAAAAAGGTTTTTCAGGAGGCCATATATATGCTGTGAATCAGTGTCCAGTATATGATGCTATTTCTCCCATGACCAGGATTCATGAGTCAAGGGCTGGAATATGTAAACATCATCCAAGGACTCTGCATCCTCTTCTGGGGAAAGGGTTAGTGCATTCTCGGGTGTATGTAGGACGGTTGTATTATGTTAGATGGAAGTATGACCATCTTACTGTCTTATTTGAAGACTAAGTATGGTTTAAGGAGATGAATATGGGTGCCAAGGTGCAAGGGGTAGATTTGTGAAGGTTAATTTTATGTGTTAACTTTGAGGTGGTTTTGCATGAGATTAACATTTAAATTGGTGAGCTTTGAGTAAGCAGATTGCCCTCCATAATGTGGATGGGCCTCATCTAATCAGTTAAAAGCTTGAAGAGAACAAAAAATACAGCCCTCCTGAGCAAAAGTTAATTCTCCAGCAGACTGCCTTCGCACATCATCTGCTCCATCAGCTCTACTGGGTTTCTACCTGCTAGCCGTTAGACGGGAACTGAACCATCGGCTCTCCTGGGTCATCAGCCTGCTGACCAAAACTGCAGATTTTGGACTCACCAGCCTCCATAATTCTGTGAACCCATTCAGTATAATATGTATATATATGAACATGCTGTTGGTTCAGTTTCTCTGGGAGGACCCTGGCTAAAACATTCATCCTTCAGATTCTTCTTGTATAGTATTTCACATGACCTCAATCTGTGGAGAGATTGAGGATGCAGGAGAGTCTGCTTACAAAGCAATGGTGGTTCCAGAGGGCAGAAGGCAAACATTTTAGACAAGATAACCATGGGTAGCCAATTAAGTCTTTGGAATAAATGACAATGCATGGAAACTATGAAGTTTGTGTAATGAGACACCTCATGAGACTAAATTAAATAACTAATCTTCACACCAAAAATTGCAAACCCCAGGAGAGCATGAAGAAATTTCAAAGGAAATATGTAATCTAGATTCTGCTTGCAGTCTTCCCTGATGCATTTTAGGAATGCTCTCTACCTCATTAGGGCACCTCTAGAAGCCAGGGTGCTGAGACCACACCTCCCAGGAGAGGGGCTGTGGTGCACCAGGGTCTAAGTCTAACAGGCTCTTCAGAAACTGTTGACTCCTTCTCTTCTCTCTGAACCACAAGTTCAGGGTGTTCATCTCTGTGGGAGCTGAATGATGAGAACACATGGACACATGGGGGGAACAACACACACTGGGACCTGTGTGTGGGGCGGGGGTGAAGGAAGGAGGGAGAGCATCAGGAAGAATAGCTAATGGATGCTGGGCTTAATACCTAGTGATGGGATGATCTGTGCAGCAAACCACCATGGCACATGTTTACCTGTATAACAAACCTGCACATCCTGCACGTGTACCACTGAACTTAAAATAAAAGCTGAAGATTTTTAAAAATCTAGAAAATTTCCTTGGGCTCCCATTAGGTCAACCGACATTCCTTCAGAGGCAATCACTACTTAGATTTTATCACCCTACATTAGTTTTCATATTTTGAGCTTCATCTAAATAATAATCAATTAGTATTCCTTTATGTTTACCTTATTTTGCTCAACATAATGTTCTTAAGATGGACTCATGTTGCTATGTGTTCAGAAGTTTATTGTTTTTTTGTTATGTATTATTTCACTGTATATATATATGTATATACCATATGTAAATAAGCCAAAGTCATTTATTCTCCTTTGATTAACATTCGGGTTGTTTCCAGTTTTTGACTGTTATAGTTGCTATGAGTATTTGACTTGAGTCTTTTTGTAGAAATATATTTTCATCTTACTTGTGTAAATGCCTAGGAGTTGAATTGCTGGATCATACAGTAAGCATTTATTTAAATTTATGAGACACTACCAAATATATCTCCCAAGTGGTTGCTCCATTTTGCACTCTCACCAGCAATTTTGGGAATTCCAGATGCTCTGTATCCTTACCAATACATACAATTGAACTTTTTAAATTTTGGGCATTCTAGTATGTATGTAGTATCTCATGTGGTTTTAATTTGTATTTCTCTGATGACCAGTGATGTGCCTCTGTTCATGTAATTGTTGGTAATTCACTAATCCTTGTTTGTTTGTTTGTTTTGAAGAGGAATCTGTCCAAAGCATTTGTTTATTTTAGTTGTTTTATCTTATTATTGACTTGTAAATGTTCTTTATATATTCTGGATAAAATATATATATATAATTTTCTTCAGTGTGCATGTTGAGTTTTAATTTTTTATCGATGTTATTTGATTATCAATATCTTTTGAATAGTAGAATTTTTAATTAAAGTTGAATTTATCAATTTTTTCTTTCACAGGTAATCCTTTTAGTGTCCTGGCTAAAAATTCCTTGCTGTACAAGGTAATGGAGATTTTCTCTTATATATTCTTCTAGAAGTTTAATAGTCTCAGTTTTTATATTTAAGCCTATAATTCTAATTAATTTTTATATTTGGTGTGAGGAAAATAGTATAGCTTCTTTTGTCCCATATTGATATCCTGTTGTTTCAGCACCACTTGTTTAAAGATTATCCTTTTTCCATTGAATTAGGCTGTTGACTTTACACAATCAATTTGCCATATGTATGTGGGTCTATTTCTGGAGTTTCTGTTCTATTCTATTAAATTATTATTTTAAAATCATAATACATTAATTAGAAATGTGTTTTTAAATTTCTAAGTATTCAAAAGATTTTCTAGATATCTTACTGTTTTGTATTTACAATTTAAATCCATAAATTATATAGATGGAGTGACAGCATATACTTAAGATTTCAGTCCCTAAAAATGTATTGAGACTTATTTTGTGGTCCAGTATAGGCTTATCTTAGTGAACATCCAAAGGACGCTTCAAAAAAATGGTTATTTTGCAGTTTTTTTGAGGTAGTGTTTTATAAATGTCAGTAAGATCAAACTGATTATTACTGTTGTTCAGATTGTCTATATCTGGAATTATTTTTGGTCTATTTCTTTTATCAGTTATGTGGGGAAGAGGAAAGGCTGCTAAAAAAAGTCAAACTAATTTGTGAATTTGTTTTCCTTCTTAAGTTGTGTTAGGTTTTGCTTCATTTTAAAGCTCTGTTATTAGTGAATGTACATTTAAGGTTGTTATGTCTTTCTGAAGAAATGCCTTTATTATCATCATGAATTGTCTCTATCTCTGAAAATATTTTTTGTTTGATATCTGCTTTGAAATTAGTATCATAACACCAGATTTCTTACGCTTACAATTTGTTTGGTATATCTTTTTCTATCCTTTTACTTTTAATCTATTTGCTTCTTTGAATTTAAAATGCACCTCTTTGAGACAGTGTGTGGTGACAATCTCTGCTTTAAATGGGAGAGTTTGGTTTGGTTTGTTTATATTTAATGCATTTATGGATATAGTAGGATTTAATCCTAGCACCCATTTGTGTTTTTCTCATGTCTCTTAAGTATTTTGCTTCTCTCCTGCTCCTCTTCTGAATTTTTTTGGGCAGTTGAATTTATTTGTTGATTATAGTATTCCATTTACAAGGCTAGCAGTGTTCATTCTTACCTTAACAAAGTGTATTCAGAGTCAATATTTCACCACTTCACATTTTATACCTGATCTACTTCCTACTTATTTTTAATCATCTGAATCTTCTCAGTTCCTATTTCATACTTCTCACATTTCCACTTCTCACTTCACAAATTTGATAGCCTTACAATAGTATGATTGCATTACCTTCCCCATCATTCATTGTGATAGCATTGCCTATCTTTTATTTTGATACACTTAATAACTCCAAAACTATGTCATTAATTTTTACTTGAAAGAATAAGTATCTTTCAAGAAAATACTAGGTAATAAGGGTAACTTTTTACAATACTGACTTATTTTCTATTTCCAAGCTCTTCTTTCTTCCTGTAGAGTTTTCATCTAGTATCCTTTACCTTTAGCCTAAAGACCATTCTTTACAATTTCTTGGAGCTCAAAAATGATGCAACAAGTTTTCCTAGCTTTTATTTTCTGAAATATTTTATTTCAGCCCCCTTTTTTGAAACATATATTGCTGGATGTATAATTTTGGGCTGGCAGTTTCTTCTCTTTCTATTGTCATCTTTCCTCCACTGTCTCTGAGGTAACTCAGCTATCGTACTTATCTTCTCCCATATGTAATATGGCTTTTTAGATTGGAACCCCTTCTCTGTGCCTCCTTTCTCTTTAGTGGCCTGCCCTGAAAATTCTAACAATTCCAGCAACCTCAACTTTTTTCTGTCTCCTTTGACTTGTGAGAGAACTACTTTCTCTTTGGGCTTCAGTTCTATGCATCACGATATGGAGAATTCTCCCGGGAAGAAAGTTAAAGTATAGAACTCACATTGTTTACTTCCATTCTCTCCATGATTATGAGAGAATCACTGTGAGAGAATCGTTATTATGAGTAGATTTGTATGATCTACTGTCCAATGACCAGAAAATAGTTGTTTCACACATTTTTCCAGGTTTTTCTTTGTGGCAGGAAAATAAGTTGGATACAAGCTCTTCATCATGACCAATTACATATTCTTTTTTCTTTCTTTCTTTCTTTCTTTCTTTCTTTCTTTCTTTCTTTCTTTCTTTCTTTTTTTTTCTTTTTTTTTTTTTTGCATTTCTTAAAGTACTTTTTGTTGGTTCACGTTTCACATTCACCTCGTAAAGATTCTTGCTTATATATTTTAATAGTTTAATCTGCCAGGAAAGTGGTTCGGGACTCAAGGCAACAAAAAAAAAAAAAAAAAAAAAATCTCTTCTTCATGCTCCTGGAAAGAAACTCCATCTCAAAGCTCTTGTACTTTCAAAAGTTATTACAAAATCCTTTGACATTAAGCCCCAAATGACCTCATGTATATGACAAGTAACATCATCTCTTGGGCAGAGTTAATATGGTGTGTTATGATCTGACGGAGCTGAAAAACACAGTATGAGAACTTCGTGAAGTATACACAAGTATTAATGGCTGAATTGATAAAGTAGAAGAAAGAATATCAGAGATTGAAGACCACCTTGCTAAAACAGGGCATGCAGACGAGATTAGAGAAAACAGAATGAAAAGGAACAACCAAAGCCTCTGAGAAATATGGGACTATGTGAAAAGACCAAACTACATTTGATTGGTGTACCTGAAAGTGATGAGGAGAATGGAACCAAATTGGAAAACACACTTCTGGATATTATCCAAGAGAACTTCCCCAACTTAGACAGACAGGCCAACATTCAAATTCAGAAAATACAGAGAACACTACTAAGATACTCCATGAGAAGATCAACCCAAAGACACATAATCATAGATTCTCCAAGGTTGAAATGAAGGAAAAATTATTAAAGGCAGCCAAAGAGAAAGGTCAGGTCATCTACAAAGGGAAGTCCATCAGAGTAACAGTGGATCCCTCTGCAGAAACCCTACAAGCAATAAGTAAGAGGGGGCAATATTTAACATTCTTAAAGAAAAGAATTTTCAACCCAGAATTTCATATCCAGCCAAACTAAGCTTCATAAGAGAAGGAGAAACAAAATCCTTTCCAGACAAGCAAATGCTGAGGGATTTTGTCACCACCAGGCCTGCCTTACAAGGGCGCCTAAAGGAAGCACTAAATATGGAAAGGAAAAACTGGTACCAGCTCTGCAAAAGACACCAAAATATAAAACCAATGACAGTATGAAGAAAATGCATCAACTAATGTGCAAAATAACCACCTAGCATCATGGTGACAGAATCAAATTCAAACATGAAAACATTAACCTTGAATGTAAATGGGCTAAATGCCCCAATTAAAAGACACAGACTGGCAAACTGGATAAAGAGTCAAGACCCATTGGTGTGCTGTATTCAGGAGACACATCTCATGTGCAAAGACACACATAGGCTCAGAATAAAAGGATGGAGAAATATTTACCAAGCAAATGGAAAGCAAAAAAA
>NW_016803302.1:1335466-1357532 GCF_001698545.2 Rhinopithecus bieti
AAAAAAAAAAAGCAGGGGTTGCAATCCTAATCTCTGATAAAACAGACTTTAAACCAACAAAGATCAAAAAAGACAAAGAAGGACATTACATAAAGGTAAAGGGATCAATGCAACAAGAAGACCTAACTATCCTAAATATATATATACCCAATACAGGGATATATATTATATAACAAGTTCTTAGAGACCTATGAAGAGACTTAGACTCCCACAGAATGATAGTGAGAGACATTAACACCCCACTGTCAATATCAGACACATCAACGAGACAGAAAATTAACAAGGATATTCAGAACTTGAACTCAGTTCTAGATCAAGTGGATCTATTAGACATCTACAGAACTCTCAACCACAAATCAACAGAATATACATTCTTCTCAGTGCCACATGGCAGTTATTCTAAAAATCTACCACATATTTGGAAGTAAAGCACTCCTCAGCAAATGCAAAAGAATGGAAATCATAACAAACAGTCTCTGAGACCGCAGCACAATCACATTAGAACTCAGGATTAAGAAACTCACTCAAAACCACAAACTACATGGAAATTGAACAATCTGCTCCTGAATGACTACTGGGTAAATAACAAAATTAAGGCAGAGATCACGAAGTTCTTTAAAACCAATGAGAACAAAGAGACAACATACCAGAATCTCTGAGATACAGCTAAAGCAGTGTTTAGAGGGAAATTTATAGCACTAAATGCCTACATCAGAAAGCTGGAAACATTTAAAATCGACACCTTAACAACACAATTAAAAGAACAAGAGAAGCAAGAGCAGAAAAAATCAAAAGCTAGCAGAAGACATGAAATAATTAAGATCAGAGCAGAACTGAAGGAGATGGAGTCAGGAAAATTCCTTCAAAAAATCAATGAATCTAGGAGGTGGTGTTTTGCAAAAATTAACAAAATAGATAGACCACTAGCTAGACTAATGAAGAAGAAAAGAGAGAAGAAGCAAATACCCACAATAAAAATGATAAAGGGGAAATCACCACTGATCACACAGAAATACACACTACCATCAGAGAATACTATAAACACCTCTACACAAAAAACTAGAAAATCTAGAAGAAATGGATAAATTCCTGGGAACATACACCCTCTCATGTCTAAACCAGGGAGAAGCTGAATCCCTGAATATGCCAAGAACAAGTTCTGAAATTTAGGCAGTAATTAATAGTCAACTAACCAAAAGATGGATTCATGGCCAAATTCTACCAGAGTTATGAAGAGGAGCTAGTACCATTCCTTCTGAAACTATTCCAAGTAATCAAAAAATATGGACTCCTACCTAACTCATTTTATGAGGCCAGCAGCATCCTGATACCAAAGCCTGGCAGAGACACAACAACAAAAAAGAAAACTTCAGGCCAATATCACTGATAAACATCAGTGCAAAAATCCTGAATAAAATACTGGGAAACAAAATCCAGCAGCACATTAAAAGCTTATCCCCACAATCAAGTCAGCTTTATCCCTGGGATGCAAGGCTGATTCAACATACACAAATCAATAAACATAATCTATCACATAATCAAAAGCAATGATGAAAACCACATGATTATCTCAATAGGTGCAGAAAAGGCCTTTGATAAAATTCAACATCCTTTCATGTTAAAAACTCTCAAGAAACTAGGCATTGATGGAACATATCTCAAAATAATAAGAGCTATTTATGACAAACCCATAGACAATATCATACTGAATGGGCAAAAGCTAGAAGCATTCCCTTTGAAAACCATCACAAGACAAGGATGCCCTCTCTCACCACTCCTATTCAACATAGTATTGGAAGTTGTGGCCAGGGCAATCAGGCAAGAGAAAGAAATAGAGGGTATTCAAATAAAAGAGAGGAAGTCAAATTGTCTCTGTTTGCAGGTGACATGTTTGTATATTTAGAAAATTCCATCATGTCAGCCCCAAAACTCCTTAAGCTGATAAGCAACTTCAGCAAAGTCTCAGGATACAAAATCAGTGTGCCAAAATCATAAACATTCTATACACCAACAATAGACAAGCAGAGAGCAAAATCATGAATGAACTCCCATTCACAATTGCTACAAAGAGAATAAAATACCTAGGAATACAACTTACAAGGGATGTGAAGGACCTCTTCAAGGAGAACTACAAATCACTGCTCAAGAAAATAAGAGAGGACACAAACAAATGGAAAAACATTCCATGCTCATGGATAGAAAGAGTCAGTATCACGAAAATGGCTATACTGCCCAAAGTAATTTGTAGATTCAATGCTATTCTCATCAAGCTATCATTGACTTTACTGCAGAATTAGAAGAAACTATTTTAAATTTCATATGGAACCAAAAAAGAGCCCATATAGCCAAGACAATGCAAAGCAAAAATAATAAAGCTGGAGGCATCTTGCTACCAGTCTTCAAAGTATACTACAAGTCTACAGTAACCAAAACAGCATGGTACTGGTACCAAAAAAGATATATAGACCAATGGAATAGAACAGAGACTTCAGAAATAACACCACACATCTACAACCATCTGATCTTCGACAAACTTGACAAAAACAAACAATGGGAAAAGGATTCCCTATTTAATAAATGGTGTTGGGAAAACTGGCTAGCCATATGCAGAAAAGTGGAACTGGACCCCTTCCTTACACCTTATACAAAAATTAACTCAAGATAGATTAAAGACTTATATGTAAAACCCCAAACCATAAAAACCCTAGAAGAAAACCTAGGCAGTACAATTCAGAACACAGGCATGGACAAATACTTCAGGACTAAAACACCAACAGCAATTGCAATGAAAGCCAAAATTGACAAATGGGATGTAATTAAACTAAAGAGCTTCTGCATAGGAAAACAAAGAAACAAACAAACAAAAACTATTATCAGAGAGAGCAGGAAACCTTCAGAATGGGAGTTAATTTTTGCAATCTATCCATCTGACAAAAGTCTAATATCCTGAAGCTACAAGGAACTTAAACAAATTTACATGAAAAAAACAACCCCATCAAAAAGTGGGTGAAGGATATGAACAGACACTTCTCAAAAACAAAAGACTTTTACGTGGCCAACAAACATTTGAAAAACAGCTCATCATCACTGATCATTAGAGAAATGCAAATCAAAACCACAATGAGATACCATCTCACGCCAGTTAGAATGGCAATTATTAAAAAGTCAGGAAACAACAGATGTTGGAGAGGCTGTGGAGAAATAGGAATGCTTTTACATAACTGTTGGTGGGAGTGTAAATTAGTTCAACCATTGTGGATGACAGCGTGGCAATTCCTCAAGGATCTAGAACCAGAAATACCATTTGACCCAGCAAACCCATTACTGGGCATATACCCAAAGGATTATAAATCATTCTATGATAAAGACACATGCACATGTATGTTTATTGCAGCACTATTTACAATAGCAAAGACTTGTATGTCCAACCCAAATGTCCATCAATGACAGACTGGATAAAGAAAATGTGGCACATATACAACATAGAATACTATGCAACCATGAAAAAGAATGAGATCATGTACTGTGCAGGGACATGGATGAAGCTGGAAGCCATAATTCTCAGCAAACTAACACAGGATCAGAAAACCGAACACCATATGTTCTCACTCATAAGTGGGAGTTGAACAATGAGAACACACGGACCCAGGGAGGGGGACAACATACACTGGGGCCTGTCAGGGGTTGGGGGGCAAGTGGAGGGAGAGCATTAGGACAAATACCTAATGTGTGTGGGGCTTAAGACCTAGATAATGTGTTGATAGATGCAGCAAACCACCATGGTGCATGTATACCTATGTAACAAACCTGCACATTTTCCACGTATATCCCAGAACTTAAAGTAAAATAATAGTAATAGTAATAAAAAACAAAGTCCTGGCTGGGTGTGATGGCTCATGCCTGTAATCCCAGCCCTTTGGTAGGCCGAGGCAAGTGGATCACGAGGTCAGGAGATAGAGACCCTCCTGGCCAACATCTTGAAACCCTGTCTCCACTAAAATACCAAAAATTGGCCAGGCATGGTGGCACATGCCTGTAGTCCCAGCTATTCAGGAGGCTGAGGCAGGAGAATCATTTGAATCCGGGAGGCAGAGGTTGCAGTGAGTGGAGATTGCACCAATGCACTCCAGCCTAGCAAAAGAGCGAGACTCCGTCTCAAAAAACAAAAGACAAAAAACAAAGTCCTCAGTCAATTCTACAAAAAATGCTAGGCTGGGAAGGCACTTCAGAGGTGGTCCACAGTGACCAATCATTGAATGCAGGCTTCCTCTAGGGAGGAAAGGAATGACTTTGATCAACTTGTTAAGGTTGAGGTCACAAGACTAATTCAGCTGAAAGCTGCCAGCTGCTAACACTCTCAGCATCTGGGTGAATGCATACCTTAGCCCTGAAAGGCTGCAGGAAACAGGTAATAGAATTACTCAGCTGCTCTTCAAGGACAGAGACACAGGCCCAGATAGTAGAATCTTGAGCTACAGCAAGTGGAGCCTCCAGTCACAGTGGATTATTCCCAGACCTTGAAGGCTAATGGATTTTGTCCTGCTGGATTTCAAAATTGCTTGGGGCAAATAACTCTTTTCTTCCTTTTATTTTCTCTCTTCTGAGATAGAATTGTCTATAACTGTTGTTCCATGCCATCATTATGTTTTGGAAGTAGATAATTAGCTATCTCACTTTACAGTCCCATAGAAGGAGAGGAATTAGGCAACTTAGGAGTAACTCTGCTTCTCTCAATCAAATCATGGGTCTGCTTTTCAGCACAGTTTGCTTTCCAGCTACAATACATGTCATCTTTATGTGTGTCCATAGTGACTTTCTGGCTTTCACACTGTTCCTTAAGTTGGTAGGTGGCTGATCTGTGTAATGCCATGTGTCTAAAAGATTAAAAATATTGTTTATCACAAGAAAAAACCAACATCAAAGCTAGCAGGAGAAAAGAAATAATTAATATTAGAGCAGAACTGAATGAAATTGAGACACAAAAATCTATACAAAGAATCAATAAAACCAAAAGCTGGTTCTTAGAAAGGATAAATAAGATTGAAAGATTGCTAAATAGATTAACAGAGAAAAAAAAGAGAGAAGATCCAAATAGGTACAATCAGAAATGACAGATATGACATAAGCAACCAATCTCACAGAAACACAAAAGATCCTCAGAGACTACTATGAACACCTCTATGCACACAAACTAGAAAATGTAGAGAAAATAGATATATTCCTATAAACACATGATCTCCCAAGATTGAATCAGGAAGAAATTGAAACCTTGACACCAATATCGAGTTCCAAAATTTAACCAGTAATAAAAAACCTACCAATAAGATGTATTCACAACTGAGTTCTACCATATGTACAAAGAAAAGCTGGTACAAACTCTCCTGAAACTATTCTGAAAAACCGAGGAGGAGGGACTCCTTTCCAANAATTCTCAGCAAACTAACACAGGATCAGAAAACCGAACACCATATGTTCTCACTCATAAGTGGGAGTTGAACAATGAGAACACACGGACCCAGGGAGGGGACAACATACACTGGGGCCTGTCAGGGGTTGGGGGGCAAGTGGAGGGAGAGCATTAGGACAAATACCTAATGTGTGTGGGGCTTAAGACCTAGATAATGTGTTGATAGATGCAGCAAACCACCATGGTGCATGTATACCTATGTAACAAACCTGCACATTTTCCACGTATATCCCAGAACTTAAAGTAAAATAATAGTAATAGTAATAAAAAACAAAGTCCTGGCTGGGTGTGATGGCTCATGCCTGTAATCCCAGCCCTTTGGTAGGCCGAGGCAAGTGGATCACGAGGTCAGGAGATAGAGACCCTCCTGGCCAACATCTTGAAACCCTGTCTCCACTAAAATACCAAAATTGGCCAGGCATGGTGGCACATGCCTGTAGTCCCAGCTATTCAGGAGGCTGAGGCAGGAGAATCATTTGAATCCGGGAGGCAGAGGTTGCAGTGAGTGGAGATTGCACCAATGCACTCCAGCCTAGCAAAAGAGCGAGACTCCGTCTCAAAAAACAAAAGACAAAAAACAAAGTCCTCAGTCAATTCTACAAAAAATGCTAGGCTGGGAAGGCACTTCAGAGGTGGTCCACAGTGACCAATCATTGAATGCAGGCTTCCTCTAGGGAGGAAAGGAATGACTTTGATCAACTTGTTAAGGTTGAGGTCACAAGACTAATTCAGCTGAAAGCTGCCAGCTGCTAACACTCTCAGCATCTGGGTGAATGCATACCTTAGCCCTGAAAGGCTGCAGGAAACAGGTAATAGAATTACTCAGCTGCTCTTCAAGGACAGAGACACAGGCCCAGATAGTAGAATCTTGAGCTACAGCAAGTGGAGCCTCCAGTCACAGTGGATTATTCCCAGACCTTGAAGGCTAATGGATTTTGTCCTGCTGGATTTCAAAATTGCTTGGGGCAAATAACTCTTTTCTTCCTTTTATTTTCTCTCTTCTGAGATAGAATTGTCTATAACTGTTGTTCCATGCCATCATTATGTTTTGGAAGTAGATAATTAGCTATCTCACTTTACAGTCCCATAGAAGGAGAGGAATTAGGCAACTTAGGAGTAACTCTGCTTCTCTCAATCAAATCATGGGTCTGCTTTTCAGCACAGTTTGCTTTCCAGCTACAATACATGTCATCTTTATGTGTGTCCATAGTGACTTTCTGGCTTTCACACTGTTCCTTAAGTTGGTAGGTGGCTGATCTGTGTAATGCCATGTGTCTAAAAGATTAAAATATTGTTTATCACAAGAAAAAACCAACATCAAAGCTAGCAGGAGAAAAGAAATAATTAATATTAGAGCAGAACTGAATGAAATTGAGACACAAAATCTATACAAAGAATCAATAAAACCAAAAGCTGGTTCTTAGAAAGGATAAATAAGATTGAAAGATTGCTAAATAGATTAACAGAGAAAAAAAAGAGAGAAGATCCAAATAGGTACAATCAGAAATGACAGATATGACATAAGCAACCAATCTCACAGAAACACAAAAGATCCTCAGAGACTACTATGAACACCTCTATGCACACAAACTAGAAAATGTAGAGAAAATAGATATATTCCTATAAACACATGATCTCCCAAGATTGAATCAGGAAGAAATTGAAACCTTGACACCAATATCGAGTTCCAAAATTTAACCAGTAATAAAAAACCTACCAATAAGATGTATTCACAACTGAGTTCTACCATATGTACAAAGAAAAGCTGGTACAAACTCTCCTGAAACTATTCTGAAAAACCGAGGAGGAGGGACTCCTTTCCAACTCATTCTATGAAGCTAACATCATCACCCTGACATCAAAACCTGGCAAAGACACATGAAAAAGAAAACTACAGGCCAATATCCCTGTTGAACATAGGGGTAAAAATCCTCAACAAAAGACTAGCAAATTGAATTCAACAGCACATCAAAAAGTTAATTCACCATGATCAAGGAGCCTTTATTCCTGGGATGCAAGGTTGGCTCAACATATGCAAATCAATAAATGTGATCCACCACATAAACAGAATTAAAAACCAAAACCATTTGATCATCTCAAGCTCCATGGAAAAAGCTTTCCATAAAATCCAATATCCCTTTATCATAAAAATCCTCAAGAAACTAGGCATCAAAGGAACAGAATTTAAAATAGACTCATATATGGCAAACCCATAGCTGATATCGTACTGAATGGGCAAAAACAAAGCATTCCCCTTGAGAACTGGAATGAGACAAGGATGCCTACTCTTACCACTCGTGTTCAACATACCACTGGAAGTGCTTAGCCAGAGCAATCACGTAAGAGAAACAAAAGGCATCCAAATGGGAAAAACAAAGAAAGAAGTCAAACTATCTGTCTTCATGGATGATATGACTCGATATCTAGAAAACCCTAAAGACTACACCAAAAGACTCCTGGAACTAACAAAGTTTACTTCAGTAAAGTTTCAGGAGACAAAATCAATGTACAAAAGTCAGTAGCATTTCTGTACACCACTAGCATTTAAGCTGAGAGCCAAATCAAGAAGGCATTTCCATTTACAATAGCCACACACAATCAAATAAAATACCTAGTAATATATCTCAGCAAGGAAGTAAAAGATCTCTATAAATGAGAACTACAAAACGCTGCTAAAATAAATCATAGATGACATAAACGGATGGAAAAACATTCCATGCTCATGGATTGGAAGTATTAATATTATTAAAATGGCCATGGTGCCCAAAGCAATCTATGGATTCAAGACTATTCCTATCAAATGACCAACATTATTTTTCGTAGAATATATTCTAAAATTCATATAGAACTGAAAAAGAGCCCAAATAGCCAAATCTATCCTAAGCAAAAAGAATAAAGCTGAAGGCCATCACCTTAACCAGTTTCAAATTATATAAGGCTATAATAACCAAAACAGACTGTACTGTACAAAAACAGACACAGACCAATGGAACAGAATAGAAAACCCAGAAATAAAGTTGCACACCTATAGCCATCTAATCTTTGACAAAGTCAACAAAAATAAGCAATGGGGAAAGGACTCCCTATTCAATAAATGGTGCTGCAGTAGATAGCAGGCTAGCCATATGCAGAAGAATGAAAATGAGCTCTTACCTTTCACCATATGCAAAAATCAACACAAGAGGGATTAAAGATTAATGTTACATCTCAAAATACAAGAATCTTAGAAGAAAACATAGGAGATATCATTCTGAACATCCGCCTTGGGAAATAATTTATGACTAAGTCCTCGAAAGCAATTGCAAAAAAACAAAAATCGACAAGTGGGACCTAATTAAACTAAAGAGTTTCTGCACAGCAAAAGAAGCTATCAACAGAGTAAACAAATAACCTACAGCATGAGAGAAAATATTCACAAGCTATGCATCTGACAAAGGTCTAAGATCCCGAATCCAAAAGGAAAATAATTGAACAAGCAAAAAACAAATAACCCTATTAAAAATAAACAAAAAGCATGAACAGACTTCTGAAAGGAAGATATACAAGTGGCCAAAAAACAGATAAAAAAATGCTTCATATCATTAATCATCAGAGAAATGCAAATCAAAACCACAATGAGATACCATCTCACACGGGTCAGAATGGCCATTACTAAAAGTCAGCAAACAATAGATGTTGGCAAGACCGTGGAGAAAAGGGAATGCTTATACCCAATTGATGGGAATGTAAATTAGTTCAGATACTGTGAAAAGCAGTTTGGAGATTTCTCAAAGACCTTAAAATAGAACGATCATTCAACCCAGGAATCCCATTTCTGGGTATATATCCGAAAAAAAAAAAAAAAAAAAAAAAAAAACACAAAAAAATTCTCAAAAAAAAAAAAAAAAAAAAAAAAAAAACCCACACACACAAAAAAACACAGAACAAAACACATGCACTTGTATTTTCACTGCAGCAGTATTCACAGTAGCAAAGACATGGAATCAACCTAGGTGCCCATCCACAGTGGACTGAATAAAGAAAATGTGGTACATATAAACCATGGAATACTATGCAGCCATAAGCAAGAATGAAATCACGTCCTTTACAGCAACATGGATGCAGCTGGAAGCCATTATCCTAAGCAAATTAATGCAGAAACGGAAAACCAAATACTGCATATTCTCACTTATAACTGGGAGGTAAACACTGGGTACTCATGGACATAAAGATGGCAACAATAGACCAATTATGCTGTAATATAATAGGCGTATTCTACTCCTATATTTTGTTACTCTGCCTATTGCCAAGAGACTTGCCATGGTTTATTTGCCAGTCATCACAGGAGGAACATACAGAGATATTTTTCTCAATAAAGAATGTTCTACATCTCACCTTTAGTCTAGGGTAATCTAGGTTCTCTGTTGTGTTCAGAGTTTAACAATTCTTTGTTACAATCTACTGCCACAATTAGTAAATGCTATTTTGTGGACTTCATAAAAATCTGACAGGTTCCAATCTGTTTTTAAGTTAAAAGAAAGATGTTTTTCTTTATTATAGCCCTCTCTTTGGTGACTTTGATACAAGACTAGTCATCATTTGGGGATATTTTACTCTACTTACTATTAGTACCTACCCAGAACATATGGAAAAATATACCCACTATCAAATATTGGGGACTGCTAGAGGGGAAAGGGAGGGAGGGAAGAAAGTCATGAAAAACTAACTTTTGGGTACTATACTCAGTACTTGGGTAACAGGACCATTTGTACCCCAAACCTCAGCATCATGCAATATACTCATGTAACAAACCTGCACATGTGCCCCTGGATCTAAAAATAAAAGTTGAAACTAAAGGGAGAAAAGATAAAAAGTATTTCAAGATATCATATACTGCAAAGGTACATTTCTTTTAGATTCAATGGAATTTCTTGCTTTTTCTTCTTTCTCTACTTTCCTAAATACATTTAAATTCTTGGATTTCAGGAAATCATTGTTTTTAGGTGTTTTTTAGGGTTTTCTGACACTCTTCATGCTCAATTTGTGATTTAGTACACATAATTATTTTACATACAAATGACTCTAAAAGTTTACACAAACTATTGAATTTAAAGGATCAATATATACTTTTTTATTCACTTGTTAACTTATTTTCAAAATAATGGGCCAGTAACTAAATTCAACTGGCTTTGTTTTTTTCTTCTTCTTTTGTTTTTTAATTTGCTTGCTTGATTGGTTAACCACTGCAAGTATGCAAACATGAAAGATGAAAAAAATTGAAAAGGGTAGTGCAAAAACCATCTTACATGCCTAGAATTTTCCCAAAGATTTGAGTATACAAAAGGCAATGTGCATTTGAATTGCTTGGAAGTGGCTGCAGTAGCAAACTGAAGCAAAGTAAATCATTGTGCCTCTTCTCATCATATGACAGCAAATACAAAATTTTTTAAAGATATAAAAATATTTATCAAAGGGCTATTTTTATTTATACTGATATTGGATATTGGCTATATTTTCCAGATGTTCTGGATGAGGGACTAATGCTTAGTAGAATAAAATATCCCCAAATGATTACTAATAATCTTGTATCAAAGTCCCCAAAGAGAGGGCTATCATAGAGAAAAACATGTTTCTTTTAACTTAAGAGCAGATGTGAACCAATGATGTGTGTTTTTATGGAGTCCTCAAAACACCACTTACTAATTGGATTTGTAGGCATAGAGTGTAATAATGAATGGTTACACTCTGAACACAACAGGCAGCCCAGATTACCCTAGACTAGATGTGAGATGTAGGACATTCCTTATTGAGAAAAATGTCTCTGTGTGTTCCTCCTGTGATGACTGACAAATAAACCCTGGTAAACCATTTGGCAATAGAAATGACTAAGTCAGAAGTAAGGAAATACAGGAGTAGAATAAGCCTATTATTTTGCAGTATATCTCGTCTAATTCAAAGGAACAAACCAGTAGTTTCTTACAATAAAATGACTCCAAAGAGTAGCATCATTAAAAGTTGCTCTAAGTTGTTCCAATAGGTCTTTAAAATTAGCAACTACTAGGAAAGTTGTATCAAGAAAATGGGAATAGGTGCAGCACACCAACATGGCACAAGTATACATATGTAACAAACCTGCACGTTATGCACATGTACCCTAGAACTTAATGTATAATAATAAAAAAAAAATAAAAAAAAAGAAAAAAGAAAATGGGAATAAATAATGATATGAAAGGAAAACCAGATCAAACAGAAACATCAACAATAATGAAGTTAGCAGTAGTTAGACTCTTGTGGACACACATTTGCTCCATGGATTTCAAGATTAAAGAAAGTTCAACTTATAAAGCCCTAGCAGGATAGTGTTCTATCAAACGTAGAAGTAACTACTGGCTACTAAACATAGAAGAGTTTTTATTTTACAGCCACCTGTGGGTGCCACAACAGGGCTTACAGTTCAACTGAATTCACTTCACATATGCATTTTATCTTTTGAAGGGAGATTAGCAGAGGGAAGAAGGGCAGAAAGGCCCAAATTTTTCATTTTTTGATCAACCCCAAATTTTCCTTCCACCCTCATATGTACAAATGTTGTACTTACTCTTGGTGCTCACATATTCCAGTCTTGTTCTAAGAAAATATTTTAAACCATCAAACAAGCTCCAATGGATTTCTAGTCCCTTGACAGAGTATCCAGCAACCTAAGTCCTTGGTGGGGGAAGGGAAAGAAGGACAGGGAGAGGGAGAGGGAGATGGAGAGGGAAAGGAGAATCATTCTTTGCAGAGGCAAAGTACACAGCAATGGCATTCTGGTGTTTTACTTTCGTATTAAATGTGTCTCTACTTGAAGGGGAAATACATGTTACTGAAGGAATAACATGTTCTTCTTTCAAAGGTAAGTTTTAAATTTTACTAATAAATCAAATTTGTGTCTTATTTCATGCTTACTATATACCCAGGAATGTACTACACCTTTTGGGAGTAGAAGAGGGATGAATGCATGATTCCTGCACCATAAATAGTGTAATTGAACATATTAAATAGTCGAGAAACAAATTAGGATCCTAATTTGTGAGGCACATACTGAAGGATTTCTGAGAAGTTGGAGCATTCAATTTGAGATGAGCTGACAGAGAAGTTTTCCGGGAAGAATAGTAACTTGTATTAGACCTCAAATGTCACTTCAAGGCTATGCTAAGAAATATACAGTAATAGGAAAATCAATAACGTTTTCTGATGCATACTGTTTCCTGATTATAGGTCTTTGCTCATGACATTCTTTCTCATCTGGAGTATTGCTCCTACCAATGTGATCAATTACTTCTTCCAAAATCTGGCTGTGAACACACCTCCTCAGGAAGTCCATTCTAGTATTTCCTTTGCACATCATCATTTTCAATAATTCCATCTGGCTATGCTACTTTTCATTTTAATTGCTCTTAGGTCATTGGCTTGGGCATGCTGTTTTGTTGAGCTTAAATTACTAATATGCACAAAATGTAGCATTTGTTCATTTGATGTTATTTGTTTTCTCCTTTATTATTTCACCACCCAAAACACATTTTCACACCTAGTAGGTTTCTTGTTTTATGTGAATTTATTTTTCTGAACTTTGAGAGTCAGGTGGAATTCAGAAAAGCTCTTCTAACTTCTCATAGATTTCTCTCTCTCCTACCATTGTTTTTTAAGATGAAGCCTTATTTGCTGAGTTTTTCCTGCTTGATTCCTTTCTCCCACTTTGGCCTAGACTTTCACTTTTCCTTTTCCTTGAAGTTTCTAACTGGCTCAATATTTTAAAATCTGCTTTTTTTGAACTATAATTTGCATATAAAATTGCAAAATTTGTTGAATTTTGACATACGCATACGATATTATAACTGCCATCTCAACTATCATGATCTAGAACATTCTATCTCCCTCAAAATTCCCTCATGTCCCTTTGAAGTCAATCCCTTCCTCTCCCCCAAGCAACCTTTGATTTGATTTCTATCCCTACAGTTTTTTCTTTTCTAAAATTTTGTGCAAATGGAATCATGCAGCGTGCCATTGTTCTGATGCTAAAGCTTATGCTCTTTACCTAAACCTACTGCCTCTCTTAAAAAAATAGAAAATGGCGAAGTAGTTAAAGTGAGCTGAAGTTGAACCCATTGCCCAGGGTTGCTCCTTGGCTGTCAGAGGAATCCAGTGTGGCTTCATTCAGATACAAATAGCCTCATTAATAATCAATAAAACAAAGTTTGAGCAACAAATATTAATTAAAAATAACTGAGAGAGACCCTCGGGATCCACAAATGAGTAAAATATGTTTCCTACAACTTGCTGTTAGTAGGACAGGGAAGACAAGAGCAGATACAACTCTAATATATAGAAAGTAAAGGAGGGGGTTACAGGCAAAGCATTCTAAGAGTTCAATGGAGGAGGAGAGCATTTTAAACTAGGGAATCAGAAAAATCTTTTAAAAGAGAGTTATCTTTGATCTTAACCTTGAAAAATGAATATTTTAATAGGTTATGGTGAGGTAGTATTTTAAGTGGCTCATAAAGTAGTTTTAAGGCAATTTCAAGAGAGGAGTTCCAAAATTATTTTGAGTATCTTTATACAGTATTCCCTGAAGGATTAGTTTCATAAAGTGTCTGATTTGAAAGTGTGTGCTATTTCTGATTGCATAAATGAGAGTAATCGTATTTTCAATTCATTCTTCCATTCAATAGCCATGCTCTATTCTTCTGTGAGTATATTACTAATAATACCAGCTTATAATTATGGATCATGTGCACTGTGTTAAATACTTTACATGTATTAATAATAAAAAAGTCCTATTTACAGGGTGGAAACTGAGGCCCAGAAAGGTTTAATAACTTGTCCAAGATTATCCAGTTGGTTTGTAGCAGACTCAGAATTTGAACAAGGACATAATTTACATCTATACTATTTCATCAAGCCAAACTAAAGAGACAGAGTTTAAAATATGCATTATTACATGTTAACTTTGATATTTTCAAAAGTAATTAACTGAAAATTAATGCTTATCTTACTCAACAGATAACATCCTTTTATAGACTTTTTTTTTTTTTTTTTTTTAGACAGGGTCTCATTCTGTTGCCTAGGCAGGGGTGCAGTGGCACCAACATGTCTCACTGTATCCTTGACTTACTAGGATCAAGCAGTCCTCCCACCTCAGCCTCCTAAGTGGCCGAGACCACAGGCATGCACCACTATGCCCAGCTAATTTTTTAAATTTTTATTTTGTAGATACACAATTTTGCCATGTTTCCCAGGCTAGTCTCAAGCTTCCAGACTGAAGCAATCCTCCCAAAGTGTTAGAATTACAGGCATGACCCACTGTGCTGGCTATTTTTGGACTTTTACACTCTACAATATATACATTGGTTCCATTCATTTTCAGTAGCTAGTTTTCACACTCAATATCTCCCTTGGGTAGAAAAGAATGTGAAAATCTCATGAGAGATGTAAATATAATTTTGCCTCAAATGGGCGTTCAATCTATATGTTTATACATTTGAAGTAACATACAAAAGAATATTTAGAAAAGTCTTTGAATTTCCTTAAGTTATTTTTAATAAAATCCCTCATATTTCTAAGAAGAAAATATCAGTTGCAAACATCAGGGAGCTAAGTCTTACTACACAGACTTACTGGCTGCTTTGTGTGGAAATTTCTAGTTAGGGAAAATTTAATTGAAGTCATTCTTTGATATCTTAGAAAAAGAACATAAATGTTTGTTCCTGATTTTGAATAGCAGTGTAAAATGTATTGCATAAGGATAGCCTAGAACTAAGATTTATTTATTTATTCATTTATTCATTCATTCATTCACATTTTAAATTCAAGAAATATATAGGGCATTCTATGTGCATTGTACAATAGTAAAGGATACAGAGATATATGAAACAAGGTGCCCTCCCTCATGTGGTTTACAATTTAGTTTAGGAAATAAAATATGCACAATTAAATAGAATGCAAGGCAGTCTATGACACAGGGAAGTCCATTGCAATTCAACTTAACTAACTTCACTCGGTATTTGTGTGTCTATGTTTTTCTAGGCATTGAGAATACACATAAAAATAAAAACACTTAAGCTAGAAAAGGTCTTGGAATAAAGTTGGTCTTTATGAGGAACGATTGTGGAGCATTTAGAGCTTAAGGAAGTAAATTTTTTGTCTTCAGAGGTGTTATTCATGGCCTAGTGTTACTCATGGGTGACTTATCGAAGATACTGAAAATGGGAGTTCAAACATTGATTCATTGGTTGCATTTGACCATTGAATTCCTTCTAATCTTGAGACCCTATGATTTTAAACTTCTACATGCTTCTTGCAGAGGTAAATAAGTATTTCAGAAATTCTCAAACCATTATGGGTCAACAGTTGCCTACTCCAGGTTCACTCCTGTGATACAGGAGTTGAATTGTTCCTTAGGAAATTCTAATCATTATTTTAAGCATAGAAAGTCTAATTAGCCTGGAAAACATGTTTGTTGTTGTCTTTTTTTCTTTTCTTCTTCTTCTTTTTTTTAAACCACATTCAAAGAGCATGTTCATGCAAACACAGCATTACTTAAAACTCTGAGGTGATCAAAAGATTGATAAAATTCAGTATAGACATCTTAGCCCTTTTAAAATGGCTCCCCACAGTTTGTCCAAAATCAGAACTTTCTTCCCCAAAACATTTGATTTACTTCAAGTAGCATACAGGGTGTTATATTTGACAACAATTAATTCAGTTTATCAAAAGCAAAAGAAAAAAATGGAGCTCTGTTATAGCCACAGCATGTGGCTACAATGCTAGTTTTTTATAATTGGTTTTGAAGTATTGTCTTCTAAGTAGATTTACTTTCCTATTTTGGTTTAAAGTCTTGAGAGTAATAAGAATAAAGTATTTCCCCAACCAAAATAGCAATGTAAATTTTCATCTTGTTTATTTCTATAAAATTAATGATAAAGGACTAGGTTTTCTAAAATCTGTGAGACAGTATAAATTTCATTGTTAAATTTTACTTCTTAGTCTTTCACCTAAAGGCTTCTGTTGTAAATCTTTTTCTCAGAAGGAGACTTTTGTAATGATTCTAAATGGTCACTACATGGATTTTTAATGAGCAATTTTATCCTGCCATGAGTCTAATGAGCATCTAATAGAGCAGATGGTATGAACCTGGAATCTAGAAGCAGATGAAGAGATTTGGTTAAAGTTATAGAAATATATCCAACCAATGTTTGAATGATCTTAATCATGGCCTAGATAGTTAGAACACCAGGATCATTGAATGGCAAAATAGGGTTGGTTTGGTTGCTTACAGACAGAAGTCAGAATGAAAAAAACAGAAGAACATGTTTGCTGTTATAAAGTGTGTCTGAAAGTGTGTTGCAGTTTAAAACTGATTATCAAAATAGCAGTGTGTAGCAGTGACTAAGACTGCAGATTTAGAGTCAAATTGGCTATACTGCTTACTAACTTTAACAATTTTCTTAACCATCTGGTGTTTTAGTTTCCTCATCTTTAAACTGGGGATATTAGCAACTTTAAAGTGGGGATAGCAGGGTTGTTGTAAGGATCGAATGAGTAACACATGTAAAGAACTTTGACCAGTGCCCAGCGTAAGAAACTTGTCTAAAGTAAACAATTACTTCTCAAGCCTCAGAGGTAGGCTTTGTCAAAATCCCTACTTTAAAAATGAGTAAGTTAAGGCACTAAATAATTAAAGATTTTGCCCAAAGCACACAGCCAGTAAGAGGCAGATTTGAACTGGGATTTGGACCTAGGCATTGTGGCTTGAGATTGTATACAATGACTCCATTATATATGAGAAATATTGGTTACAGTTTAGTGGTACTGTCAACGTTAAGTTTCAGTTTGTTAAAATATTCAATGCTGCATAAGAAAGATGCCTTTAAAATATGACCATTGCTAATAAAAACACAGTTAATCCTGTTAAACCTTAACAGGGAAAAGAACAAAAGTTTCCTACAACTAGCAACTGAACATTACTTCAAGAGATCAAGGGACAATGTTGTCACAAAGGCTGCATTTAGCTGAAATTTGAACCAGTGAGTAAGGATGAGTAGTTTTTTATACAGCTCACCCCTTGGGAATATTAATCTAATAAAATTGAATAAATTCCTTCCATTATTTTTCTTGGCCCACTAGAAAGTCAATAAAAGCCAAAGTTAGAGTGACATCAAATCAGATTCAAGTGAGAGTGGGGGTCTTAAGGAAACTGCATTTCACAAATGTGTTTTGGCTTTTTTGAACTGGCCAGTTATATTTATACTGTAATATCTATAAGTGATGTTTTGACATGTTAGCTTCCTGAAGCCACTTTTTTCTGAAGCAGTGGGGCATGACACAGGACAGTGGGAAATGGCCATTCTGACACTGCAGTATATAGTTCAGTTGTTATGAGCATGAATGCTGGGATCAGAACAGTTGAGTTTATAATCCAGCTCTGCTATTTTCTTGCTATGTGACCTTGGACAAATTACTTAATGGCTCTGTATTTCATTTTCTTCTTGTACAAAATAAGGATAGTAACAAAACCCACCTCACAGGGATATTGTGAGTATTAAATGAGTTAACATGAGTAATCTTGGATGGATGCCCAACACATAGAATAATGTAAAAACTAGCTATTGTTGCTGATGGCCCAGAATGACCTTATTAATTTGGCTGATATATCCCCTAGTGATGAACATATCTATATTTTAGTCACAGTGTATATAGTAAAATAAAACCTCAACTTAAACATTATAAGGCTAATCCAATCTTTTAATTAACAACACTTTGATATGCTAAGGAAAAAGGAAATAAATATAGCACTGTCATACACACACACACACACACACACACACACACACACACACACATATATATATTTGGGTTTTTCTTGTTGTTGTTGTTTGAGACAGAGTCTTGCTCCGTAACCCAGGCTGGAGTGCACTGGCGCAATCTTGGGTCACTGCAACCTCTGCCCCCCGGAATTAAGGAATTCTCTGCTTCAGCCTCCCGAATAGCTGGGATTACAGGCGCGTGTCACCATGCCCAGCTAATTTTTTTTTGTATTTTTAGTAGAGACGAAGTTTCACCATCTTGGCCAGGCTGGTCTTGAACTCCTGACCTTGTGATTCACCCACCTCAGCCTCCCAAAGTGTGGGGATTACAGGTGTGAGCCACTGCGCCCAGCCAGCACCATCATATATTTTAAGAACTAACAAAAGAGGAAGCAATAAAGTTTAACTTAACTAGCAGAAAACTCGCAATTCCAAACCTTTCAGGATATCTCCTGAGGTCAACTAAAGTTTAGACCCATTTCCAGTTGTTTTGAAGTCTATCATATGATGCGTTCATCATTGATAAATTCTGACAATACTGTCCATGTGTCTGTCCTAGATTATTCTTTTAAAACTTCTGAATCTCAATTTTCTCATTCATTAAACCAAAAGTACCCTTGGCCTGCCTTACTCACTGGATAGTTGGGAGGGAGGGGAGAGACTGTATCTAAAAGAAGCTCACTCTATCTAAAGTAGCAAGCTATTATATGTTGGGCAAAATATAGTATTATGTTAGGAATGATTCTTAGGTGTTACAAGAGCTTCAGGTTTAGAAAAGCAAATTTAGCCCACCACAATCATAAAAACAGAAAATTAGACTAAAATTTTATAAAGGTTTTCATCAATGTTGAAATAAAAAGATGTGCTTAATTAAAATAGATTTATAAGTTCCTGCCAATATTTCATTTAGAGAGAATATTACTCTCAAATTTTGTAAGACCATCATCACTCCACTAAAAGAGAATGCAAAAGCTACTAAAACTTGAATTTATACTTCAAATTCCAGACTTTTGTGGAGACCAGGGAACAGATGAGTTCTGGGTAGAAAGGCTTTTTGGGACTTTTCACACAATATTAGATAAATGGCCCCCTTCTCTGCCTGTATGTACCGAATTCCTCTTCTCAGGTGTCAGAAACAGCAGCCACAGCCTGAGTTCTTTCACCTTTCCACAGTCTATCGTTGCATTCAAAATGTAAAAGAACTCATTGACCCAGCAATTCCTCTTGTAAGAACTTCTGTGGAAATACTTGCACTAGCATGTACTGGATATCATATGTGTACTATGCAGCATTGCTTGTAATACTGATTGTTAAAAATTGGAAACAATCTAAATGTTCATTGATCTGGAGTTATTTAAATAAATTATGACACATTCCATCTAAGGAATGCTTATTCTGTGTATTCAAAGCATTTAAAAATGAAGTAGATTTCCATGTATGGATATGGAATGGTGTTCAAGACATATGAAGTGAAACCAAAGAACTGCACTGTAGTATGTGCAGTATGATCCCATTCTTGCAAGTATAAAGCTTTTTTCTTTCTCCCTTTGTCCATATTTAAATGTACATACATATATTTTACAGAGAAAGATGTTTTTGAAAATGTATACCAAATGTTAATAATGGTTTGTTTGGGGAAGTGGGACTTGGGGGAGAGAAAGATTAATTTTCCACTTCGTGCATTTCTGGATTGTTTTGATTGATTTTTGTCCTTTTTTTTTTTTTTTTGGCAAGAAGTGGGTGTTTTTTCAATCAGGAAGAAAATTTACACACACACACATGAACTAAAAAAATCAAGTTAAGTGCTTTAACCTCCCTTTTAGCACCTGGCTGTTTCTTTCTCACCATTATCCTTACTTTGCCTGGAGAATCAAAGTTCAACTCTAGACTCTGCATAGATTCAAGGTCTAAATGTTCAACTGAGAGGATCCTCTAGATGTGGCATAGCATGGGTGAACATGCCCACCCCCTTCATTCTAGGACAGCTGTTATGAATAGCAGTTTATGTAACTGTCTTTATGAGTCCACACTAAATTACTGCCAACTCGTGCCATTTTTATTAGTTTATCACTCTATTAAGAATCCCTGCACACCTGCTCAGAATCTGCTTTCAATATTTCATTATTGTTTGTGTGTCTCCCCAAATTCAGAAGTTTCTTGATGAGTTGGATTTTATCTTTTTTAAACTAAAAAGGCAACGTTTGTATTCTTTTTCTAAAATTTTCTTTGTAGTAACATGTTCTCTTGGTCCAGATTATTAACTACATTGATCTGTAAATCCCATAAACTGGTTGAATGTCCATTGAAACTGTAACAACTGTTCTACTTAGTAGACCACTGCCAATATTGGACAGCCATGTGACAACTAAGTGTACTACTAGTTTCAAAGCTGTACTACCAAATGCAGTCACTGTTTACTTTCATCTCTTCCCATTTTAATGCATGTCTGAAATTTTTTTCATAATAAATCAATGCATTTTCAGTTTAGAATCAAGGGATTTTCTGGTATTTAGTGAAATAATAATATGGACTCTTGCTGTTTGTCAGGAATACCTTTTAGAATGTTGTCATTCCCCAGATACCATGGTAGCCAATAATATCCCCCATAAGATGCAACAAAGCATCACTAAAGAATTTAAGCAATTTCTTCAAATCTCTAATACTTTTATAAGTACAATAATACTGAAGTTATGTTTGAATCATTTGAACTTCCTTCCTTCATGGAGATTTTTATTGTTTTTGTTATACATTATAGAATCAAACTATTTATTATTTACTAAAAGTCCCCATGTACAAGAAGACAAGCAAAAACAATGAAACTGGCTTGAGATGTGGGTACTTGGCTGACACCTAGGCTTATTCACTGTGGAAGACACTCACTCCCACATGCAAGCCTCATGATACCTTAATGCAAATTTGTAACCTTAGTAATATTACAACCTCTCATGAGAGTCTAGGGGCATTTATAAATAGTCTTACCATGAAGGTTAAATTTACGCATGTTAAAGTCTAGTATATTTCGGGTGAATTAGCCCAGCTCTTTGTAGCAACTTGTCACTTTGCAGAAGAAAAGTTAGCCACTATTATATAGCTCCATCCTTGCAAGTTCCTTCAGTCTCCAAGTTACCTTTTCAAACCTTTATGTGCAGCTCAGTAGAAAAGGATACAGATGAGACAACATGTTTCCTTTGTTTTAGGGTTCATATTTCTATTGGATTGAACACTGATATATAACCTAAACACCTGCCATTTCTAAGCTATGATCTTGATGAGCTCACTTAACCTCTCTCTGGTACACAGTTCTGTAGAGGACTATGTGCTCGCAAACGAGAAGTTCCCGATAAGTCCTGCTCTTGCAAATGAAGCAGGGCGTTCCCGATAAGTCCTGCTCTTGCAAACGAAGCAGGGCGTTCCTTCCCTGCAAACAGGGAGGACAAAGGAGCCAGCTGCTAACAGCAGACCCTGGGGCTTGTTTGTGTGTAAACATCTTGAAAATCCAGAAAGTCAGGGAAAGGTCAGAAAAACAACAATGTGTCTTATGACTTGGCAACATTCCACAAACGACTGTATAAAATAAAGCAGAGCGTGACTTTTGAGGCGGTCGCCATGTTTGTCTTGTCTTGTGTTGTCTTGTGTATTCATTCCTTTGTTTAGGAAACACGCAGACCCCAACATCTGGCACAGCGAGCAGGGTCCATGGCTCCACAAGAGCAAGGAACTGGAGGGGGAACACCCCGGGCAGGTAAATAAATGAAGGAGGACCCACGGGAAAATTATG
>NW_016803303.1:0-406 GCF_001698545.2 Rhinopithecus bieti
TTCACAGATACCTCAAAACAGGGCTACCAAACAGCTCCATGAAAAGAATGTTGTACCTCTGAGATATGAATTCACCCATCACAGAGCCATTTCTCAGAACGCTTCTTTCTAGTTTTTATCAGAGTATATTTTCTTTTTACCAAAGGACTCAATGCGCTCCGGAATAGCCCATTGCAGATTCTGCCAAAACAGTGTTAGCAAACTGCTCAATGAAAAGAAAGGTATAACTCTGTCAGATGAATTCACACATCACAAAGCAGTTTCTCAGAAAGTTTCTTTCTAGTTGTAATCTGAGGATATTTCCTTTGCCACCATAGGCTTCACTGTGATACAAAATATACCTCCTCAGATTCCACAAAAACTTTGATGCCAAACTGTTCCTTCAACAGAAAGGTTTAACACTATT
>NW_016803304.1:0-247 GCF_001698545.2 Rhinopithecus bieti
GAGAGAGAGAGAGAGAAAGGAAGAGAGAGAGAAGGAGGGGGAGAGAGAGAGAGAGACAGAGAAGGAGGAGAGAGGGAGAGAGAGAAAGGAAGAGACAGAGAAGGAGGGGGAGAGAGAGAGACAGAGAAGGAGGAGGAGAGAGGGAGAGAGAGAAAGGAAGAGACAGAGAAGGAGGGGAGAGAGAGAGAGAGAAAGGAAGAGAGAGAGAAAGAGAGGGGAGAGAGAGAGAGAGAGGGAGAGAGAGAGA
>NW_016803305.1:0-1377 GCF_001698545.2 Rhinopithecus bieti
TGTGTCTAGGAATTTATTTGTTTCTTCTTGATTTTCCAATTTATTGCCATGTGTTTGTTCATAGTGGCCACTAATTATCCTTTGAATCTCTGCAGTATTAGTTGCAATGTTTTCTTTTTCATATCTGATTTTCTTTCTTTGGGTCTTCTCTCTTCTTTTTAGTTAGTCTGGCTAAAGGTTTGTCAATTTTATATAACTTTTTTAAAAACAAACTTTTTGTTTCATTTATCTTTTATATTGTTTTCTTCATTTCAAATCCATTTATTTCTGCTCTGATCGTTATTATTTCTTTTCTTCTAATTTTGGCTCAGTCTGCTCTTGCTTTTCTAGATTTTAAAGATGCATCATTAAGTTGTTTTATTTGAAGTTTTCCCCTTTCTTGATGTAGGCACTTATAGCTATAAATTTCCCACTTAGTAAAAATTTCAGTATATCTAATTGAGTCAAGAGTTTTTCCTGCTGATGGGTTCGTGGTCTCACTAACTTTGAAGAATGAAGCTGGGGACCTTCGCAGTCAATGTTACAGCTCAAAAAGAGTCCACAGACCAGGAGAGTGAACAGCAGTGCAGTTTATTGAACAAAGTGAAAGGAAGCCTTCCACATGGTGGAAGGGGACCTGGAAGCACTGCCATTGCTGTGCCTTATATCATCGGGTGCCTTATATCTCTGTGTTACGCCCTCCCCTTTCTTTCTTCTTGTCCATTGAGAGTGGTTATTTTTTCAGTCCTCCTTTGGAGTGATTAATTTTGAATCCTTCACTCGATTTGTTAAGAACTCAAAACCCTGAGTCACAGGGGTCTTTTGTGAAAGTCCCCGGACCGGCCCAAGAAGTCCTGCCAACTCCACCCCTCACTATTGGTTTTGGTACTTTGTATTTTCATTATCATTTGTTTTAAGAAAGTTTTCAATTTTCTTATCAATTTCCTCATTGATCCCTGGTTATTCGGTAACATACTGTTTAATTTCCATGTGTTAGTGTAATTTCCAAAATTTATCTTATTACTGATTTTTGGTTTTATTCTGTTGCGGTTAGAGAAGATACTTGATATTATTTCAAATTTTTGAATGTGTTAAGACTTGTTTTGTGACCTATAGTATGGCCTATATTTGAGAATGATCCATGTGCTGAGGAGAATGTGTATTCTGCAGGTGTTGGATGAAATGTTCTATGAATAACTATTTGATCCATTTGTTCGACAGTGGACATTAGGTCTGATGTTTCTTTGTTGATTTTTCTTTCTGGAAGATCTGTCCGGTGCTGAAAGTGGGATGTTAAAGTCTCCAGCTATGTTTGTTTGGGGATCTATCTGGCTCTTTAACTTTAATAATATTTGCTTTATATATATATATATATACACACACACACACACATACAAA
>NW_016803305.1:2244-7219 GCF_001698545.2 Rhinopithecus bieti
AGAAGTGGTTGTAGTTATTATTTTTATTTCATAATTTAGTCTTTCTACTTAAGAATATTTTATACACCACAGGTTACAGTGTTATAATATTCCGTGTTTCCTGTGAACATACTATTGCCATTGAGTTTTGTGTCTTCAGATGATTTCTTATTCCTCATGAACTTTCATTTTTTGTTGAATAACTTTCTTTAGCATTTCTTATAGGACAGGTCTGGTGTTGATGAAATCCCTCAGCTTTTATTTGCCTGGGAAAGTCTTTATTTCTCCTTCCTGTTTGAAGGATATTTTAACCAGATATACTCTTTAGGATTTTTTAAGTATGACATGCCACTCTCTCCTGGCCTGTAAGGTTTCTGCTGAAAAGTCTGCTGCCAAATGTATTAGAGCTCTATTGTATGTTATTTATTTCTTTTCTCTTACTCCTTTAGGATCCTTTATCCTTGACCTTTGGGAGTTTGATTATTAAATGACTTGAGCTAGTATTCTTTGGGTTAAATCTGCTGGTAGTTCTATAATCTTTTTTACTTGGATACTGATATCTTCCCTAGGTTTGGGAAGTTCTTCATTATTGTTCCTTTGAACGAACTTTCTATCCCTATCTTTTTCTCTGTCTCCTCTTTAATGCCAATAACTCTTACATTTGGCCTTTTGAGGCTATTTTCTAGATCGTGTAGGCATGTTTCATTGTTTTTTGTTCTTTTTGTCTCTTGCCTCCTCTGACTGTGTATTTTGAAATGGTTTGTCTTCAAGCTCACTAATTCTTTCTTGGGCTTGCTCAATTCTGCTATTAAAAAACTCTGATGCATTCTTCAGGTTGTCAGTTGCATTTTTCACCTGCAGAATTTCTTCTTGATTTTTAAAAATATTTCAGTCTCTTTGTTAAATGCATCTGATAGAATTCTAAATTCCTTCTCTGTGTTTTCTTGAATTTTTTGAGTTTTCTCAAAACAACTATTTTGAATTCTCTGTCAGAAAGGTCACTCCGTCTGTTTCCCTGGGATTTGTTTCTGGTGGCTTGTTTAGTTCGTTTGGTGAGTTCATGTTTTCCTGGATGATATTGATGCTTGTGGATGTTTGTCTGTGTCTGGGCATTTAAGCGTTGGGTGTTTATTGTATTCTTCACAGTCTGGACTTCTTTGTATTCATTATTTGGAAAGCTTTTCAGGTATTTGAAAGGATTTGGATGTTGCTAAAGATGTATCTGCTTTAGGAGGTACCACAAGCCCAGTAACACTGTGGTTCTTGGCAGATTCTTACTACCTTAATGGTCTTGGATAAGATCTAGAAGAATTCCCTTAATTACCAGACAGAAACTCCTGTTCTTTCCCCTTACTTTCTCCCAAACAAACAGAGTATCTCTGTTTGGAGCCATCGGGGACTGGAGATGTGGTGACACAAGCACCCCTGTGGACCCCACCCCTGGGACTGCACTGGGTCAGACCTAAACCCAGCACAGCACTGGGTTTTGTCCAAGACATGCTGTAACCACTCTGGCTACCACTTAAGTTTGTTCAAGGCCATGGGTCTCCATAATCAGCAGGTGGCAAAGCCAGCCAGACTTGTTTCTTTCCTTTCAGGGTGGCAAAATCCCCCAGGCCCTGAACAGGTCCAAAGGTGCCATCTGGAAGTCAAAACCTTAGAATTCTACCTGGTGTTCTCTTGTACTGTGGCTGAGCAGGCACTCAACCTATGAGAAACAGTCCTTCTCCACAAGCAGAGGAGCCTTACCCTGTGCCACTATCAAAGACCCTTGGGGAGTATTGCCAGGCTACCACCAATATTCACTTATGGCCCATGACCTCTTAAGTCAGCTTGTGGTGAATATGCCTACCCTGGCAGTAAAATATCAAATATTTGCTTTAGCTGCAGATGTAGCCTTTTATGACTTTATATGTGGAAGCGTAAAAGAAAGGAAATAAGTCAGTAAAGACAAGGAGACAATACAGAAATTAAGAGAGGAAAAAAAAAAAAAAACAGCAGAAGGCTAATAATATGAGAAATATGAGAAACAGCAACTTGGACAGCAAATAGAAAGTGTCTAGCAGTGGAAAACAGAACTGGTAACAGGCAAACAATCAACCGTACACCCACATAAAATTAGGTATCAACTCCATAAACCTCAAGATATTATACAGCAGCCATATAGCTAAACAAGGATAATGCTAATGCTAGACCATATGACAGAAATAACTGAAGTCATTCCGCCCATTGTCTTATACTGTCTGTGTCTCCTCATAGAGCATGCATTAGCTTTAGTATGGTAAGGACTGGCATTTGCTATATACACATCTTTTTTTTTTTTTTTTTTTTGAGACAGAGTATCACTTAGTCAGGCTGGAGTACAATGGCATGATATCAGCTCACTGCAACATCCGCCTCCTGGGTTCAAGCAATTCTCCCTTCCTCAGCCTCCCGAGTAGCTGGGATTACAGGTGCTCTGCCACCATGTCAGGCTAATTTTTATATTAGTACAGACAGAGTTTCACCATGTTGCCCAGGCTGGTCTCGAACTCCTGACCTCAGGTGATCTGCCCGCCTTAGCCTCCCAAAGTGTTGGAATTACAGAGGTGAGCCACTGTGCCCAGCCTACATATCATTTTTAAAAATATGATCAAGTTGTAACTAGTTAGAACTTTCTGCTTATCTTCTAAATAAAACTGTTCTGTAGGTTTTGCCTGTGATTCCAGAAAATCAAAAAATTTATCATCTTTTCTCTTTATTTTATCTGTGTGTGTGTGTAGAACTTCAACTTGTCATTAAATTTACAAATTTACCAGCAAGTTCTTATCTTCCTAGCATGCTTATTAAAAAGATTCCTTACATCTTCTTGGTAGTCTGCTAAAGCAGAAATGGTTTCTGTGATTATTACAGACTCTAATGTAGAAAATAAATAAATAAATAAAACATAGTTTTCTCCTGCTAGCTGCTATACCTTCAGTTATAATTTTATTTGCTTGATACATGGAAACAAATTGCAAGCTTTATGAGTATAACCATTTATTAAAGTTTGTCTTAAGAAAAAAATCCATAATGTTTTTCAAGTTGTAAACCATGACATTCAGAATAGTCTTCTGAAGCATTAAAACTATTTTCATTAAGACCAAGAAAATTTTACCAAAAGAAACAAACTATTATGGGTGTTAATGATACAATTTTTCAACTACAGGGGAGGATATATTTCTTTTTGCTAATACTACCCTCTAGTGGAATAATGGGCAACAGAAAAGAGTGTGGTTTTGGCGTGCTGAGCGTATCCTTAATTTAACTGCAGAATAGAGCATTTGCACAGAAGCTGATTTATGTATATTTTTCTTCAGATGTCCCTGAGCATAAATAAAATTAACTGTTGATTATGCTTGTTAGCATTGCATTTCAATACATTTCTCCTCTTGAAATAATGCATTGTGGAAAAATTGTATGCAGCTGGCTGCATTTGTAGCCACAATAAAAGATTATAACCCCAAAGTATGTACCACGTGTCATTAAAAGAAATACTACTACAATAACTATGTTAATTTATTCTTCATCCTGTCAATAGAAAATAAAGGGGGAGGAGAACCAATCTTTTCATAGCCTTCAGTCATTTACAGCCTTAGGTGTGTGTCTAGTCAGTTTGTGAATCCACCGTAATTTAAGTTAGAAGATGAATCCAATTAATACTTACCAAGCAAATAGAAACTTCATTGTATTCAACACTGTGAACAACCGTGTTGACATAATTGGAAAAGTATATACATTTTGTTTGTTTGTTTGTTTCTGAAGAATCAAGTTTTCCAAAAAGTACCTTGTGACATTAAGGTTTTAAATTTCCCCTGAGAGTAATAAAGAATAAAATGTATAAGAACATAATGAGCTCAGTGGAAACTCACACATGGAAAAATTGCAGTGTTGGCCTCCTTCCTTTCTAACCTTCAGAAGTTAAAATTTAGGGGTGCTACAGGATTTCCACACCCTTAGTTACCACATCCCCACTCATTAAGTTAATTGACACTCTTGGAAAGAGCACAAAAAACTGTGAATGCCAATGTTTTACATATTTACCCCTTGCATGGAGCCTCAAGATCAATATCCTTCACAGTCCTCATTATAGAGAACCAAAGCTTCTAGGTTCATTTACTTGTTCAGATTCTAAAGTCCATAATTTATTTTAAAAATCTTTTTCATAGAAGAGATTGTGAATACTATATTTCAAAACAGAAGAAATGGTATCTTTTATTTTTCAGTTTTGTGTACAGTTCAAGTTCTCCTATTGGTGTATGCAGGTTTATTTATATTGACTACTCAGAACCCAACTCTATAGTTAATATAAAAGGAAGGACTGTTTGATAGTAAGAAATAATTATTCTGACTTCTTTGCAAAAAGAGAAGTTTACGATCTGTTAATTTATGTATATCCAACTTAATACTGTACAGGAAAATTGTTGTGTCTAAGCAAATATCAAAGAATATGTAGAATTTTTTAAATTTTGTTTTTACTAACAAGTGAGAAAAAGGTGACTTGGAGGGAAGAACAGATAATTAACAAATTTAGGTTTCAGATCAAATATGTTTGACCCACACTTCCCAAAACACTGTAGGGGTGTAAGGATTATTAAAATATTATAAAAAAATAAATCTGCCATATGAATAAGCATTATTTATTGACAAAATAGAATATACAATTGTCTATAAAAGATAAGATGATTCAGAAAAAAATAGTTTTGCTTTCAGGGGACTTGATTTATTATTTTAGCTCTGACAAAAAAGTAGATTAATTTAGTTAAAGTCACTAGCCTATCTGCAGATCAGTATTTTTACTAGCTTAATGGCAGTTAAATGACACAGACAGGGACATCTTTTCCTTGAGTCACAACAGTATCTTCACTGAAGTGCTAAATACCTGATGCAAATGGGAAATACCTGATAACTATTTATTTAATGAACTTGACAATGCATGAGTAACAATGTATATATAGCTCCAAACTGGAAAAATAAA
>NW_016803306.1:0-1004 GCF_001698545.2 Rhinopithecus bieti
CTCACCCCTGAGTGCACAGGCAATATTGGGCATGCTGGTAAAGGATCACTAGAATCCAGCAGCCTGGACCCCTTTCTTTGTGGTCAAGAAAGGCGGGAAAACAGGTGCAGGACTACTACATCAGTGAGCATAACTAATCTGATAAGCAGAGGTCCATAGGTGGTTATGCACCCTGGAAAAGAACTCACACCTGAGCGCAAAGGCAATATTGGGCATGCTGGTAAAGGACCACTAGAATCCAGCAGTCTGGACCCCTTTCTTGTGGTCAAGAGAGGTGGGAAAACAGGTGCAGGACTGGTATATTGGTGAGCATAACAAATCCGATAAGCAGAGGTCCATAGGTGGTTACACACCCTGGAAAGGAATAAGCATTAGGACCATAGAGGACACTCTAGGACTAATGCTCATCGGAAAATGACTAGGGGCGCTGGCATCACTATGTTCTTTTTTCAGATGGGAAACATTCCTCCCAAGGCAAAAACGCCCCTAAGATATATTCTGGAGAATTGGGACCAATTTGATCCTCAGACACTAAGAAAGAAATGACTTATATTCTTCTGCAGTACTGCCTGGCCATGACATCCTTCTCAAGGGGCAGAAACCTGGCCTCCTGAGGGAAGTATAAATTATAATACCATCTTACAGCTAGACCTCTTTTATAGAAAAGAAGGCAAATGGAGTGAAGTGCCATATGTACAAACTTTCTTTTCATTAAGAGACAACTTGCAATTATGTAAAAAGTGTGATTTATGCCCTACAAGAAGCCCTCAGAGTCTACCTCCTACCCCAGCACCCCCTGACTCCTTCCCCAACTAATAAGGACACCCCTTCAACCCAAACGGTCCAAAAGGAGATAGACAAAGGGGTAAACAATGAACCATAGAGTGGCAGTATTCCCCAATTATGCCCCCTCCAAGCAGTGGGAGGAGAATTCAGCCCAGCCAGAGTGCATATACCATTTTCTCTCTCAGACTTAAAACAAATTAAAATAGTCCTAGGCAAAT
>NW_016803307.1:0-14982 GCF_001698545.2 Rhinopithecus bieti
AATATTTAAAAAAAGTTTTAATGATGTTGTTCATCTTTTCAAAACATTAACTTAGTTTCATCTTTTTTTCTTTGTTTTTCTGTTCTGCACTTTATTTATTCCTGCTCTAATCATTATTTTCTTCTTTCTGCTAAGTTCAGACTTTGTTGTTTGTTCTTCTTTTCCTAGTTTCTTGAGGTGTAAAGTTATTATTGGAGATATTTCTTTTTTTAATATAGATATTTATCACTATAAATTCCCTTTTAGTACTGTTTTTGATGCATCTCATAAGTTTCAATATTTTCTGTTTTCCTTTTCATTTGTCTCAAAATATTCTTCAATTTTCCTTTTGATTTTTTTCTTTGATCCATTGGTGGTTCAAGAGGTGATTTTTTTTTCACTTGTACGTATTTGTAAGTTTTTTCAATATTCCTTCTGCTATTGACTTCTAGTTTCATTCCTTTTGTTGGAAAAAAATATTTGGAATGATTTAAATCTCCTTAAATTAGTTAACACTTGTTTTTGGATGTAACATATGATCTATCCTGGAAAATGTTTCATGTGCACTTGAGAAGAATGGGTATTCTGCTATTTGAGGGTAGAATGTTCTGTATATGTCTGTTAGTTCCATTTGGATTATAGTGTTATCCAGATGTTCCATTTCCTTATTGATCTGTCTGTATGTTCTATCCATTATTAAAAATGGGAAATTGAAGTCTCCTACTATTATTGTGTTTCTGCCCATTTCTTCAGTTCTGCCAGTGTTCACTTCATCTATTTAGGTATTCTGATATTGGGTACCTGTATAATTATAATTGTTATAATTATAATTATTATAATTCTCCCTGGTGAATTGACGCTTATATCATTATATGATGATCTTCTCTGTTTCTTGTGAATATTTTTTTGACTGAAACTCTATTTTCTCTCATGTAAGTACCATCACCCCTTCTTTCCTTTGATTACCACTTGAAATTAATGTATTCTTTCATATTTTTGTCTTAAGCCTATATGTGTTCTTTAATCTAAAGTAAGTCTGTTATAGATAGTATATCGCTGACACTTATGTTTGTTTGTTGCTTGTTTGCTTTTATCAAGTAAGCCCCTCTATGCCATTTGATTAGAATGTTTAATCCCTTTATATTTAAGGTAATTATTGATAAGGAAGGAGTTAGTATTTCAATTTTGTTGTTTTCTATGTCTTTTAGCTCTTTGCCCCTCTTTTCCTCTGTTGCTCACTTCCTTTGCATTTTGTTGATTTTTATTGTTGTGACATACTTTGATTTCTTTTGTATTTTTCTTTGTGTGTCTTCTATAGTTATTTTTTGTAGTTACCACAGGGTTTACATAAAACATATTTTTTCATGCTTTTTATTATTTATTTATTTGATGATCTGACAACATAATTTCAAATGATCTGACCTTGAGTTCATCATTCTTTCTTCTGCTTCATCAAGTCTCTTGTTGATCACCTCTAATTCATTTTTCAATTCAGTTATTGCTTCAACTCCAAAATTTCTCTTGTCTTTTTTTATACTTTCTTTTTGTTATCTAATTGTTACCTTTCTATCAAATTGTGTTCATATATCCTTCTCCTGAACTTATTTAGCATCTTTATGATGGGCTATTTTGAATTACTTGTCTGGTAACTTATATACCTCCATTTTCTTAGGGTCAGTTTTTATGGATTTACTTTATTCTTTTTACTGGGCCACTTTTTTTCTATTTCTTCATGTTTCTTATGACTTTGAATTGATACCCATACATTTGGGGGAAAAAAATCCACCTCTCTTAGTCTTTACAAACTGGCCTCATACGGGAAAATACTTTTACCACTCACATTGGCCAGAGATTTTGAGATCTTTCAGACTTTTTCTGTAAATATGTCTTCTCTTGACTTGTGTGTGTATATTCCTAATTAGAGGAATGTGCCACCTTCTTTTTATTTTCAGGATCTTATAATCTCTTGTTCCTGTTGGTGTCCATCTGCTGGACACAGGCTCTCTGAAGAAGTAGCATGCTGCCCAATTCTTTTTGTTGTTGTTGTTCCAAGTGTCCCCAAGGCATTCCAGGTCCCATCCATACTCTTACACTGAAGAGACAGAAATCAGCTCCTTAGACAATTTTTTTAAAAGTTGGAATGTTGGATGTACATTCTCCTCTTCTCTATTCTGCTAAGGGAGAGATTGTCATGCTGTGTCAGGCTCTGTCTACTCTGTAATAGACCCTCAGGACCAGTAGCACCCTGTATAACTCTTTTTTTATTCCCACTGACCCCAAATATCTGGATTATGCTAGGTCCCATCAGTGCTCCAAGACAGAAAAGAAAGTGTCAGCCCCTTGAACACTCCCACAAAAAGTCAGAACATAGTACATAAAGCAATAAAGCAGAGTCTTCTCTCTTTCTCCACCCAGAGAAGCTAATAGCTTAGAGTTTTTTCCTGACTGCATAATGCTGGGCTGGGGAAAGGAACTATGACAAAAGACTGCCACAAGTTTTTCTGTTATCTTTGATGAGACTTATTCTATGCTTGTCAGGGTGCAGGAACCTATTAACTGGCTTCTTGATTTCTCATAAAAGGAATTGGTTCATGTATTGTTCTTAAATTTGTGTTTCCATAGGAGTAAAGAGAATATGGACCTTCCTATTCCACTATCTTGCCTACATCACTGTCCTATTATGTCTCTTTTTAAGAGCTATGAAATCCTTCCTAGAAACCCCTAAGTAGGCTTTCTCTTAAATCTCATTGACCAAAATTAGGTCTCTCAGACAGCCCCCTTGTTAGGTCAATCAATGACATTGTGTCCCACTGGCACTAGGAACTAGGACAAGTAAATTTTAATTTTGCAAATATTGCAAGGATATTTATTTCTTTTGTATAATAAAATAAATGAGTTCTGAGAAATTGGCAGGAAGGAAAGATAAGTAGAACACTAATGGTGTTAACATTGCAGCAAGGCTATATTTTGTGGAATTTCTGTCTATATAAGCAAAAATTCTTAAGTTGGCAAGAATTGACATATCAGGACTATGTGGTGGTCCAACCTTGCATGAAAGAAATAATACAGTGCAGCTAGTGTGGTCTGCTCACCAGACCATTCTTCTGGTACTGGGGCCTGACTTTGGGACATCCCTCTAGGCATGGATCTCTGAGCGTCTTAGAGTACCTGGTTGACCCAAGCAAAAAATAAAGAGTCAAGATACTCTGCATGGGAGAAATGGGGACAAGGGCCCATGCAGTTCCTTGTGCCAACTCAGGATGCCCCATTTGGGTAACACTGCCAATTCTGGCTCATTGCAGTAATCAAAGGGGATTTTAGACACTTTACAGAAGGCACTCCAAAGCTAAGGGCCCCTTGAAGTACAGAACCCTGAGCATAAACACTACTTGCCTGAGGATAGAAGGAGTACTGAGAATCTGAGTTGGTTCAGATTTCCAGAGAGAATGATAAATTGGGAGGAAAAATAAGAGCACAAAGGAAAGTGTTGTCAAAGGGCCAAACTGCAACACTTCAGGACAGGGGTGGTAACGGGTTTCAGCTGGAACATAAGCTACTACCTTATGATTATGGCTGCCTAGAACTCTGTGTGGAGGATTCTGAAGCCAAAGCTAGACTCCATAGCTCAAGACCATGATCAGAAAAGTATTTTAGCATGAGTATGGGATAAAGGGTAGGGAAGACTGATATTAAATGCTTGCCATTCTGACTGAGAAGAGTTGTCTTAGCCCCTAACACCTTGAGTTTCTGTAAAAGCAGGCATATCCCACCACACTGGTGTTCATTAGTCTGTGTTAAAATATTCAAAAGGTTAGATCATTCTGGAGCTATCAGAAGGAAAAGAGCATGCTTATAATTCACCTGGTAGTTATCAGGTACAGAAGTGTGTCTATTTGTGTGAAGGTGTATGTATGTGAGGAAGGAAAAGTGGTTGTGCAGTGTGTGTGGTGTGTGTGTGTAAAAGTATGTGTGTGTTGGGAGGGTGTATGTATTGGGAAGTATGTTGGGAAGCTCAGAGCCTGGGGAAATGTGACTGGATTAAAATGAAAGAATGATTTGACAACCCATCTATTTTTATTTCCTTGCCCAACCCCTAGCCCTGAATCAGGGAAGTTGCTAGCAGACTGTGACACTTCCAAAGCCAGAAGCCTGAAATGACTGCCTAATCAGCTGTCATGTCCGAGAGTTGACTAGGAAGTGTTTTCCAGGAAAGCCTTCTCTGAGGTTGTGTCTAGCTGGCTCTGACAGCAAAAGGAAGCTCTCTTTGTTGCAAATATCTGAAATTATTTTCCCAGGGGAGTACAATAAAGCAGAAGCTTATCAGGTGTACAAAGCATATTTTTTAAGTTAAATTCCAGCTCTAGGCATAAATGGAAATACAATGTGAACTGAAAGGACAATTCAGCCAGCTGCAGGTTTCCATTTGTATCTTTTATTAATTGTAGAGATAAAGCCTTCACTTAGGAAATGGCCTGACATGTAAAATTTTGTAAGCCTAAAATGTATCTTATGTAACCAAAATGACTTTGGGTTTTAGAGCTGATTTGCAACCTTGGCCTCATATATTCTGCTCTATTTAATTCCTCTCAAGTAAGTACAACTTTCACATAGCCAATAGAAACTAAACATTTTTCTAGTCATTTTCCCAGAAAGTCAAGCTTACTTTTAGTGAACTGCACATTTCAGTGTTTCTCTGAATGTTACTGTCTACCGCTAAGAGTAGTAAGTATTGATTACCTTCACCATAGCTTATTAATAAATACATGACGGCCAACTGAGACTCCAAAGCAGTTCCAGTCTAGTGAACACCCACTCCTTTCATGTATAGGTTGGCCCTCAGATCTGAGACCTCCACAGCTGTACCAGAGACTTGAACAGGATAGAGGACCATCAAGATGAGGGATCAGTCCCTCAGGGGAGTGTCATATCAGAGCTCAGGATGTGGTCCAAACTCAAGTTGTTGATATGAAAGGGTCCTGGCAATGAGGGAGAGTCCAAGTATGTTAGTGGCCAGGAGTAGCTGAGAAGATAGAAGATCTGAGTAGGTGAAAGGGGCTAAAGAGTAGCCCATCGTGGGAACTCTGTTTCCAGTTGTCTCACCTTGGGCAGGGAAGGCCTGAGGAGCAACTCCAGAAGGGACCAACACAACTGGTTTTTGGGTTGGGTTTTGGGAGATTCTTTAGTTGTTTGTTTTACTGTGGTGATTCCAATTTACTGAAGTTTTATGACATTTTCACTTTCTTTAAAGTAAGAAGGCAAAACGAGTTGTGGTAGATTTTTAGCTGAAAATTTTGGCTACTACTTTCTGAGGACTAATGGCACTACTTATTATTATTGTACTTCTTGATGCAGCTCTGAGGAAAAGAAGCTTTCTATTTAGAAAAATCAATAAGCTATTTAGATGGATAGAAGATTTAAGAAAGAGATATTAAAACAGTTGCATAAAAATTAAGAAGCAATTTGTGTACAGAATGAAGCTAAGGAGAGAGAAGATGAGAGAAGAACTCCAAACAACAAGGTGGATATGGAAGATGCCAATTTGTCATAAATGACTCATTTCTTTGTAAGAACTAGGAAGTCTAAAATCCAATTTAAATAGTCTGTCATTTGTTACCATGTAATAAGTCTTCATCTCTCAGTTATCACCATAGCTCACAAATCTCCAGTAAAACTCTAGCTTATACCTTGGTGGAGGGGACTTGTAGGTAGGGATTCTCAAGTAAAGGGAATGTGATCCACACTTTGGACATGCTAAGAGTGTTTCAGCATGATACGAAGTAGGACATGAATGTTACATAGAAGCTAGAAATTTGCTCTGGAGAATGTTAAGAAAAATATAATCCTTGGGAATTCACTTAAATCTTGGAGAGGACATTGAATTTATCTTAGCAAGCAGGGATGTGTTAAGCCGGTCTTAACTAGAGGCAGTATTCTACATGTTACTATTGAGAATGATTTAGGAAGTGTATTCTGAAGTGGTGAACATATCACACTAGGTTTTCTCGATTCTTCAGGGAATAGGGTGATATAACAGAAGTGTTCAATATTAGAGTGGTAAAGCACTAGCACTTACAGAAGAAGAGGGGAAGAGCAGCTGGCATGCCACTGAAATGGATGTAATCTCTAAATCCTCTTCTATTGTGATGGAGTGTCAAGTAAGGCAGAAGTTTGAAAAGAGAAATCAAAAATACAGAACTATGTCCATAGTTCAAGAAACAGTCTCCTTAAAGCAGATTTTGTTAATTTAGGAAGAATTGCTTGAGTAGTGTGGTGCCCATCAAGATTGTCTGAGAGAAGTGGAGCCTAGTTCCCCAAAAGGAGTTTTGTCTTGCATAAAGGAGGCTTGGGCAAGGGGATTCAGAGGATAATATCCAAACGTAGTTATTCAGAATTCCTGCTTGTTGGGCAAGTGGAAACTTGAACCGTTAATCTGAAAAATCAGACTTGAAGCTATTTGCAGCCCGAGCTGGTAAAGAGGCTCCCACCTGTCATAATCTCCATTCATAGCTCTTACTGATGTACCCTTAGAGAAGGGAATGTGATTTCCAAGGGAGTGTTAAAGGTTTGACTCATGGCAGAAGAAAAATGGGAAAACACTTGTAGAGGAAAAAGACCTTTGGAGCAAAAAAGACCAAAATTCCAATCCAATTCTGCCACATCTTAACTTTAACATTTAATCTCCCTTATTATTACTCCTGAGACAATAATGCAAGCAAAATCTGTGAGCAGTGATATGACTGGAAACTTAGAAGAAAGTATACATTTTTGTTTGCTCCCTTTTATGGAAATATTATTAGTTGTGTGCAAAAACAAATTTTGAAAAATAGAATTTTCGGCCGGGCACGGTGGCTCAAGCCTGTAATCCCAGCACTTCGGGAGGCCGAGACGGGCGGATCACGAGGTCAGGAGATCGAGACCGTCCTGGCTAACATGGTGAAACCCCGTCTCTACTAAAAAATACAAAAAACTAGCTGGGCGAGGTGGCAGGCGCCTGTAGTCCCAGCTACTCGGGAGGCTGAGGCAGGAGAATGGCGTAAGCCCAGGAGGCGGAGCTTGCAGTGAGCTGAGATCCGGCCACTGCACTCCAGCCTGGGCCACAGAGCGAGACTCCGTCTCAAAAAAAAAAAGAAAAAAGAAAAGAAAATAGAATTCTCTCTCTAAGATTACTGCCTTAGCATAGAATAATGAATGCAGGCTTCAGTCATTGTTGGTATACTTTCCTAAATTCTGTTGAACCTACCTAATATTAACTGAACACCATTTCTTAAAAGTTCAGAACCTGGCCTACTACATATTCTTCAAAATCTACTTCTTTCTCTAATCTTAAATAACTTAAGTAAAAGGTTTTACAAACTTTATCTGTTCATTGGAAAAGAGAAGTAAGCTGCTAACTTTAATTTCTCCACAACTTCTGCTATTTTAACTAAACTAGTATTGATTTAAAAGAAAACAAAAGACTGAAATGTGACTCAAAAGCAGAGTTGACAAAATCTCTAGAATTTCTACTCCCTTAAGTGACTTAACTCAGCTCAAAGTTGAAAAGGCTTCTAAGCCTGTGAGAAATATTATCCAGTTCTATTCACATTATTATCAGAACCTTTTGTCTCTCTCTTAGTACTTCCACAGAACATATTCTTGGCTAAACTTATTTTTTAATTGAGTTTTCCATTGTTTTAATTTAGATATTCTGTTCAGTGTTTTTAAATCACAATCTATAGCCCCCTGAAAAAATCTGTCTTTTTTATTTTCCTTCTCTTTTTTTAGCATTTATGAGTCTTCCTCTGCCTGTTGTGTGGGTTTATTTTTTGAATTTATCCCCAGAGTTTCCAATTAAGGAAAATATGGACTCAGGTGCTTAAGTGATGTTGAGCAATTGCATATACATCTGTTAGAAAACTTTTATAAGAAATGAAAGTCTTTTTATTAAACTATAAAATGAAGAGAAAAGCCTATTTCTAGTCAGATAAATTGAAAATAATACATTTTAAAGTATGAAGGGAATATAACATTTAATTTTACAACCTACCACAGGAAAATATGAAATTTCCCCTAAATGTACTATCTATTTTAAACAAATCCAGAAATATTGTCTAACTACTAGTTGATTATTCTAAGACCTCTGGATTTACTCTAAGCAGAACAATATTTTCTTATAAATCAAGTTATCTCACACCGTTGATTTAATTTCTAATTGATTCACATGTAGAAATCTGCAGCAGTCTAGTTAAAGTAGAATTTTATTCCCTGTCCTAATTGCAGATTTTCTGCTTGCCCAATAGATAAATTCTGAGAATATTCCCTTGTTACTTAAGCTTTCAATTCTCTCTTTGTTTCTGCACTTTACTTCAGAGACTAGGAAGAACAATATTCAAAAGACCTTCCATTTTCACCAAATTAAAATTTCACAAGAAAATAATGGGTCCCACTGGTGATGTGTAATAAAAAGTCCGAAAAAAACAAAAGCTCTATAAAGAAGGAAGTCACAGCCATAGTCACGTAAAGGTTAATAAGTCAGGCTTTAGAATTACTACTCTAGTTTCCTTTCCTCTAAATTGAATGAAGTCTGAGGACTGTTCAGCCTTGTGTCCTCAAATTTCTTAGCGGAAATAAACTACAGTTGTTGCCCAATGTAATAACTGGCTTCCCTAGCTTACTTCCTCACTTCCTTATCAGTGTTTCTGATGATCATCTCCCAAATAAACTACTTACACTAAATCCTTGCCTTAGAGTTCACTTGTGGGAGAACCCAAATAAAGATTCAGTCTCAGTACCTGGCAATTCCACATCATCTGTCCTCATCTCCTTCCTCTTCAGAAACATACATAGTGCCCCCAAGTGCCTCCTTAGTGCACTGAATGCACTGCTCACCAACCTGAAAAATCACTAATTCATGTTCCATGTTCTCCACACAATCAACATAAAGACTCTGTTTTTTATTGAGAAACTGAGCAAATAAATTAGACCATGATGTTCAGATGCAGAAATTTGTAGAAATAACAGAGTAGGTAAATCAAAAGACATTGTGCTAGCTTTGTCATTTACTACTTTGGTGACCTCAGTCAAATAACCTGTTGGGCTCAAATGTTTCAGCAACATGTGAAAGTTTCAGAATCAAAATGGAGCCACAAACATTTAAAAACAAAAATCTGACAGAGCCAGAAATGGCCATGAAGAGAGGGTTCTCCTGCTACTATGCCTAATAAAAGCTATTATAGAAAACTATACAAAATCACAATTTTGTGAAAAAGCCATGGGAACGTTATACAAAAAAAAAAAAATATTTCTACAAGGACAGCAACTGCCTATCCAACCTTGAACTAGTGTCACTGTTATTACTGATATTTGTAGCTAAGGATAATTATTTCAAAATTATCACGTAATTCTCCTCATTTTTTCATTTCAAAATCTTTGTTGTCCTTTACTTCCCTTAATATGCATGCAAATGGTTTACTATAGCATATATGTACCCATTGCAATACTCTATTCTCAAATAAATTTCTTTTTCTTTTAGGGACCTCTCTCTGTTATTTAGGTTGACAAATGAAATGAAGATAATAATACTTGATTGAAAATTGCTATGAGTTAAAGGGTATACAAGTCTTAGAGAATTAGAAAACATAGGATGAATAGGACACCACATCAAGCAACCTTCCCATTTTAAAAGTTGCCTCCGATGACATTGGAGCCTAATGTTTCAAAGCTCAGACCTTCAAAGATGGAGAGATACTTGGGGATATAAGAGACCCAATGCATTGCTGATGGGAATAAAAATTGGTGCAGTTATTCTAGAAAGCAATCTGGAAGGATTTCATCAAATTAAGTACATGGGAACTTTAGATTTAAACAATTCTAGTCTTGTGTATATATTCCAGAGAAATTCTCACAAAGCTCCACAAGGGGCCACAAGCAAGAATGTGCATCACAACAGTTGGTACAGGAAGGCAACCTGAGAGACCAAGGCTGGGCAGGTAGATAAATAAAATGTGATGAGACTCCACCACGCAGTTGTAAGAACACAATATAATATATGTCTATAGAGCAATGTATATAAAGCTTTAAAAACAGAGCTGAGTGGGAAAAAAAAAACAGAATATAAACATTACCATTTACATTTATTAAGTATGTATGCAGACAAAACAGTGTACATCTTCAAAACATATATGAGCAAAAGATATACATTAAATAAATAAGAATGTGTGCCTGTTGTGGGAAGTCAGAGAACCCAAATGGAGGGACCAGCTGAAGCCATGGCAGAAGAAGATAAACTGTGAAGATTTCATGGACATTTATTAGTACACCCAAATTAATACTTTTATAATTTCTACACCTGTCTTTACTGCAATCTCTGAACATAAATTGTGAAAGATTTCGTGACATTATCACTTCCACAGTCAATACTCTATAATTTCCCTATGCCTGTCTTTACCTTTAATCTCTAATCTGTCATCTTTGTAAGCTGAGGATGTATGTCACCTCAGGACCCTGTGATGATTGAGTTATCTGCACGAACTTGTTTTGTAAAGCATGTGTGGTTGAACAATATGAAATTTGGGCACCTTGAAAAGAACAGGATAACAGCACTTTTCAGGGAACAAGGAGAAACCATAGAGAGTCTGACTGTCTGTGGGGCCACGGCAGAAGAACAGAGTCATATTTCTCTTCTTGCAAAAGCGAATAGGAGAAATATCACTGAATTCTTTTCTCAGCAAGGAACAGCCCTGGGAAAAGAATGCATTCCCAGGGGGAGGCCTCTAAAATGGCCACTCTGGGAGTGTCTGTCTTACGCAGTTGAAGATAAGGGATAAAATACTCCCTGGTCTCCTACAGCTTGCTAGGATTAGGAAATTCCAGCCTGAATTCTAGTCAGACCAGTTCTCTGCTCTTGAACCTTGTTTCCTGTTAAGATGTTTATCAATGACAATGCATGCACAGTGGGACATGGAACCTCATTAGTAATTCTAATTTCACCCTGGCCTTGTTATCTTGCTCTGCCCCCATTTGCCTTGTAATATTTTATTGCCTTTGAAGCATGTGATTTCTGTGACCCACACCCTATTCATACACTCCCTCCCTTTTGAAAATCGCTAATAAAAACTTGCTGGTTTTGCAGCTCTGGGTCATCACAGAACCTGCTGACATGTGATGTCACCTTGGGAGACACAGCTGTAAAATTTCTTTCTTTTGTGCTCTTTCTCTTTATTTCTCAGACCGGCTGACAGTTGGGGAAAATAGAAAAGAACCTACATTGAAATATTGGGGGCTGGTTCCCGGATATGTGCCTACAGCAGGGAAGGGAAGATAGAAATTATTATAAATGATGATCATTAATCAACAAGCATACATAAGGGGGACTTGCCCAAATTTATGATAGAAATCTGCCATGAGCTGAGAAGTGTAATCATGTCACCCTTTTACACTGGAGATCCACAAATGATGGCATAACTGACTACACAAATGATTAAGTAAATGGCTTCATCTTAGAATCAGATTACTTGGACTTGAATTCTGCTGCTGCCACTTACTAGCTTAATTTAACCACTTGGAGGAGGCTGTTCTCACAAAAATAAAATATGGAAAATAATATTACCAACCTCACAGGTTCATTGTGGAGGTTAAATTAAATTCATGTAAAGCACTTGGTGTGGTGCATTGCTCATAATAAGAGCACAGTGAATGTTAGAGATCATTATTAATAATCTACAGTGATGCTTCATACAATTTAGCAGGTTGATGGAGAAATGTTTTTGCTGGGGGAAGGAGAGATGAGCAGATGGCTTTATTAAGTCTCCTTTGCTTCTCTAACACCAACAAAGGAGACATTGAGAAGTTTATATTTCCAGTTGTCAAATAATAGCTGAAAATGGAACATTCTAAAATGGCTATTGGAGAATGAAGGAGCCTAGTTGCTCCTCTATAGGCCACTCTCCCTGCTTGGGTTTGAGTGATGGGATTGCGTGAGGAAGCTTGGTTTAGGGACACTGGCTCACAGCTGGCTCCACCGAGAACATGGACAATGTGCAGAGTGAATGAAGCAGGTTTTCCCAAGACTTCTTTACCATCAGGGGCTCACTGTCCAGACTGCTGTTCTTTCTTAATGTGTGTTATCTTAGGCTTCCCAGATGAGCAGAAGGAAATCACTCAGAGGGTGCTAGGACAGACTGCTGGGGATGACAACTGGGAAATAAATAGAAGATGGCCAACATGGTGGACACACAGTGTGCCTCTAGGGGGCTCTCAGGACTGTCATCAAGTATGGGTTTGCTCTATGGTCTCTGCTGCTCTCAGAATTTTTTTATACAAACCAACTCTAAAGTAGGTTTCACAAGAATCATGTGGTGACAGGCAGAGAGACAATGGTATCCCAGGCACTCCAGTAACATGATGTTCATCAGAACTGGGCTGCTCCTGGCACACAGTCTGTCCCAGCAGCACTGAACCCCAACAGAACAGGAAAGTAATGTGTGTCATACAAAATACCAACTATCTCATGTTCAAGATCTCACCAGTGAACCTCTGAATATCAGCATCTTCTGAAAGCTAATTAGTTACTTTAAAAGTTGTGATTATTTTCATGTAAAAGGTTAAGAAAAGGGGAATAAAAACCTGATGCAGTTAATAATGTATGCATTAAATAAAATACGTATTGAAAAATAGTCACAGCCATTCTTCTATTTACCCATGATTCTTCTTTATTTGGCTGCCAAATATAGGGGCACGTTAGTATTGCTGTCAGCTTAATATTAAGTAGAAGGCATTAAAGGCTTGAACAGTGGTGCAAAAAGCTGTAGGTAAATCTCTCTTATGCTGGCTGTTAGCAGAGCACTGTGATGCTATATAACTGCAGCAAACTTTTTTTGGTTCTGCTGCACTGCAGCTCATAAAGGGAGCACTAATTCTGGAAAAAAAAAAAAGTTAAATCTAGCAAGTGTTAGCACCAGCATTCCAAAAAACTTCAGCAGCCTGTGTTTTCAGCCTCTGCTCCAACTTCATTACTGTAAAATAAGAGAATATAGTAGTCAGGTTAAGATGAATAAATGTTAAAAAATATGCCTGAAAATTATACATTAATATTTGGTCATAGCATCTCCTACAAAAAAAAAAATGGTTTATACTACAATAAGAAAAGCTTATTTTTATTCCTTAAGTAGATCCTTCCTTGTTTCACTATTAATGGCATAATAAAGACACACAGCTGTACCTTTACATCAGACTCCAATCTCTTGACAGTTCAGCAGAGCAGTTCTGGTCTCCTACAAAGTACCATGATGGTTTTGAGGGGCTGGGGCTGCCTTAAGGAAGAGCACTGCTATATCTCACTCACACCCTCACCCTTCCATTACTTGACTGATGACTTAACTTCACTTTAGCATTGACTGCATCATTCCCTAAAATGCATCATCTAACAAGGAGGTTAAGTGAATAGGGATTGAATTAAGTCCCAGCTTTTGCAAAAGGGATAATTACAAAAGACCAAGACCAAATAACCTCTTGCTTTTTTTCATATATTGATTTGCTTGATCTTACAATTTTGCTATGTGGTAGAGGAGTGATTCCAATAATTTCTTTACCCATTCAATCTCTCTGTTCCTATGTGATAGGTTTGGACCATCTGGAAAAGATAAGATAAACTTAATTGAGTGGAAGATGGCTACTGGCAATTGTGAAGGCAGATTATACAAAAGAAAGTATAAAAGAAAGCATTAGAGATGAAGCAAGAAGAGAAATTTAGTTCTAAGACATAACTGATAGAACAATGTGATGGAATAACACCAATGGAGGAACTGACCAGAACTTTCTATTTCCAGGTTCCAACTCATGACTAATAGGGGGGCCTTTCTACAGGCAACTATCTGTGCTTTGCCCTCAGCCAGATCATGAGGTGAAGAAGCAGTGGTGACTTAGAGTTGGCTCCTGTGTGCAAGCATATGTCTTGGCCAAGCAGCTAAACAGGATTGTGAAACGTGGTTACAATCTGCATTATTAGGAGAAAGTACGTTTTAGACTAGAAGAAGGAGACAGATAAAAAGTGCTAACAAAGGGGGTGGCTCATGACTGCTCTGGTTTGTCCTGGCCATAGAAAATCAACAGGCAAAAAAGTAAGAAGTAAACTGTAGCTTTCATCATCTGAAATTCTCTGAAGCCCTAGAATGAAGGGAGGAAATGATTCAAGTACATCTCCTCATTAATATTTCTAACAAATGAAAATTATCATTATTTTGCTTTTTCTGAAAGCACTAACATGATTTTTCTTAAAGTACCAGCATTTAGTAGTAGTTAATTTTACAAGATGTTTAAGGAAATTATCATCATTTGGCTAATACTTTTTAAGTGCCATGTATTTTATACACTAAGCACTTTACATACATTTAGGCAGATCTTCACAATCATTTGATTCCATTTTACAAAGAATAAAATTGAAGCTCAGAAAGATTCAATATCACATCCAAGGTCATAGTGCTCCAAATTAAGCCCCAGTTTATTCCATGCTTTCTATTTGCTTTTGTTGTTCACATAGCCATTACTTAGTTTGTCTTAGTCAAACTAAAACATACACTGAGTCTGGCTTGTGAAATGGTGAATTCTGTTACCAGGAGAGGTTCAATAGAAGATATATGAGCATATATTATGTAGATGGGATTATAACATTAAATAAAATATTGGAATAAATGCCTTCTAAGTTCCCTCTCGAATATAAAATTTTATTATAATAGGAATCATTAAATCAGATTGAAGCACCATAGGCAGATCATCTTCTGACACCATGCCGGCAAGTTTAGCACTATGTCTCAGCTCTTCCCGAACCCACCAGCACATCAAATAAATGTTTGGCCCCACAATTTAGCAGTCAGTTGGAAAAGATGTACTATGCTATGACAGCTACAGCCATCATTTTAGACACTTTGTGAAGTTTGTACTGTGGTGTTTTGTTTTGTTTTGTTTTGTTTTGTTTTGTTTTTTGCCAATCTCAGTATAGGTAAAGAGCTAAAAAAAAAAAAAAAAAAA
>NW_016803307.1:19036-84625 GCF_001698545.2 Rhinopithecus bieti
CATGTAAGAAAATGAGAATCATCAACAAATACATCAATTCTATTTTCAAACTAGCACCCTGGCAGTTAAGGCTCAGTATTTTATTATATTGCCAATGAAACAACACACTTATTTTGGATATAAGAAAATATAAGTAAGAAAGAACTTAAGCTGCTTTGGAAGTCATAATCCTGGAACACAGTCAAACTCAAAATCTTTTTTTTTTTTTAATTCAGAGTTAACTGTGGGTAATAAGTAATATATTCTTGTGAAACATTAAGCCAATGTTACAGAAAGCATTTTTTAAAGGAATGTGCTGTGTGAGTTGCTTTTTCATTCCCATTAAATGCAAAACCAAATATGCATATTCTTTACTGCAAAATGAAAACAAAATAACCTACATATGTGTTCTTGTGAATATGAAATCAGGATGCATGTATTGAGAACGAAAAGCCATTTCCAAGAAATGTGTATCATAATATGATTAAATGCTGCATGTTCATTTTTTTCCTGAAAGATTTCAAATGTTTTGTGCATTTATGTAACAAAATTGTTACATAATTGTTGAAAAAAAGACAAAATCTGGTATCAGAGTTTATTATCCATAAGCCAGAAGGTATAAAACGTTCAGTAATTAAGGTCCTATAAAGGCAACCTCATAGATAAAGGATGCAGGTACAATGGATTCTAGAGAGTACAATGTTGAATCTGGGGTCAAAATCATGTGATGGCTGGATGATGTGAGTTCCAAATAATTATTAACCCTGATCTTATTGTTTTGTTTGTTTCTCTTGGAAACTAGAAATAGTCTTCCCAAGCTACCACACAGAGGAGTCGTAGGTCCTTTTAGTTCCTGACTTCTGCTCAACTTGACAATGACTCACTGCAGTATCAAACCTAACTTGAATCTATTGAGATGACTTTGAAGGAGAGACCCCAAAATAGTCAAACAACCACGTCTATAGTAGATTTAACTGAGTTTCTAGAAATGAAAATAAATGAGAGCTGTTTCTTTTATTGGCTACTTCAGAGCCAGACTCTCCCTGATTTTAATTCTGGTTCTTGCCAACCAAGTATAAGAACAATTGGAAATTCAAAAAGAAAGGCTTAATTCTTGCTGCTGAGCATAACGGGAGAGATTTCCCTCTCCCTTCTTTTCTTAAAGCATTTACTTTAGAAAACTCATCATTGTAAGTACTTTCTCCTCTCTTTGAAATGTATATAAGTTCTTTTGAAAACAGGTGGGCCTTTTATCAGGCCCTGAAAAGTTTCTTTCAAGGACTTGAGAACCATTTCCTTTAAATGTAAACAGTCAAGAAAGACAGCATCCCTATCTGCCAGTTTCCAGGGAGGGTAAGACTCTAACTTTAGTTCAAGCCTGGCTCAAAGTTATAAAACGACCCCATGTCGTAAAGATATGCGAAGTTTACTTTGCCTTGTGTAAAGCCAGACACAGATTGTCATCCCAAATTCCAGGTGAATTTAGGATGAACTATGTATAATTAATGATGCTTTCATTTTTCTTACTTAAGGACCCACTTAACTATTGTTGATCTTGAGAATATGTATGTAATGGGGTCTATCTCCTTGGTGATATGAAGTCTGAGATTTCTTCTTGTCTCTGCAATCTCTTAGCAGATTGCCTATGATGCACATCACATTCTGGTTCAATGTTTATTCAATAACAAAAAGGGTTTTATTTCTCTACTACCCTTGTGAAGGGAACTTCTGGGTTAGCAGAAAGGTTTTGTTTTGTTTTGTTTTTAAATTACATTTCCTCAACACAGGTTGGAGGCTTACAACACAAGAAAGTCATTTTGATGTATCCATTGCTACCAAATCTGGATGTAGGAATATCCTTTCCTTTATTATTTCCCTGACCACCTGATGCCTGGGAAAGGTGGCTATCTACTCAGGTACCTGTATCAGGTGTCTTTATTTTTACAAGACAAAGTTACCCTGGCCCTGTAGCCATTTGTGTAACAATGCATAGGAATCTTCTTTTAATCAACTGGTAATAATATCCAGATTCCAAATTCTCGCCTGAGATTACAACCTTCAACTCTCAGCAATCCAAGATGTATCAAAGCTTCATTTTGAGAAATAATGTTTTGGAAAATTGCCTGAAAAGAAGAGAGTGGGCCTTTTTCTCTTGATAATTTTATTTTTACCCTTAAATCAAACCAGAAAATGAGAGTGTCTTCCACGGGCAAGTAATTTATTTTCTCTTTTCTATGTTCTCACCCGGAGAATAAAGTCAGAGGAATGGGATGGCTGCTTTATACTATTAGAACCTTAGACATCAGTGGCGGTTCTGAAATTCAAAATAAAACAAACTCAGAAAGCTTATATACCACCAAAGTGGCAAATCAGTGATAGTCACCTCGCTAACAGAATTGCTATCTTGTAAACCCTTAAATGTTTATCAAAAATCTGCAAAGAGAAGGAATAAGAAAACACAGGAATTTGCCTAGTATGTGTTTTATGGGCAGCTAGTGAATGATTAGCTCTCAAGTTGTGTTAATAACAAATGAACCTGAAAGGTCAGAACCAAATGAATCTAATCATGTTTTGGGAAATCAATTGATCTTCAATTTGAAAATAAAATGCAGGAGTCATAGGGCTGTATGTAGCAGGTAATACAAAGAGGGGCAGTCTGTTTATATCTCATTCTGCAGTATGACATTCACAAATACGTCTGCAGAAGGAGAAGCAGGTTATGGAGTTGTTGTGGATAAAAGAGTTGCTGAACTCACAAGATGAGAAATACAATAAAAAAAAATTGTCACTACTAGAATTTAATTTTCTCCTAAGTAACTCAACTCAGAAATCATTTATCTTAGTCAACAAGTATGCTCTGCCTGTAGGGTGTTAAATATTCACTTACTTAGAAATTACTGCACTGGTGTGAACAGTAAAAATCTCTGAAAGTATTCTTCTTTGAAAATCAGTTAGATAACACAATGGTCAAATCAATTATTTACAGATCTCATCTGCTTATATGGAGGTTCATCAGTGACCATGTATTTTAAGTGTCATATAAAGTACAAATAAAACATTGTTTGGAATGCACTAAGCCTCCAGACTCAGCTTGCACCAAATACTATGTCAGCCCCATCCTAAGCAATTTCCAAACCTTGTATGGAATGTGAAGGCAAACAAAAATAAAGTATTAAATTTTGCTAATGAAATTACAGTGAATCTCAACATAGAACAGATCTCTTAAAATTAATCTACCACAAATTAAAGCACATGTTATTCCTTTAAGCCACTGGACAGGAATTTGTTGTCACCCAAGTTTTTAGCAATTGAAATCATTCACTGGAACATATTCTTTTATGATCCTCCTACTTTTACTTTCTATTTTGTGTTTTCAAGGTTGAATGACCGATTTATTTGATTGGCCTTCTTAGACTGCCAATGAAGGAGCTATAATTTGAAGATCTCAACCTTTAGTGCATATTTGAATAATCTGAAGAGATTTTAAAATATACCAATACCTTTGTAACCTGTAAAGTTTCTTGATTTATTAATTTGTCTGGAGTGGATCCCTGTCATATGACAAGCAAATATATTTGTCATTGGTGTGTTTCAAAAGTCAATTACAGGTGATTGTAATGTTCAGCCCGGGTTGAGAACCACTGAGCTAGATGATAAGTGGAATTGTTTTTTTGTTTGTTTGTTTTTTGAGTTCGTTCCTTTTAAATGAACTTTAGAAATGATGTGAGTTATAAAAATGATGGGTAAATCAAATCAGATATATCTAACATCTGTTTGTATTTAAATGAATTACTGAGTTAATTTTAAAAAGGTAGTATCTACAAATAGCCTGAGTTGATTCAAGAAATGACAATCTGGTAGCAAGCAAGACAAACTAATGTCTTTAGGAAATGAAAGAAAAACCAAGGGGAAAATTCTGAGATACCATCAAGGGCTCTTCCATAATTCTTGATTTGCACTGTGTTTGTAACTGAAATGGTTTATTCCTTTAGGTCATATACTCATAAGAACAGAATTGCTTTATAAAACTGATGTTTCTTGGTTGTGGTTGAAGGTAAATAAATAACAGAGAAAAGATTTGGGGAAAATATCCGGGTCAATACGAGTCTGACCACATATCATAAGAAGTTGTAAAAAGTTGATAAATTGCTCCAAAATGTGCCAATATTACTAAGAAGTGAAATACAGCACACTGGAAGCACAAAATGGCCTTTTGCTTAATTATTTACATTTTTTTACGATTATCCCTCACAAAGTTAAACATCCTAGCTATTTGACTTTAGGCAATAGATTAAGTTCCTGCAGCTTTAGTTTCCTCATCTCTAAAAAGAATAACAATAGTACTTAAGAATGTTTTATGAAAATTAAGTAAAACAAAGTGCATAACACTGTTTGTAATGCATAGTAACCTCTCAATAGATTGGGAATTATAATAATTCTTAATGCTGCCAAGACTGCATGGAGGCAGATATTATCAGAACACACTCCTCATAGGGTAAACTACTACAATTTTCCAGAACAGCAATTTGGCTACATGTGTTGAGAGTCTTCTCTCACAAAGTTAAAGTTCAAACTCTAAATGACATTTTTCATATATTCCAAACCTGAATCAAAATCATTTTATGGCAATCTTATCCACTATCTTAATTTTAAGTTTTGTCTCCAGGGTTGTGATAATTGGTGTGAAAAAAATGCAAATACTACATCTATACCATTCTCTTTGGCTCACAAAGGCTTTTCCATTACCTAACATTCAGTAGTTCTCAATTTGTTATCTGAACTGACTGTTTTTATAATTTAATAACCAATTGATTTTCTCTTTTTTTGTGTAGAAACACTCTTATTGTGTAGATATAGCCTATGTGAACTTGAACCAAAATTATTGTATTTGAAAGAAATACAAAGTTTCCTATTTTTTATATTCATCTGAAATGTGCAAAATTTATTTAATCATTCTTATATTTCTGAACATATATATTTTTCTAAATTTTCACTATTATACAATTTGTCACCATCATACTGAAAGAGCTAACACATTTGACAAAAAGTTATTAACTTTAATATATAAAAAGGGAGTTTACTACTCAACAAAAATATATCACCATACCAATAAATGCATAAGATAGTGCAAAAACAAAATAGATAAAAAATAAAGACAAAAATAGTAAGAAATACAGAATTTTAACATGCAAGTTAATATTAAAAAGTAACTTTCCCTTTTAATTTGATAAGTATTTTAAAAGGTGATTTTAAAAGAGAAAGAATTAGATCATATAGATAGAAATATAAATTAAAATAGAGAAATTTGGATAAATATTTTATATAAATTAAAATCCTAATTTAGATTAATTTAGACACTAGACAGAGAATAATAGAGTGCTCAAGAGGCACAGACTGCAGGCTGTCAGATTTGGATTCAATTTCTGATTGTAGAGACACTTCGTAGCTATTTGACTTTAGGCAATAGATTAAGTTCCTGCAGCTTTAGTTTCTTCATCTCTAAAAAAGATAATAATAGTACTTAACTTAGGAATGTTTTATGAAAATTAAGTAAAACAAAGTGCATAACACTGTTTGTAATGTATAGTAACCTCTCAATAGATTGGGAATTATAGTAATTCTCAATGCTGCCAAGACTGCATGGAGGCAGATATTATTAGAACGCACTCCTCATAGGGTGAATTACTACAACTTTCCAGAACAGCAATTTGGCTACATGTGTTGAGAGTCTTCCATATGTTCATATTCATAAAACTAATAATCCTATTTTTACAATATTGTCTTAAAAAGTAACCAGAGATGCGGTCAATGATATAAATGCATACCTATTTATAACACAATTTTATATTTTAATGACTAATGCTACAGCCAAAAGTCACATCAGTCTTATATTATGACAGAGCTTTTTAAATTTGCAGAAATAAGGATGCCAATTTAGGAAAAGTAGATAATACGCCTTAAATTATGGAAAATACGGCTTGGAAAAGAAAATTCAAATTATACGTGGAATTTTATTATTCTTACTTCTCTTTTATGTTATGCTTGTTTCTTCCTAAACTTGGAGGCTGCAAAATTAAGCATACTTCTTTTGTAAGGGTATTTTAAATGAATGTATGAGCTCACCCAGTCCCTTCTCAGAGATAAGTTTTTTAAATAAAAATCACTTTTTTTCTCCCATTTTCCACTTTATCTGAGGGGATGTAGAAGAAGAAAACACCATTCAGTTAGTCTTGCTCTTGATGAATACAAAAGCAAACCATGAAGAAAACATGTCTTTACAGAATTTTTGCCTTTGTTTCTATGGTATAGCATTTTTTTTTTTTTAAAAAAAGAAGGTTGTTTGAACTTACTTTTTACTTATCAGCTCAAAACATTAAAATAGATAAACATTTACATGAAATGTAGAGGCTTCGATTGAGCTGATATGCCTTTGTCTAAAAGCTGCATGCCATATATAAAATTCACTTGGGGAAGGTGGGGTTGGTTGTGCTCGGTAAGTCTAGCACTCACCTTCCTATGAACTGAAACTGAGATACCATGAGATACTGTGAGTCTGACCCTGAAAACACACCATATGGATTATGGGACATCCATTACCCTCTAGAGAAAGAAGATAACAGTGATTTCACATATGAACCCAAAAAGGGAATCACAAAGACAGACACTCGAGGCAGGAGTTGATTTGTTGGTCCAGGTATCACACACAGGGAACTCTAGTGCTAACTTCTACATTGAGAGTCAGCAAGAATTTATTTATTTCACTATCAAATCCTTCTGACCGACAGAGTGGAACAGTTAGTAATAATTCTTGCTTTTTTTATAAAAGCACAATTTTGTTAACATTAAAAAAATTAGATTGGTTTATTTCTACAATCACACAGAAATGGATAACTAGATGTCCAGTCCTATCTTACATTTACCTCTTTGGAATCAAGAGCTTCATGTTCAGGAATAGCCGTCATTGGATGACTCAGCTTCACAGAAAAGATGCCCAGGATATGATCAGGGGTAGAAGTGATAAAAAAAAAAAAAAAGTTAACAAATTTCGTTTAAATAGATTGACAATGACATAAATATTTTATTGCAGATAATAGTGGATTCTACCAAGTATAAACATTAAGATTCAATTGTCACTAAAAGACAAAGGAAGATATTTTGGCAGAGAGTGAGCACTTTCAGTATAAGACCACATCTTATTTATTTTTGTGTCACACATCAACTCTAACAGTGCTTAGCATATAGCATAGGCCCTCATTAATTATGTATCTAATGAAGGAACTGTCAAAATGCACTAACAGATTTCACAGAGAGGAAACAAAGTTAAATTTATGTTTCACCCCTCACATATAGGCCTCTAATTGAAAAGCTCCAAAGCAACAGCAACAAATCATGTTCAGACCCACAGTAAATGTAGATGCATCTATAGACAGTACTTACTGGAAATGTAAAATATTGTGCTTTATTGTGAGTATTAATAATCTCAATACACACGAACTTCATAAACATTGCAATCTCACCGGGTGATGTTATTATAATGTAACTTATATCATAGTGACACTTTTAACAGAAGTGAAGTTCTCTTTTTATGTGGGAATTTTTATTACTGCATGGGTCTTCTGAGAGCTACATGTAAACTTCATAAGATAGAAGAATGTCATCAATATGCAAGAAAGAGAGAGACAAACTAAGAGACACACACAAAGAGAAGGGGAGAGCAAACATTTGTAATGAAATCTCTTTACCCTCTTTTGGTATTAACCATTTATCCTAATTCCAGCTTTAGAATAACCACAGATCCAGTTTGACAGTAACATTTCTTATTTCTGTCATCATTCTGGGCAAACCAGGGTTGTTGAAATGATTGGACCCCTTTCACTTTCAACAGGGTCTTGCTTTGGGCAAAAAGTCTATGGACAGAGACCAGCTCTTAATCCCCTAGAACAATTTGGAGGAGGCCAGTAATTTAGCCTGCCCTGGGGAAGACTCTTAACTGTGGCTGCTAGGGAGGGTAAGGAGGTCTCCACCTGACATTTCCTCAGGTTTGCCTTCGTTCTAACAGATATTCAAGAATGGAACCAATTTTTGTTTAAAGTTATAGCTTCACCAAATCCAAGCCCTTACATTGTATTCCCAACTATAAAATCCTTTGGGTATCATAGCAACAGGACTCCTAGCTGCCTGAGACCATTGCTTTAAATAGAAGCATGATCTGGCCCTAGAGCCAACTAGAAATCTAAATAGCATTCCAGAAAGCAGCTGGAAGCACCTACTTTTTCCTGTTCATCAGAGTCTCCTGAGATCCTAAGTATGGCTTAGGATCAGACTCTAGGTACTGCTTCAAACTTCAAACTCAAGTGATTTATCCTGGAAATAGCACAGTCATTGGTATACCTAGGTTAAGTAGTACAATATCTATATGAATCATCAGAGTTTGTACAATGTCAAATGTCCGACCTCCTAATCTCCTAAAACAGAAAAGAAGAATCATCTTGAAATTTTAAAATCTTGGTAATATCCCAATAAAGCATTCAACTGAGATTAGAAAAGCAATTGAGTAATTATGTGATGCCTACTGTTATATTCTATTCTTCCTTTCCAATACAGGTATTCAGTAATTTTAATCCATTTTATTTTAATCTTGAATTTCAAAAACTATATGTTGATTATCCTAGTCAATGAAAGAGAACAGAAAATGATTCTAATTAACTGGTAATCCTCAAATCATTTATATTTAGCTTTGGAATGCTTTCTTTTGCTTATGATCTTTCATCACAAAAGGTTTGCCTTTTTAGTATTCTTAAGCTGACTAAAAATGTGATATTATTGTGTTGTGAAGAGTTATGGATTTAGTCATAATTTATTACATACTCACATAATAAATTCTTTATATGGGTTTGTTCGTTTAGTTTTCACAACAACCTGGTAAGGTGAGCACTGGTAATATCCTGTTTCACAGATGAGGAAATGAAATCACTGAGAAGTAGGATAAGTTGTTCAAGGCCCAAAACTAGTAAGTGGAACACCCATGCTGGAATCTAGCCTGAGAGGTGAAGAGACTGTGCTCTCAAAGCAAGTGTGATGTGGCAATATGCCTGTGGGAAGATATGCAGGAAAAAGAAGTGGGGAAGACAGAGAGGCAGGGGAAGGGAATGGAGTATGACATTTAGCAAAGGGAAAAGCCAGACACTAAAGTCAAGTGGGTCCCATTCAGAGACCAGCAGAATCTCAGGGGTGGCTGGTATAGCTATGAAAGGCCACACAAGAGACACAGTATGATGGATCTTATATGTCAGATGAGGAGTCTGAGCTTAATTTTCTTAGGCAGTGAGAAGTCATTCAAGTACTTTAAGTTGGGGACATGTGTGGTCATGTGGTCAGATTTCTCATTTAAAAAAAGTCACTGTGGCTGATGTGCAAAATATGAAAATACGTGGATTGGAAGATATTTAAATAATGCATGAGAGATATGGCAGCAGGGCAGGAAAGTGGGGAGGGGAGGGAGGGAGCGAGGGAGAGAAGGAAGGAAGGGAGGGAGGGAGGGTGGGAGGGAGAGAGAGAAGAAAAAAAGAAGAATTTATTAAAAATATCATCTCAGAAAATACAATTGACTCAAGTTTTCTGGGTAACTCTAGCCTTCCTACTTTCTAGAATGAACAAAGAAGCGGAAGGTAGATATGCTGCTATTTTGTTGATTAAGGAAGAAAAACTGGGAACAGAGAGAAATATTGAATGCTAAAACCTCTGCCGAATGCAGAGACTTTGTAATGCATGAGGACTAGAGATGTCAAATGGGGAGGACAATAACACATAGTATGAAAATTTTGCCAGTCAGAATGGAAACAGTGAAACTAAGCATTAAAACAAGTCCTGGCTGGGCGTGGTGGCTCACACCTGTAACCCCAACAGTTTGGGAGGCCTAGGCGGGTTTATCACAAGATCAGGAGTTTGAGACCAGCCTGGCCAACATGGTAAAACTGTGTCTCCACTAAAAATACAAAAATTAGCTGGGCATGGTGGTGTGTGTCTGTAATCCCAGCTACTCAGGAGGCTGAGGCAGGAGAATTGCTTGAACCCGGGAGACGGAGGTTGCAGTGAGCCAAGATCGTGCCACCGCACCCCAACCTGGGCAACAGAGCAACACACCATGAAAAAAAAAAAAAAAAACTAGTTCTATGTAGGTGAATGGCTTGCTATGCAGAGAGTAGATGAATATTACAGGGCAGAGAGTCATCCAAGATGGCATACTTGATGGTAAATGACATGGAAAACAAACTATTATGTTTCCTCAAAGAAAAAAATAACTAAAAAGTTACTAATATTAGCATCAGAGCATTATTCAGCATGGAAAGATGAATGAAATGGGAAGTTCAAGTGAAATGAGACAAAGCATACTTTTATCCTGGATAGAAAATCCTGTCCTAGATATTGTATAACAGATTAACTCAACCTTTGTTCCCTCACCACTGTTGGAAAAACACATTTGAATAAAATGTTCAGTTGATATTTTTTACACTTTTGGTCACAGCTGCCACCAAACTAACATAAAGCCTTGTGAAGAGTTTGTTACCAGTGTGGGGCTTTCTCAAAAATATCACTGCCTCTCCCGAGGAAATATAAACTATACCCCCAAAGAGATAAAATCCCCTCAGACCAACTGAAGAAATGAGAATGTAACAACTAGAAAAAAATATGCAAAATGTGGTTAAATCAGTCAATTAAGTCTTTAATGTACACAAGAAATGGAGTTCAGAGCTTTAGCTTTTGTGAAACAATTCTCCCTTCTTGAGTGGAGATAAAGTATGTTTTCTGTAGTGCCAGAAATTATGAAGCTGAGGGAGTGTTACAGGAAGTCTTAACATTTTAAAATCACCATGGGTGCCATACATTCCATCCAGAATTCACTTCTTTGGGATTGCTTTTGTGTTCAACTACATCCTCTTGTCAACCTCCTTCACACCATTTGTCTTCAGTCATCTGTACCTTCTGCTTCTGTCTCTCCACTTAGATTTGTGAACTACTAAGATCGAGCATAACCTTCTCAATACTATCCCTCAAAAGCAGACATTACAAATTATTGTAGCAATACCCACATCAAATCTGTTTCATAAGTATAATGTTGTCATTACGAGACTAGATGCCATTGGAAGTCATAGATTATAACTAAAACTAACTTATTGTTAGTTGTTCTGTACTTAGCATAGGACCCAACCAGCACAGAGTAGACACTGAATGAGTATTGAATAAATAAATTAATAAGAGAAAGGGAGAATTAGATGGCTAAAGAAAAGAAACAGTTTCCTGACTTGTAAAATTAAAGAATTCTGAATTAGTGAAGCCTTAGGAAGTATTAACTGAATGCCTAAAAGATATGCTTCTTTGTATGAGATTTTGAAAACTGAAGATCCTTCAAGTAGAATTATCACACAGGGGAGTTCTATTTGATCCTCATATTTCTTTTTTTTAAAAAAGAATTAAATTTAGTTATCAGTGTCTAAGTCCAAAGATTATACATGCAGGTTTGTATTTCTGGTTTCTCTTGAACTGTTCAAAGATCTTCCAACACTAACCTTGCAGTTTTGTGACTCTGGACAGTAGCTTGTGCCTTTTAGATGAAGCTAAAGATCTCCATGTAAATACAGTCCCCACCACTCCTATGAGGAGGCCAAAGGTCAGGGGTTACCTATTATCGTGATTATGTACATAATCATGATTATATACATATCTTGATAATATGTTATAGGTTATATTTATTATCATTATATACATTATATATTTGTTTCCTTCACTTTGGAGATATGCCTAGCCCAATAAAGTATTTGTGTTTTTAATCCCTGATTTACAGCATATCACAATGCGCTAGAGGAACCCAGGAAATTTTGTAAATTTCAGATTCTGGCAGGGTAAGTGTGGAGAGGGGCCTGGGATTCTGCATTTCTGACAGGCTGCCAGCTGGTGCTGATGCTACCACAGGTTGAATAGTAAAGCCATTGCCAATATCTTTGTATGAATTGATGAAATGAATTTGTTTCAAATATTTATCTATTTACAACTAAAATTAGCTATATTCAAAATGTCCTAATCAATTCTGATACATTGGAGTTGTATAGTTAGATCATTTACCACATATCTGATTATTAAGTACCTGCTAATAGGTCAGGCACTTGGCTAGATGTTAGGGATGTCACAATCAGTGAACAGACATTGTCACCTGCCTTGAAGACTACAGTCTAGCAGGAGAGACAGATAGTAATTATATAATCAGGAATATATAGGTACAAACACAAAATAATATGTTAGGAAGTAAAAGTACTGAGTCTTATCAGGGTTCATAATAGATGAATCTAACCTAAACTAAAAGGATGAAGGCATATTTTTCCCAGAGGCTGAAATTTCAGGGATGCTACCTCATAGGAATAAGAAGCATGATGAGTGCATATGGAATTAGTTGCTGAGAGGAATTACTCACAATTGGGATGATTGAAAAACAGGGAGAAAATTCTAGTGGATGGATAAAATGAGTGAGAGAGCGATGTCAGAAATGGAGGATAGAGAATTACTGCGAGGAATTTGTACGCATCAACTTCACTTCAGTGTCATCTGTAAGCCCTTGAAAATGCTTATTAAATGAATGAACACTATTAAATGTAAGTTTTCCTGCAAAGTACATGATCTCATTCCTTGTTATGACTGCGTAGTATTCCATGATGTATATGTACCAAATTTTCTTCATCCAGTCTATCACTGATGGACATTTGGGTTAATTCCACGTCTTTGCCATTGTGAATAGTGCTGCAGTGAACATACACATGCATATGTCTTTATAATAGAACGATTTATATTCCTTTGGGTATATACCCAGTAATGAGGTTGCTGGGTCTAAAGGTATTTCTGCCTCTAGGTCTTTGAGAAATCTCTACACTGTCTTCCACGTGGTTGAACTAATTTGCACTCCCACCAACAATGTATAAGTGTTTCTTTTTCTCCACAACCTTGCCAGCATCTATTATTTTTTGACTTTTTACTAATACCCATTCTGACTGGTGTGAGATGGTATCTCATTGTGGTTTTGATTTGCAGTTCTCTAATGATCAGTGATGCTGGGCTTTTTATCATGTGATTGTTGGCCGCATCATCCTTAGTGAGCTAACACAGGAACAGACAACCAAATACTGCATGTTCTCACTTGTAAGTGGGAACTAAATGATGAGGGCACATGGACACATGAAGGGGAACAAACACTAGGGCCTATCAGAAGGTGGAGGGTGGGAGGATGGAGACAGGCAAGAGAAACAACTAAAGAATACTAGGCTTAGTACCTGGCTGAGGAAATAATCTGTATGAAAAATCTCCTTAAAATACATTTACTTATGTAACAAACCTGCACATGGACCCCCAAACTTAAAATAAAAGTAAATAAATGTATTTACTTTTATAAACATATATATAACATATATATAACATATAAACACATATATAAACATATATATAAACATATATATATATGTTTTCCTCATTTCCCCAAAAGATGGCAAGCTGCTTGAGAATAGGTCTCATCATATTCTAGCAGTTGTGCACCAAACACTAGTTGATTGGTTTTACTGCTCACAGTTCTATACCCTGGAATAAAACATAGGAAATGCTCTGAGTTTTTTCTTTATTGAGACCAGTTCATAATACTTGCTACGTGGAGAAAGCTCCTCTCTATGATAGTTAGAAATATGCCTCTCATATCAGAAAAAGAATTGGCTATATGTCTTAAAGATTTAAGCTGTATTAGGCCAAATACAAAAAATTTATTACAACATTTATTAATATTTATTTTTAGGATTTAAATATTTACTTTTAGAATTTAAAAGTAGAGCATCTATTTGTGGCGATGCCCAAAGGTTCCCAAGTTTTTCGATCTAATTAATTCTCTTTGTGACATGGGGAAAATCACTTTGTGTCTGGGCTTTAGTTTTTTCATCTTTAAAGTCTGGGCCCTAAATAGATGAGTTTCAGTTCCTCTTTTACTTGGATAATTCATTGGTTCCATGATGCTTAAGCAAAAAATCTACTGATTAATAAATGATGCTATCTCAGAAATAAAGGTCTTCTTTACGGCATCTCCTGCACCGAGCCATAGCTGAGGTAGAAGTTATGCCGATGGGGATAGTAAAATGAACTCCCCAACCTTAACCGGAATCCTTAATGTTGGTTCTTAGTTCTGTTCATTTATTCCTTGTATGAACTGTTACAAACTATTAAGTTCACAACATTCTTTTTTGTATTCCCTTGGTTATTATATGTTCACTTGATAATAATGTTAGTTGATATATTCTATTGAAATACATGGTAATTGTTTCATAAGCCCACCAAACACTCACTGCTGAATGTTGGGCATTAATATTGTTATATTGGAGTCTCAATTCTAAGAATACTAATAAGACAACATAGGAATTTTCTGTCCTGATCTTTGTAATGGATCTGAAATATAGCTGAAAATTCCGAAATTATACTATTTTAATTCTTGGCCTTTCCTCTTCCATCCCGAGAGATAAAGACTTAGGACATGTTAGAATTTCTTCTTCCAAACACCACTTTCTAGACAGCAGTGTAAGGGAATTTTTGTCTGTCCATTATTGTATATCCAGTCTGTTTAAAAACAAATACCACATCCTATTGTTGACTTACATTTTTCATCTAGACTTGTTTCCTTCTCAACTAGAAAACCACTTCCCTAAGGGGATTAACTACACCATTCACTTTTTTCAGTGCACAGCTCCCAGGTTATAATGAAAACAGAGTAAAACGTGTATTCCAACACCATTTTAGGTCTCAAAACAAATCCCAGAAGTTGAAATTGGAATTGACAAGGAAGCATATTTGTTGTTCTTTTTGTCTATCCTTTAAGAGAACACTTCGTTACTTAGCACCACAGGCAAAACATCATTTTCAATTGTTTTCAATATCATACCAGTCTAGTACAATCATAAATGAAATGCCTATTTCTTCACAAAGTAAAATATTGGTGGAATATTTTTCTCTCTCCATTTTTTTGTCTTCTATAGATTATAAGGCGTATTGTACCTTTTATTCCAGTGTGACATAACATCGAATATAAACAGCTATGTATTAATACTCTTCATAAATATTTTTGGAATATTTATTGGATTATTAATATATATTATTAATATATATTGGAAAATATTTTGGAATCCCTGCCTTATTCACATCCAAGGTCTTCCTAATTTGCTACCAGTTACCTCTAAGTTGCAGGAAATCTATCCCAGATCCCAGGTGTAATATCAACAGATGTCAATCGATGTGTTGCAAGGATTTGGAAGAGTATTTAAGAAAAGAAATAGGTATGACTGTGATAGGGTCAAGCCATCCCCTCTCACCTTAGACCCCCTACCAGATCCCATTCCACTCTCCTCTAACAGTACACCCCCAAGAGCATCACTAAGGATGTGGGGGCTGAAAGTTGGATGAGGAGGGAAAGGGTATGTGGTTGGTGGGCAGGCAGATAAGCTAAGGACTGTTTGTCAATAGGTAACAGAAGGATTTCTTTCTATATGGTGCCTGCCAGCCACGTCTTCCTGGCATTGGGCCACATTCCTCCATTCCCACACCTTCCTATGCATTGTTTCAAACCACACTTTAAAATTATGTAAGCTTTTCCTAACCCTTTTACCATCTCTTTTATATATAATGCCTTCAAACTGTCAGTACACCCAGTGTTTTCCTTCCACTTCCACTCCTTGCCCTATGTGGTCTAACTGTATGGTCCTGCCAGGCACTCTAACTTGGTCTTAGATTGTGGCCATTCCTGAGCCACCTGATGAAGTCTAAAATCTTTCTTCTGAAGAATCTGTCTTATTTTATTTCCAGCTATGTTCTTGCTAGAACCACAAACTAACAGCTATGATGGTTTTTTATTCAAACTTCAAACGATAAAATAAGTGAGGTATTTACTGATTGCTAAGAAGCCCTTAAAAAAAACTCTGCACCATCAGTCAGTTTCAGCCATCCCAGAGTGAGATCTTTTGAGAATTAGAAGAAAAATGCTCATAGTACTGCCAAATTTGCCTTCGATATCACCTGGGATTTTATAAACTGTTAAAAGGTCATTCAAATATGGGATCATTAAAATATATTCTCAGGCATTCAAGGCTTTGGAATATTTGCTAAATAAAACCTATCTCAAAACTTTCTTGGGTCAAGGACTTAAAGAAAAGAAAAGACACGCAGGAGGATGCTACAGGAAATAAGGGAAGAAAGGGTAATAAAGCAATCTCATTAAGTGTGCTGTTGCCATAAAAACAAAACAAAACAAACCATGAATTACTATGAAAAAGAAAGAGAGAAACTATAACCATAATATGCCAGAAATAAACACCTAGAATTGAACACTATCCATATGATGGGAGGCAATGGAAGGGACCAAATGGACTTGTCTTACTAAAAGAAGATACAGATATTGATACAGGCATATAAATACGAATACAGACCTTAAGTTAAGGACCATCAACAACAAAACAAGGTTGAATACATTTTAAACTAGTAAATTAAAACTACACTTTTCCAATAAAAAACTGAAAAGCAGAAATAACAGATAAGTTACGAAAAATGTGATAATATGGCAGAATTAAGGTTATGTAATGAGATAATCTCAGGTATGAAGAGAAATCTCTCAAGATAAAAAAAAAATCAAGATCAGAAAATATCTGGACAAGAGACATACACACAAACAAAAGTTATACAAATTTGAAAATCAAAGTAGGAAAAAGATTTGTCTCTCCAATATGAACCAAACTACAACTTGAATAGTAATTTTATTATCTTAAAAGTGGAATTCAAGAAGAAATGCTATAAGGGACAGAAAAAAGATATTATATACTGATAATAAAATCAATGAACCAGAAAATATGACTATCATAAACATATATTCCTAAAAATAGAGCCTCAAAATATTAAGATTTTCCAGTGTTGGACTTCTAATGCTTTGAAAGCAAGTTGTGGTCTTACACTTCATTTGAATGCCTTAATAAAGCTAAGAAAGTGTTTGATGTCTAATGGTGACTAGATAAATATTTTTATAAAACCTGAAGAAGGGCTCAACCTCACAATCATATCCTTGTTCCCCAAAGGAGATTTCCATTTGATTCACAGAACTTATGGAACATATGGCTTATATGAAGGCGAATGGGTATCATTACTTGATGGCTGTAAGTTAAATGTCTGAGTTGTGCTTTCATTAGTCACACATCGGCAAACTTCAACAAATTTAGCAATCTGAAAGAATTTTATGCTCATATTCTGGTGAAAGGAGTAAAACAGTGGTCACATTAGGCAAGATAAAGCAATACAGAAAAATTTTGCCCTGAAGTTTCAAAACAAGAGACTCCTTGGCTATGCAAATATTACATGGTGAAAATAGATTTTGTTGCATGGGATACGTAAAAGGATCATAAAACACATTAAGGCAATGAGACAATTAGGTTGAACTATATGAAACTGATAAAATTGATATTTGTGTAGGCAAAAAATGATTGAATAATGACAATTTCATGTGATGCAACCTAAAGAAACTTTTTTTAAAAAAACAAATAATAGCTTTTCAAGAAGGTTAGACAAGCAATTTTGTTCAAAGGTAGACAAAATATATATTTTTAAAACTCAATTTGCAAAGATAAAATGCTTCTATCCAGGTTTTCATTCTATTTCAGGGTTAATAATGCATGGGTCACAGCTGCCTTCTCCTACTGCGCATTTGCTCAGCTGAGACTATTGTCCTAACCCTGAGTTACTTGACTCTCTCCCATCCTACCGCCCACAGTCAATGTCTGACTGGTAAAGGGCATAAAAGGGTAGCTCATTTGCATCAGGTGTGGATAACTTTGCAATTTATTCTCTAGAACCTTCTTCCTATGAATTAAGCCAAGACTGGCCTTGAACGGAAGCCACATTTGCTCAGCTCTTTGCCCCTCTCAATTTGAATCCACTCCTTTCTTTACAGGAAGCTTTTCTGAAGAACCCTCCCTCAACAAATCACCAATATCTGAACCCCTGTCTCAGGCTCTGCTTTAAGGAACCTGATTTAAAATATCACACGAAGGAGAAGGGACAGGTGGCAGATGTGTGTGGTGAAATACAGAGAGCTCATTATCCCTTAGTGCCTCCATCGGAACAAGGTGCAAATGGTTGGCAGTTTATTTTCTCTGTGTCCATAAAACACAAGCATAGTCAGTACATTCCAAAGGCCAGCATGTTATTTTACAAGAGCTTTAAAAATCATGTTTCTCAAAGTATACTTTTCTTCACTAAAATGTTATCCTGCCTATGTGCAACAATACATCTCTTTCCAATTATCAAATTCCTAATTTCTTAAATGATTTTATTTAAAATGTTACAATGAAAATTTCAGCTAGATACTACATGTCCAATGCCAGACAACACATGAGCTCTGGGCAGGTGTTCTTGCTACTAAGATTAAGCCAAAAAGAGAAATATGAATAAGAAATTGATTGCTCTCAGTTTCCTGGAAAAAAAAATTAAAAGTCAACTGTTTTATGATTAAATTAAGTATACTTTAAGACTGGCAATTAGATAACCAGAAACATGCCCAGTTTCAAATTCCAGCCTGTCATTAAGGCATGTATTCGGTTGAAATGCTCTTTTTGCCCTCTAGTGGAGAACTTAGCTAAAAATGATTGATACTTCATTTTGCAAAATCACTTCTCTTAAAATATCTGCTCATTGACATTCATTTTTTAATGTTAAAAATTCAATTAATTTGCATTTAGTCATTTTGAACAGAATGTTCTTTGTGAATGTATTAAACACATTCATTCATTCTGAAAACAATTTGGCGTCATCAAATAGTGTACATGTTTCGGTTTCCTGAAAAATCTTAAAACATTTTTAAAAACCCATTCTAAGTTTGATAAAGTCCTTTCTCCAATTCCAACAATCTCAAATATTTTATATTTTAAATCATTCTTAATAGCTATCTAATCTCCATTATCTTTAAAACTTGTCAGAAAAGTTTTAGCATTGAGAGCAAAGCTCTTTATTTCTATGATGATTGAAAATAAATTACCCTGGTCTATTCACACAGACTTCTAATCATACATACAGGTAGAACATAAACAAACATTATTAATGAGGAGGTTTGAGGGATGTTTTTGCCTCCAAAATTCAAGATTACTTTTTTCAATAAATGTGGCTGCCTCAGTACAATTTTGTCAGAGTATTCGATGTTTAGTGGTTCTCTTAGCCACTAACCTTTGCAAAGTGGACAGTTCTGCCAAAAGAATGTTGGGGCCTGGAGATGAAATGTGAAAAGCATTATGGAATTCATCAACCCAGGCTCTGCCAGTAACTCATGCCAAGGCCGTGGGTATGTCACTTTGCATCTTTGGGCTTCAGTTTTCTTATCCGTAGACTGAAGGAAGTAAGATGGCCCCAACAGTCAGTTCTAGACCTGATTTACATATGTAGTGCTATGTTTGACCAAATGGAAGCCTGTGCGTGATTCCGGGGTGGTGGTGATGGTGAAGGTGGTAATGCTGCTTTATTGATAGATGTTAGGGAGGTGTCTCAAAGAAAATTAATCAAGCATCAGCTTTTAAGCTATTCTGCAAAATTTTGTGCAAATTATACTTTCTGAACCTCAGTTTCTTCATATGTAAAAGAAACAGTAAACCCTACTTTATGATTGTTTTTGAATCTAAACAAAATGCTGCATGTGAAGAAAGCGGCTTGTTGTCCACTTTTTCTAAATATGTCCCTTATAAAATTTCAGTGACTCCTCAACTCACTCACTGCTTTTTTTTCCCCAGTTCAGATAACTCATTATGCTTGGGAATGTGGAAGCTATCTAGTAATCTTAATTATTGCTAACTTCACATTATAGTTTCTGATTCCAGTTGCTTCTTCAGTGCTCTGGCCTGCTTTCATTTTCTCAAATTTTCCCTGCTCCTTTTCTTTCTGTCTATGCTTGCTGCCCTCCTCTAGCTGGAATGCCCAGCCCATCCCCAACCTTCACTTCTTTTCAGGCCTCAGATTCAACACCATTTTCTCATTAAGTCATTCCTGATACATCAGACTGGATCAGGACCTCTGACATATATACTCATACCTGCCCAAATGTCTTTTGCATGGCAGTTGTAACAGTTGCCAGTAAGTATTGAATTTTTTTCTTCTTTAATTTCTGTTTTCCCTATGTAGAAAATAAGGACCTAGAAAAGGCCCCCATGTCTCTGTCTGCTGGCTTTCCAGTGCATGGCCAGCACAAACACGGCGCTTTGCACATAACAGATACTCAATACATCTTTATGAAACGAATAAATGTGTTTCGTCAACTTCCAGACTCCTGAGTTCCTAGACTTTATGTTAGAATAAAAGGTTGCAAAGTCTATGCTTTTGTTTTAGTGAGAAATTAGGCTATTAGTTAGTCAAGGTTTTGGTAACCTTGAACCAAATCACTTAATGTTCATTTTCTAATTTTGAAGCTGTGTACAATTGTAGACTGCTTATCTCAAAGAGCTGTTTCTTTAGTCTTAACGCATACTCATAAAAGATTTTTCACATCTTTAGATTTAAGTATTTACAGCATATATTAGAAAAATAAATTGTTATTTCAAAACCCTCTCAGCCTTTGAAGCAGTAGGGGAAGGTTAGACTTACTTTAGATTTTCCTTTCTCCAGATAAGTTATAATCTCTATTGACTCTTGGTGATTGATCTTTGTTTAAAACATCAGAAGAAACTTCTGGCAAAAAATATGTCAGAGGAGCTACTAAAAAAATCAACCCGTGCTTGAAAATATGCCTATAATATTAATATTTTGGTTTTTATTGGATTTCTGCAGATTTACAAGGTCAATTCTCTGAGTAGCAATGCAGTGATAATACCAATTTACAGGCTCTCAAAAATGTTAACAATATAAACTTTACACATGTACTAAATTTGAAAATAAAAAAGTAGAAGAAAAAATGTGCAAGGAAAGTCAACCTTCAATGTTTACAGGGTGAAATATCCAAGGAGTTTAAGGAAAGAATGCTCGTGGCCTAGGAAGCAGGCTAAATCCAGCTTGTGAAGGGGCCTCTCCCACCTACCCACTCTGGACATGAAAGTTTCTTTCCTTTCTCTGTCCTCCTACCTCATTCACACACCATCAGACCACCATGAAAACTCACCAGAGGTTCCAGAGTAGGTATGCCAACCCCTAATCCTCTATGATGGGAAAACAAAAGGAGTTAGCTGTCTATTGCTATTGTTTTTCATTTTGCCTATTTCCTACATGTGAATTTCTCATTCAGAATATATTTTGCTAGGTTGGCTCCCTCATTATTCTAATAGATGATTCACCCTTGCCTTATTATAAGTGGAGTGATTCTTTACATAGAGAAGACAGAAATAATGCACATAACTGAACTGAAAAGACATCCATTTGCTCACTCTCCTCCCCTTTTCTCATTTCAGACAAGTTATATTCCTTCTTTATTCTTAATCTACAATCTCAAGAGCAGTTGCTTAGAAAAAAGGCTAAGAAAAAATGATCAATACATATTCTGTTGACATATAATAAAGGTAAAATGTATTATAAGCAAATACTTCGTCTTTTTTAGCAAAAACATAATTCTAATATAAATAATTGCTATAATTTAAAATCTCTTTATGAAAAGGGCACTTTAATTTTTTAAAAAAGGAAATCACAAGAAAGTATATGTTGGCAGCTATGGTATTTTTTTCAAAGAGAAAGGACTTTTAATAATTGAAGTAGTATACCAGAAAAAGTTATACACCTTCTGATTCAGTAAGTCTATGAATACTGAATGTGTAAAACTCAGGCCCAATTGTAAACATTACAAGCACGTGGGGACAATTTTGATTAACAGCTAAACCCAGTATTTCATAACTTATTCTAATAAAAAATTCCTAAGCTAATATACTAGATACATTACAGTATATACTATATATATATATTATAGTATATATACATATACTCTCTCTATACATATTTAATTTATGGTTGTGTTTCCTTTTACTTACTAGGAGTTATATGAGGAAAAAAATAATTATAATCTAGTACTTATAAACATGCCAATACAGTTTTTCTTTTAAAGATTTTTTATAGGAAAGTTAATTTTCTTGCTGACCCATTAGACAATTTAAAAGGCAAAAAAAGATCACTTGGACACAGGAAGGGGAGCATCACACACCAGGTCGTATTGTGGGGAGGGTTGGGGGGAGGGATAGCATTAGGAGATATACCTAATGTAAATGACGTGTTAATGGGTGCAGCACACCAACATGGCACATGTATACATATGTAACAAACCTGCACGTTGTGCACATGTACCCTAGAACTTAAAGTATAATAAAAAAATACAAAAAATATAAATAAATAAAAATAAAAAGGCAAAAAAAGAAAAGTCTGTTATTATAGTGGAAGCATAGCATTTTCTATGAGGTAAAAACTTTGAAATCACCCAGTTCTTGAGATTTCTAAATTTTTTAAGTTGTAAGCAGGCTTAGAAATCTGCATTTTTCTTTTTTATTTTATTTTCTTATTTTTTGAGACAGAGTCTCACTCTGTCACCAGGCTGGAGTGTGGTGGCATGATCTGGGCTCAGTGCAACCTCCACCTCCTGGGTTCAAGCGATTCTCCTGCCTCAGCCTACCAAGTAGCTGAGATTACAGGTGCGTGCCACCATGCCTGGCTCATTTTTTTGTGTTTTTGGTAGAGATGGGATTTCACCATGTTGGCCAGGATGGTCTCAAACTCCAGACCTCGTGATCCACCTGCCTCGGCTTTCCAAAGTGCTGGGATTACAGGCGTGAGCCACCGTGCCTGGCCAGGAATCTGCATTTTTCTAAAGCTTTCCAGATAATTCTGAAGCAAACAGCCCAATCTGAGTCCTAAAGTTAGGGTTTTGAAACCGAACTAAATGTCCTACTATTACAGCTGAAGAGACAGAAACCCGCAGGAAGAGAGTGAAATGTGTGGCACAGTAACATTTACGTAAATGATGTTATATGCACACAAAATAACAACGCAACTTTTGAAAGAAAATGCACAAACAGATAGATACACATGACATAGTTTAGAATATTTCTCTAGGGGCAGAAAGGAAAGAAGAGTGAGAAATGGGAATTAAAGGAAATACGTATGTGAATAAATCAGAAAGCAATAAAAACAAAAAGCCGTAATAAAAGGAAAAAGCTATTTAAGATGAGAGTAATGGCCTACTAGTTATATTGATGGATTGTTTCTTCACTTCAGCACCAAAATTCTACTATAATAGCTAGATGCTAAAAAATGTATAAAGCTGAATACTTAAGATGGAATGTGAGTTTTACTTTCATATATCACTTGCTCCCATTCTATAACAGAGATTCTATAACATGTTAGATGTTGGTCAGGCTGGTCTTGAACTCCTGACCTCAAATGATTGGCCTGCCTTGGCCTACCAAAGTGCTGGGATTACAGGTATGAGACACCGCACCCAGCCTCAAAACTCTATTTAAAAAATAAAATTCTTCAAAAAATAGAACAAAATTCTATAACAGAGATTCTATTTTGTTGCTGTTGTTGTTGTTTGTCATTCCACAGTTAAGAAAGCTAAAGCAAGAGTTTGAATTACTTTTTCAAGTATAGACATACAAGTCATTGATTTTACAAAATAAATTCAGGAAGTGATGCCTCATTACAAATAGACTCTGCAGATGAATTTTAACTTGCATTGCACTATAAGTAGAGTGACTTTATGCTTACTGATCAAACAGGACACTTCTGATAAAAAGAGGGGGCACTAAATATACTGAAATCATACAATTTTAAAAATATTTATTGACTGGAAGGGTTTATTATAGTGGTAGACATAAATATTTCTTTTCAAAACACTGTTTTTTAATTTTGTTATTATTATTTTAGACAGAATCTTGCTCTGTCACCCAGACTGGAGTGCAGTAGTGCAATCCCACCTCACTGCAACCTCCACCTCCTGGGTTCAAGTGTTTCTCCTGCCTCAGCCTCCCTTGTAGCTGTGACTACAGGCATGCGTCACCATGCCCAGTATTTATTTATTATATAAAAAATAAATATACATTTTAATTTTTTTTTTGTATTTTTAGTAGAGACGGAGTTTCACCATGTTAGATGTTGGTCAGGCTGGTCTTGAACTCCTGACCTCAAATGATTGGCCTGCCTTGGCCTACCAAAGTGCTGGGGATTTACAGGTTATGGGAGACCCACGCAACCCAGCCTCAAAAACTCTTATTTAAAAAATAAAATTTCCCTCCAAAAAAATAGAACAAAACCATATATATTATTTATATATATTATATAATTATATATATATATATATTATATATATATAATGTTTTTATTCGTGTGTGTGTGTGTGTGTATGTTTAAATGACCCAGACTCATCAGAACACATGATCATCTACATAGGAGTATACATTTTCCTGTCTATATGAGAGATCTTAAAGGTTGTGCCTTGACCTCCAACAATGACAACAGCCTGGGGTCTACAAGGCAGAGTGCTCAGGCTACGAGGGGTTCTGGGCCAGAAGAATGGAGAAGTAGGAGATGAACAGCCTGCTCTGGCTATGAAGTGAAAGCTATAGTGGTAGAGATTTTTTAAGAGACTACTCCAGATATAAATACTGAAATACACAAATGGAAAGGCTAGAGAAATCTAGAGCTAGCCCTTGCATAAAAACATACAATAGGATCTAATAGCAGTGGAAGAAACGGGAGAATCTACAGTACATGTGAAGAAATCTGTCACACTTATTTATCTCTTTCATGAGACAGAGCAGACTTGAAATAAAATAGTGTATGGTTACAAACAACACACAAAGATCACGCATTTTTAGAAAACTAAAAGTGAAACAAAATGGCTCCACTGTCACAAACTTGGCACCAAACTCATTTTTTTTAAACGAAAGAAAAAATATCCTCAAGGATGGCTGTGAATTTTCTCCTGGGGCTTTAAAGCTGTCTCTCTGTCTATAAAGATCCTATTTTTGCTTGTAAAACCTCTCAAGCTTTCACTGTAAATAGAGCCTTCTTGCTTAGGAAATCTCAGCCTTGCTTCTGCCAACAGATCAGAAAAGCCATCCTGATTGTAAAGGCTTAGTCCTCACTCCTCTAGTTTCTATTCATAGACTGGCTATGTGTTTCTCGTTTGTTTGCTGGTGCAAACTGGCAGAGTAGAGACTCAAGGGAGAAAGCAATAAGTGATAATTTCCTGTCTACATGGCTTGTAGCTATGCTAAATAAAAGGGAGAAAACGTAGTTGGAATAAGAAAAGAGAATAAAGTGCATAAAACTGAGTAATTAAGTGGGAATATTGAAAGTAGGCCAGAAAAATTCAATTTTAGGGTGACTTATAAAGAGAGGTATACCTTGGAAATTATGAGAGTAGAAGATAGAAGAAATGAGAAAGGGTGAATGGAGGAAAGAAGAAAAGTCATGGACAGTGATAAGCCTTCTACTTAGATACTTTATGTGTGTGTTAGTTTTCTCACCTCAGGGCCAGGTAAGTAAGCTGAGACACATGTGGCCACATATTTATGGTGCGTAGGAAGAATATTATTTTTCTAAATGAGTTGAATTTTTAAAAATAGAAAATAGACTCCAGTGGGCCTTAATCTAGACATAAACAGGTGTGTTGTACATGGTACTTTGCTACCTCCAAAGATAAAAAAAAATTTAAATGCATTGTAAAATGGGGGAAAAATGGACAAAATGACTATAGTAGATTAGATACAATTTTAAAATAGTAACCCACACACACAGATACATCTTTCCTCTGTACCCTTTCTTGTTTCAGCAATATACATAGTCCAAAGCATAATATATCAAAAATAAAGAAAATATCCTGAAGACTTTTATTTTGTTTTTGTTTGTTTTTTGTGTCAGGGTCTCACTCTGTTGCGCAGTCCAGAACGTGGCAGCACAATCATGGCTCAGTGCAGCCTGGACTTCCTGGGCTCAAACAATCCTCCCACCTCAGCCTCCTTAGTAGCTAGGACCACAGGTGCATGAAACCATGCCCAGCTATTTTTTTTTTTTTTTTTTTTTTTTTTTTTTTTTTTTGTAGAGACAGAGTCTCCCTATGTTGTCCAGGCTGGTCTCTGGCTCGTGGGCTCAAGCAATCCTCCCACCTTGGCTTCTCAGTGTTGGTATTACAGGCATGAGTCACCACTCCCATCCCCTTAAGTTTTAACAGCCAAAGTTTTGATCTGCAGGAGACTGGACTTCAAAATTAGACCATAAACATAAAATTTCGTGAATATATATGTATATATGTTTATACACATACATACAACATAAGTCATTGGGCCACATATATCCTCTCAGTCCTTAACGTTTAAGTGGAAACCATCCTCTGAACTTCAAACTACCTGCTTCTACTTTTCTTTGCCTCGGGGCACTTTCTGGGATTGATGCTGCCCCAACCCCTCTCCTCAACTAACGACTGCCAGAATTTCCCTCTTCCTCCCCTCAGAGAGCAGGGCTCTGAGCTGTGTGTCCCTACAGCAGCTCCCAGAGTTCCCCAGTGATATAAAGCTCCAGTTCCCCACAGTGGTCACCTGCTTGCTCACACACCCTTTATTAGATGCCTCTCCTCCTTGTCTCAGTCCCCACTCCCCTAACAGGCATTTCCTGGAACTACCTCCCACAATAACTACTCGTAAGTGACAGTCTTCTCAGAGAAAACCAAACAAAGGTGGAATCACCCTCATTATTGATTATTCACAGCAGTTATGTCCTTAAAGCCTCCATAAGCATGGAATTCGTGAATACTAAACCATTTCTCCTGGGGAAAACCTGGATTAGGTTATTGCAAGTCTCTGGTTACATTTCCATCAACCAATCAATAAATAACCTGTTTTATGGGTGTTGTTGTTTAAAGACACATATTTAATATATTATTAATTCATTAACACCAAACTCATGGCCAACAGTACTATGACTTAAGCCTAAGAGTAGCTTACCTAACATACTTATTTTCTCTTTAAGACACATCACAGCCTTCTTGAGCATAGGAACATTAGAAAGCCCTTCAACACTGTGCTTAGCAGCCATTTTAAACAGAAAAATTACCAACAAAACACACAGAGATGCAAACAAAAACATGATACCACAGAGAACAGAGAACGCAAAAAGGACAATTTTTTTTTTTTTTTTTTGTTTTTTTTTTTTTTTTTTTTTTTTTTTTTTTTTTTTGAGACGGAGTTTCACTCTTATTGCCCAGGCTGAGTTTAAATGGTGTGAATCTCGGCTCACTGCAACCTCGCGCCTCCGGGTTCAAGCAATTCTCCTGCCTTAGCCTCCTGAGTAGCTGGGATTACAGGTGTGCGCCACCACACCCGGCTAATTTTTTGTATTTTTAGTAGAGACGTGGTCTCACCATGTTGGTCAGGCTGGTCTCCAACTCCTGGCTTCAGGTGATCCATCTACCTTGGCCTCCCAAAGTGCTGGGATTACAGGCATGAGACACTGCTCCCGGGTTTTAAAAGGGACAATTGTTTACAGCATGACAACAAGAAATAGAGCATTGCCTTGTTCAACCTGAGTTGGGAACATAGAAGATTCTAATTTCTCCCTCTTCTGTGAATTTCCACAAATGACTAGAAGAGCAAACACAATGAGTGCTGGCTGATTTGGGGTTACAAATAAATTTTAGTGAGTAGATGAACTCACAAATGTGGACTATTTTGGAGTTCCCTACGGCAAAGGGGACGTGAACAGAAGAACAGAGAACGATATGTAGGGCATCCAAGAGAATGGTTCTGAGATAGCTTCACAAAGTTCACCTTGCTCTCAGCAAGCAGGTAATAATGTTCTCCCATGTAAGCTGTAGGGACAGAGAAGAAGCTGACTTACAGTTGTTAAGGACACACCTTGCTAGTGAAGTAAAAATGATGTCACCATGTATTACTCGACTCACGGTTGTATAACAGAAAGGAATGAGAACACCTCAGGAGAAGGTCGGATGCCTCCTGCCTCCACAACCCCACCCTACCTATGCTCCCAACACACTCCATCAGATCTATGGAAACCGGATATAGCCTTCAATAAAAGAAATATCCTCAACTGAGTGATGTTATTCTAAATGAACTGGTAAATCTATAAGTTGATTCAGATTTACTCTTTACTTGACATAGAAATAATCATAATAATTGAGGCATCTGGGGCTCCTGGTGAAAAAGTTAGGTAATTGTAGAAATTGTTCATCATTAATAGATATTTACTACCTTGCCTATAAGGTGGGAAATAGCATATTATGTCACACCCTAGATAGACACCAAGACAAGCACAACAAATAAATACAAGATGATCTATAATATGCACGAGATGCCTTGGCACAGGAAAAGAGTATAGAAATTGAAGGGAGAAAACAAATCACTTTGAGTACTGATGCACGGAGAAATGTCACAGAAGAGGAAGGTTAATTTAACGTGAACTTAAAGTACAAGAATGGTTTGTATAAGAAAGGAGAACATAGAAGAATATTTTCTATGGGAAAATGCATGAACAAGTAGAACAGTAAGGAATTTCCAAGGCATGCCTAGAGGAAAATAAGAATATCAGTTAAGTAAAGTAAAATAATAATAATAAAGACTAGTGTGAAAAAATATAAGAATGCATTCAACCTGGTGAATGACTCAATATAAGGACAAAACAGAAAAAGCGAAAAGCATAACAGATGAATCAAGTTTTAAGTTTGGGGTCTGAGAATTGTAGTTTTAATAACAGAAGTAAAAGAGCCAGTGCAAAACTAGTTTGAGACAAAATGAATGATGAGTTTGAGGTGACAACATGACATCCTAGGGGAAATGATAAGCAAGCAGCTAAAGATACGAAACTGAATCTCAGTGGAGAAGCAGGACGGGAAGTGTGGATTTGAGACTTATCAGTACTAAGATAATCACTAAGGCCTGTGAGTGAGTAAATAGCTGAAGTGAGGCAATTAGAAAGAAGAGGTAGAGCAGCAAGAAGTGTCCACAAAGAAAGCAAAGAAGGAGCAGTCAGAAAGTTAGAATGTGCGTATTAACCCAAGAGCAGAGTGAGGAGAGAAATGCAAGAGGAAATGATCAACTGTGTCAGGAAATTCAGCTGAATTTGCTGACAACCGGTTTGCCGTTGGCAGCAATTTCAGTAGACTGGTAGAGGTGAAAGTCAGAATGCTTTCAAGAATGGGCTAAAGAATGAGTTTATAGAAAGGGAATGGAGATAGTGGCTATTGACCACTTTGAGAGAAAGAACATTTTGAAACTGATAGATTTGCAGCATCATCAAGGAAAAGGATGAAGTACTCCTTTTGTATTGTTTTATTTTGTTTTTTTTAGGCTTCTGGATACAAAGCGGGGGAATCCAATGGAGAAGAATGGACAATTTTGGAAAGCAGTAAGAATGACAATCCCAGAAAGCTTAGTGATAATAAGACCTAACTTTTATATGTTTTTTCATTATCTTCAGGTACTTTTACACATATTTGTCAATTTTATTTTCATAATACTCTAATAAGGTAGGTACTATTATTATTCCTATTTTAAAAATGAGTAAATGGAGGCATTCAGAAGTTAAATGACTTGCCCAATATCACCATGTAAAAAGCATTGGGGCAAGAAATAAACTCAGACAAAGGAACTAGAGGCATCATTTTCTTAAGTGCTGGGCTATCTCACTTTCAAGGATAAAAGAATTTTTGCAATCTATCCTTCCATCAAGGGCTAATATCCAGAATCTACAAGGAACTTAAACAAATTTACAAGAGAAAAAACAAACAACCCCATCAAAAAGTGAACAAAGGATATGAACAGACACTTCTCAAAAGAAGACATTTATGAAGCCCACAAACATATGAAGAAAAAGTTCATCATCACTGGTCATTAGAGAAATGCAAATCAAAACCACAATGAGATATGATCTCATGCCAGTTAGAATGGTGATCATTAAAAAGTCAGGAAACAACAGAGGCTGGAGAAGATGTGGAGAAAGAAGAACTCTTTTACACTGTCAGTGGGAGTGTAAATTAGTTCAATCATTGTGGAAGACAGTGAGTCTATTCCTCAAGAATCTACAACCAGAAATACCATTTGATCCAGCAATCCCATTACTGGGTATACACCCAAATAATTGTAAATCATTCTACTATAAAGACACATGCACACGTATGTTTATTGCAGCACTATTCACAATAGCAAAGACCAGAACCAACCCAAATGCCCATCAATGATAGACTACTGGATAAAGAAAATGGGGCACATACTTTACCATGGATACTTATACAGCCATAAAAAGAAGATTCATGGTCTTTTGCACAGGGGACATGGGATGAAAGCTGGGAAACCCATCATTCTAGCAACCACTAACACAGGACAAGAAAACCAAACACTGCATGTTCTCACTCATAAGTGGGAGCTGAACAATGAGAACACATGGACTCAGAAAGGGGATCATCACACACTGGGGCCTGTTGGGGGTTGGGGGTTCAGAGAGGGATAGCATTAGGAGAAATACCTAATGTAGATGATGGGTTGACCGGTGCAGCAAACCACTGTGGCACATGTATACCTATGTAACAAACCTGCATGTTCTGCACATGTATCCAGAACTTAAAGTATAATTAAAACCAAAAAAAAAAAAGAAAGAAAAGAAAGTAAAAGGAATGACCCCCTTCATGAGGCTGCAAGGAAGTGAAGAAGGCAGTTGTACTGTTTTATTCCAGGATGAAAAGAAAGTACCTGAGCATCCTTATAGGATATGATGTACCCAGTTATAAAGTTCCATCTTGAAAGTAAAAAAGCAAGGGACGGATTAGGATGAAGATTTAGAACATGAGGAGTTTGATGAAAATTTAGAAGAGAAGAGCGCACACTGCAGACTCAGCAGAAGAAGAATAAAACCTGTTGAACACCTATTGTAGCCCAGTTAAAGAGGGACTCTAAAGATTGGTAAGACAAGTTCAGCATGGTTGTCCAGAGGGAAGGATGGGAAGATTTGAGTTTGGAGATAGCCCAGTAGGCAAAGCTGTAAGGTCAGACTTGAGAATGATGTTAGGGTATTGGATAAAAGTTAATTAAATAAGAGATTATGTCTTACAATTAAAGGCATTAAGTTATTTCAATCAAAAAGAAAAAATCCTGATGAATTAGTATGCTATTGACCCAGTATCTAACAAACAATGTTTGTAAACATAGACATCAAATTGGTAATTCATGTACTTTGATAAGATAGTACAGATTCAAGACTAAGGAATTGAACATTCCATTACAAATGTTGCATTCCTATCTTATTATTATTACTATTATTATTTTGGTTCTGAATGGTTCTTTATTCAGTATCAATAAACCTCACACTCAAAAAGACAAAATCTATTATGAGGATTATGTGGACTGAAAATAGTTGTCCAACTTCACACAGCTTTTGTTCTTCTCAGCCTAACTAAACAAAGGCTGAAATATGGATAAAATAGAGTCTATCCTTGCTGAACAGTTCCAGAAAACATTCTCAAAATATCAAAAGAATGAGCTATATCATGTAATTGATATCTGTAAATTAAATCATAACCTTATCATAGATGACAATTTATAAGAAAATGGTAATATTATTATCAGAATTATTAACTCAAATAACTAAATGGATTTCATGGCCGTTGGTAAATACTAAATCAGAAAGAATTTCAAATAATATGAAATAATTTTAAAATATTATACTTTCTCTCATATACTTATTTTCTAGTCCAAGAGTGGGACACAAACAAAGGTCAGATAAATGTCATATTGAATGTTGCCCAAAAACATTTATTGGCAAAAAATTGATATTATAAAATTTGTTTAATCAAAATTGATGATTCAGTTGTCATAGAAGCTATTAAATATAAAAATCTATTTTTTCCTTATGTAATAGTGTTATAGTGTTTGCTTTTAGATGACTGTTTGCATTTAGACAGGGTTTACCGACATTTTTTTCTTTAAAACTGCCTCAGGCTCCAAGGAGTATTATCCAACTACATTCTGGAAGATGATTTTGATTGATTTCTAAGTATAGAGGTGTATTAATTGGAGATAGATATCTTGTAGAATAAATGCTTTTAAACAGGATTTTGAACTTCACAAAAAGATTTAATTAAAGTTTAACTAGTCAATTATTTTAGGAAATTTTCAGGGTCTGGGCATCTGTGCTAGCCAGTATGCCCTTAACAGAAGAGCAAAGAGCACTTATATGTAAGCCCCATATAGTTTAACTGCTTGTTCCTAGAAAACATTTATGACTGAATTCCAAAGTCAACTATAAATATTTTTTACTTGTTTTGTATCATACACACTCAGACAGACAGACAGACACACACACATTTCAGGTACAAAACACTTCATTATTTTTTACATATCCCATTACTATACACAGTGATGCAGATAGGTACATCTTACAGTAAAATGTGAACATTATTTTGCAGATACCCACAATAATTCTAAGTCATTTTTTGTCCATTGACTCTAATTATAAGTGCCTCCTCAACAAGGCACTGTACTTTAAGGAAGCTTTTTAGGAACACTGAACTAAGACTAGAATATAAATTAACAATGGCATTTTGTGAGGTTTTGAAAAATGTCTTGGAATTTCCACCATGGAGTTAGAACATGGAACAATGAAAAATACAAATCAGTGAATGACTTTGGAAAATATATAAATGGTTATTATTTCCCAAGTTCAATTATTATCTGCTTATAAGGTAATATGCTTTCACACAAATATTTAATATTCTTTATACATTTAGATATTTAATATTTAAATATTCCTAATACATAAGTTTCCTCCACATTTAAGTTTTAAAAGTCAAGCGTAATGAAGGTTCACAGCACAGAATAATCCTTATTTTGGGGAGGAGTTCTCACCTTGTTGCATGCATTGTGACTGAGGAGAGTGTGAGAATTATCCTGTTCATCACTCAAGGAGAAGGACAGATGACTGAAGGGTCCTGGGGCAAGACAGTCAGCCTGTGAGAGGGTCTGTGGATGCAGCAGTGACTTAGCAGGAGGATAGAGTTTAGTCTGATATAAAGGATGGAGCGAGACAGGCTTGGGAGGGACTGTTACACCCTGGGGGGAAGAAGAAAGGCATAAGAGGATGTTAGTGGAAAAAGTCAAGCACGTTTGGAATCAGGTCTATGATAGACATAGGTCAGAATCTCTCACCAGTAAGAAGAAAACTTCTCCTTATGAGGAGGTGTCCCTCATGAGACACCTGCTTTCAGTGTATATTGTGTGTCTCTTTCAAAAATTCCTTTCATTCCCCACCTCCAGCCTCTTCGGCAGAACAAAACAAGTGCCTGCAGAATGTCTCCTGAAGCGTACCAGGTTTATTTTTGAAAGTATTAAGGGGAGAAATGTGTAAGGAAGAAGAGAATCCGTCCAAAGGAAATCCATCCAAAGGAACGTCGTCATGGAAGAGGTAGGTAGTCATGGAAATTAATGTAAAGATGCTTGTGATTTTTTTGTTTGGAAGAAATCAGGGAGTCACGTGGAGGGCATTGTGCAGAATATTAACATGTGAGCGCAGGGGTAGAAGTACAAGGTTTAGTTCATGACATAGTAAGTTTCGGAGTTGAGTTTGCCATGGATAAGGAATCAGGGAGAGGTGGGTCTGGAAAGAATGAATGAGGTCTTTGATTCTAGGCAATGTGTTGTTTCGGAGAGAAACTCGTGGTGCAACAAAGAGAGGAGTGCAACTACAAAGAAAGGAGGTTATGAGGCCTAAACTAGAGTGACTCTTTAACATGGAAACAGGATGAATGCCTTTGAGGAAGTAGGAACTACTACATGAGGCCATGAATTATGTGAATGGAGCAAGGAAATCAAAAGAGTGCGAAGTCTTGAGGCTAAAAAGAAAAGTTGCAGAAAGGGCCTACATACAGGTATGCGTCTTCTACAAATCAAGCAAAACAAATATATATTATCTTATTTTACCCACTCAGCACAGGCATACATTTATTATTTTTAAAAGATAGCATCCAGCAAAAACATGGAATCAATCCAAATGCCTATTGATGATAGACTAGATAAAGAAAACATGGTACATATACACCATGGAATACTCTGTGACCATAAAAGGAACAAGATCATGTTCTTTGCAGAGACATGGATGGAGCTGGAAGCCATTATCCTCAGCAAACTAACGCAGGATCAGTAAAACAAAACACATGTTCTCCCTTAGAAGTGGGAGCTGAAAAATAAGAACACATGGATACATGGTGGGGGACCAACTCATGCGGGGGCTTGTCCAGGGTTGTGGGAGGAGGGAGAGCATCAGGAAGAATAGCTAATGGATGCTGGACGTAAGACCTAGGTGATGTGTTGACCCATGCAGCCAACCACTATGGCACACATTTACCTATGTAACAAACCTAGACATCCTGCACATGTACCCTGGAACTTCAAAGTTGAAGAAAAAATAAATACTTAAATTTAAAATTTAGAAAGATAACATCCTCTTTACAATATTCTGTGTCTTGTTTGATTTTTTTTATTTGACAATTTTGGAATTGCTCTGTATCAGTACACGGCAGCTACTTGTTTTCTACCAAGACACATTACTGAATTATAATACTGATTGTAATTGTCGTTCACTTGATTTTCTTAGAAGTTTTGGGTCTATCACGAAAAAAAAATCAGTTCACCTAACACAGTGATAAATTTGTCTCCTCTTTGCCAGTTATTATAGTTTTCATTTCTTCCATTTGTCTAATTTCATTGGTTAATGCCTCTAACATTGAATGGAAATGAAATGAAAGCCATGTCAGTGGGTAGCTTTAATGGAACATATGCAGTAATTGTCCATTAAAGATGATTCTGACTTATAATTTTGCTTTATTTCTAAATCAAACATTTCATTGTTTTACCAAGTAATCAAATTATTAATCAGTGTGAAAGTGATTAATATGACAACTAGCAGCAAACACAAGACTAACTATGTGAGAAAAGGACAGTGTTATTATTGATAGTTGCAGGTGCTTAGGAAAAGTGGTTTGGACAGTCTCTGGTTTGTATTCAGGCTTCAGTTTTTTTCTTGGAGGTTGTAAAAATCAATTCTCAGGTTGTCAGGGGGCAAGCCCATGGTGATCCATGGAAAGCAACGGGTTCACCAAATGCGGTTATCTGGAGGAATCAAGTTCTATCCAGTCAAGAGGAAAATGTTAGCAGAGAGTGTGCTACTCTGTGTTTTGTGCTTCTAAGTTTACCTTTGCCAATCTCCAGCTCTTAGGAGTAGGTCAAACATGAATGTTTCTGTAGGATCAGATGTTGTCCTCACTCTATCCAGGCAGCTGGGCAGCGAGGGAGAGCAGAGTCTTACCAGCACTTGGACAGGCAAAAGAGAGCTAAGAACCTTGGCCAAGCTCACTTGAGTACTGTCAGTTGGTAATACAATACAAAGGTGAAAGGATTCTTGGTGGTGACAGCTTCAATATGTATGTTTCAATCTGTGCTAATTGCCTTCTATGTTTGTATACATTATTATCCCGTGATTCTCTTTAGCATAATCCTGGGTATTTAATTTGTCTCTCTCCCATGTTCGATCTCCTGTTTCTTTTTTCTTTTCTTTTCTTTTTTTTCTCTTTGAGATGGAGTCTCGCTCTGTCGCCCAGGCTGGTGTGCAGTGGCCCGATCTCGGCTCACTGCAAGCTCCGCCTCCTGGGTTCACGCCATTCTCCTTCCTCAGCCTCCCGAGTAGCTGGGACTACAGGCGCCCGCCACCTCGCCCAGCTAGTTTTTTGCATTTTAGTAGAGACGGGGTTCACCGTGTTAGCCAGGATGGTCTCGATCTCCTGACCTCGTGATCCGCCTGCCTCTGCCTCCCAAAGTGCTGGGATTACAGGCCTGAGCCACTGCGCCTGGCCTCGATCTCCTGTTTCTAATAGCCTGTGTCTTACTTTTTTTTAATTTTGTCTCATATTTACTGAACCCTAAAGGAGCTTCCTGGGAAAATGGAGTATTGGAAGCCAATTTCCAATAACTTGCATGTTGAAAACTGACTTTCTTCTACTCTTACATTTGGTTGTTTGAATATGAAATTCCAGGTTGGAAAATAATTTCTTTCAGAATTTTGATTATTTGTAAATGACACTTTTGTCCCTCTGGAACCACACAGGATTTCTTTTGTCCTCAATAATCCGAAAATTCCCCAGTATGCGCTTTGCCGTGGGTATATTTTCATCTACTTTTGTAGGAACTTGATGCCCTTTTTCTGTAACATTTTGGAAAATTTTCAATAATTATTTTATCATTTCCTTCTCCTTTTCTTCTCTCTTTCTGGATGTCGGACTTTTTAAGATAGTCCAATTCTCATCTCTCTTCCTTTTGCTCATCAGCTTGAGAGGTTTAGTTAATTTGTCCTCTGTATTAGTTTGTTCTCATACTGCTATAAAGAACTATCTGATACTCAGTAATTTATAAAGGAAAGAGGTTTAATTGACTACAGTTCCACAGGCTGTACAAGAAGCATGGGTGGGAGGTCTCAGGAAACTTATAATTATGGCCGAAGAGGAAGCAAGCACATCTTACCATGGCGGAGCAGAAGAGAGAGTGAAGGGGAAGTGCTGCACATATTAAACAACGTGACCTCATGAGAACTGTTTCACTGTCATGACAACAGCAAGAGGGAAATCTGCCCCCATGATTCAATCACCTCCCACCAAGTCCCTCCCGCAACACGGGAGATTACAATTCATCAAGAGATTTGGATGGGCACACAGGGCCAAACCGTATCATCCTCCAACTAAGGTGACCCAGGATAGAGAGGTTTCCCAGGAGTGAGACTTTTAGTGCTAAGACAAACTGTGGTGAGTTAGTCACCCCACCTCCACCTTTTATAATGCATTCTTTGTTTCCACAATGTTGTGCTTAATTTCCAAGAGGTCCTTTTATTTTCCAAGTATTCTTTTTTTTTCTTTTTTTAGTATTGTGTTTTGATTTTATAGAGCCACTATCTTATCTATCTGTAAAAATATTGATGTTCTTGAGTTTTTCTCTCTAAATAGTGTTTCCTGTGTTTTTTGTTTGTTTATTTCTTGTTTGGTCATTTTTTGGGGTTTGGTTTTCTGTTCTTATTTCATATTGGAGGTCTTCCTTAGGTATCTGGATATCTTTAATTATCTGCTAATATTTTAGAGTCAGGAATTAAGAGCACTTTGGAAATTCTGAGCACATGGATCCGGCTATTTGAGTTTCACTGTACAGTGTAACCCAATCTCAATAACTTGAGAGCTTTCCTCTTTGTATTGGTCAGATTCCTCAAAAAAGACATTTTCAATCTCCTGGCTAGAAGGCAAAGGCCTGGCTACAAGTGTTCTGATATGTGAATGGAAGAGATAGTGCATGTCAGCGTTAATCCCTCATAGCATCACTTAGTCTCCTGCTTTCAGAAGAGCTCCACTGCTCTCCACTACGCCAGGAGGCCCCAAGCCAGAAATCCTGTTTTCCTCTCTCCAGTCATGTGAATTATTCTCTTAAAATGGGAGTTAATCAGTCATAAAGAAACATGAATTTGGGGATAGCTACTTCTTAAATAGCTTTTACCTTATCTTCCTTTTTTCAGCTACCATTTCTTTACTTTCCCTTCAGAGGTATCAAGCACCTCCAAATCCTAAGCCTTTTGAGAACTCTAAGATAGAAATGGAATCAGTACTTGGCTTGCTCCCTGGCCAGCCTAGGATTTCGCTTTCTTGGGTTGCTATGTCAGTTTTCCTCATCAGCATGTTTTCTGCCTCTAAAATTTTATTGCTGTGTCTCCTCTTCTTACTTCCTATACTTGTAGATTATATCTTTATAATACATCTTTACAATAATTTTAAGGAAATATTGGAAGGAGCATATTTAGAGGCATTGTTCAATCCACCATCCCTTACTGAAAGTCCTTAAGAGTTCTGTTTTGTTCATTTAGTAAAGATGGCACTTTAAGGAGACAACTACATTATTTTCCACTTGCATTAAATCCTACTTGGTAAGGACACAGCATTCTTTAATGTTCCACTGAGTTCTGTTTCCTACTAAATTGAGATATCTGCATTGATATTTATAACTGAGTTGGGCTGAAGTTGCCTTTTCTATGCAACTTCTGTTGGGTTTTATAACAATGTTGCACTTGCTACATAAAATGATATAGAACATATCCTTGCATTACTACAGTCTACAACTCTCTGCTGTTAGAGTTGTAGTCATGGACTGCATAATGACATTTCAGCCAACAACAAACTGCATATATAATGGTGGTCCCATGAGATTGTACGACATTTTTACTGAATCTTTTCTATGTTCAGATATGCTTAGATACACAGATACTTACCATTGTGTGACAGTTGCCTACGGTATTCAGTATAGTACTGTGCTGTACAGGTTTGTAGCCTAGGAGCAATAGGCTATACTATACCCTATAGCCTAGGTGTGTAGTAGGCTATACCATCTAGGGTTGTGTAAGGCAAAATCTATGATGTTTGCACAAAAAAGAATTCTCCTAACTAGTACAGCCACTGTGGAAAACAGCATGGAGACTCCTTAAAGAACTAAAAGTAGAACTACCATTTGATCCAGCAATCTCACTACTGGGTATCTACCTAGAGGAAAAAGTCATTATTTGAAAAAGATATTTGCACACACATGTTTATAGCAGCACAATTCGCAATTGCAAAATCATAGAACCAACCCAAATGCCCATCAATCAATGACTGGATAAAGAAACTGTGGTATATATACACTGTAGACAATGGAATACTAATCATCCATAAAAAGGAGTGAATTAACAGCATTTGCAGTGACCTGGATGAGATTGGAGACTATTATTCTAAGTGAAGTAACTCAGGAGTGGAAAACCAAACATCGTATGTTCTCACTGATATGTGGGACCTAAGCTATGAGGACACAAAGGCATAAGAATGATACAATGGACTTTGGGGACTTGGGGTGTAAGGGGGTCGAGGGATAAAAGACGAAATATATGGTGCAGTATATACTGCTTGGGTGATGGGAACACCAAGGTCTCACAAATCACCACTAAAGAACTTACTTATGTAACCAAATACCACCCACACCCCAATAACTTATGAAAAAATAAAATAATAATAATAATAATAAAAGAACTCCCCTAAGGATGGATTTCTCAGAATGTATTTCCATCGTTAAGCAACACATAACTGAATTTGTTCCTTAAAAGATTGTTAGAATTTCCCTGGGAATCTATTTGTGACCTGGAACTTTTTGAGGGTAACTTCATTTTTTTTTTTTTTTTTAGTTTTCTTTTGGTAATTGGTTTACTGGAATTTCATTTTATATTTTCTATGTATTTTGCTCTAAAATATTTATTTCCTATAGATTTCCTAATTCACTTGCATAAGGGTGAGAGAAGCAGTGTCATATTTTGTGTCCTCTATATTCTTAGTTATTTTCATGTCTATTTTTCATTTTGTATTTTATATTTTCTCCCTTTTTATTGATCTGTTTAGCTAACAGTTTGCTATTTTACACTTTTTTCAATGAATACATTTTAGTATATTTATGAGTTCTACAACTGTTCTGCTTTCTAGCTATTTATCTTTTTCTAATCCTATAAACTCCTTTTCATTTATTTTCTTATGCAAAGAATAAGGATTTTCTCCTTAAATAATGTTTCTTCTAAATATTTGTTTTATTTTTGTTTTTAAATTTTCCAAATTGAATGCTTACTTGATTGGCCTTTATTAATCTTCTTATTTATTTAGCATTTTACATTATAAAATTTCCTTTCAAGGACTATTTTAACTATATCTTGTAAGTTCTAATAGACAATAATTTGAAAACAATGATTGCGTTAGCTTATTTTCCAGATAGAAACTTTATTTTCTATTTTTTCAAGTTATATCTTGAAATAAACCATACATGGAAATTTATATGTGAAAAATGTATACCTAACTTATATGTGAAATCCAAAATAGTCAAACTCATAGAAGGCAGAGAGTAGAATAGTGATTACCAGGGGCAGAGGGGAGGGGAAAATGGGTCAGTGTTAGTCAAAAGGTACAAAGTTTCATCTACCAAAGATGAATAACTTCTGGTGATCTAATGAATGGCAATATTAATGTAACTAACAATAGTGTACTGTATATTTGATTGCTAAGAGGGCGGATGCTAAATATTCTTACCACAACAATAATAGTATAATAATGGTAATTGCATGAGGTGATAAATATGCTACCTTGATTGTGGTGATCACTTCACAATATATGCATGTATCAAAATATCAAGTTTTTATCTAAAATATATACAATTCTTAATTGTCAATTACACCTCAATAAAGCTAGAGAAAAAAGAAGGAAAACACAGAAATTTTATTCTGAATTTCCTCTTTCATCAACGTTTCATGAAAAGCAAAATTTTCCATTTACAAATGTCAGAAACTTTTATGTTTTCTAACTTTGTTATTAATTTATAAATTTTTTGTGATCAGATAAATTTGTTTATATTATTTCCATCTTGGCAATTAATAGGCTTTCTTTTTTAGCTTAATGTATAGTCAGTTTTTGTGGGAGTTCCACAGATATTAAAAAGAGTAATATCTTTGTTTTGTTTGCAGGGATAGAGTCTTATATATATGTAAATTAATTTTACTCGGGAATGATCTACTTTTACCTAATTTTATTTAAACTACGATAAACTGAAAAATTGTTAACAAAATATTTTACCAATAATACATTTTCACTTTTTTCAAATCTTATCTCCTGCTTTTGCCTTATGAAGGTTGATGTTATATTTTGACTTTTTCATATTCTAATGACTGTATTTTCCTTGTAAATGCCATCTTTTAGCATTATAAGGGAGTCTTACATGTCTTGCTTAAGGAACTTTTAGCCTGAATTCAACCTACCCATTTTACAGATTATGCTCCTTTTTTTTTTTTTTTTTTTAATATGTGGTAGGTACCTGGAATACTCTGTCATTTTTCAACTGTTCACTACACTTTGTTTTAAAAGTCTCAAGTTAAATATTAATATTGTTTGTTATTCAATTTGGAGGGTTTTTTTTTTTCCTTTTGTATTTTATTTATTTCTGCAGCAAATGAATTTCCTGGATGAGACGTTTTTCCAGCAGGTTCATACAGGGAAGGGACCATTACCTGGGATTATCTTTGTGCCCAGGATTTGGGGTGTAAGTTGGTTTAGCCTTTACTTCTAAAATAATGAAGACTATCATCAGCTATACAGTACTTTCCATGGCAACTTGTCTGTGCCCAGGCTTCCACAGAAAGATAGAACATTAAACCAGGAACTTCACTTGTATTTTCAAAAATGAATATTCCTAATGCATCTTGAAGTTGTTACTTTTTAAAATAATTTGAGGTAACTTGAGAATCTCTAAATGATCCCAAAGATTTTCATAGTCCTTCTCATGAAGAGAGTTTTATTATTGGAAAGAGTCCTCTACATGTGTGTGTGTTTGTGTGTGTATATCTCCTTTGTCATTATAGGTTACCTATAAATGTTGATATAACTGCAACCTCATAGTACCATCATTAATGTAGCCCATTGCTATTATACCTCCAGAATTTTCTCATAAAACAGTGCTTTTACTAAAGAAGTCACTTACTTTAGAGAACAAATTTTTTATTATTTATTTTTCCCTTAAGAATCCAAAATGTCACTTTCTGTATATATCATATATTTCAAATGACACTTTCTGTGTATTTCATATTTAGAAAACAAATGTTATAAATGAGACTAGTTTAAAATCTATACTTTGATCCAACTTCATAATAAAACTCCCATATTGGGAGTAATTGGCTCATTACTCACTTTTTTCAAATCTTCAAAGGTGTTTTCTATGCGTTTCCTAATGGCATTTAATTACAAAATTATAAATTTCAGTTCATCATTCTATTGTTATTACTCTGGAATAAATACTTCAGCAGGAAGAACACATGTATCCCCAGCTGAATTGGGTTTTCCGTTTTTTCCCTATTTAGATCCTTCAAAAGAGAATTTTGTCATTTACTTCAGTAAAACTTTACACATTATAATATTGAGTACCTTGTGTCTTTAAACAGTACTGAAAATTGCACAGCTGCATGGCCTTGGATGCCAGTTTTGTTAATGTCTTATCAAGTATGATGCCATAAAATGCAATTAGTTAAAACTCAAGGCAAAAATATAAACTTAAGAATAGGTATATTCATAATAAAAGCAGATATAAAATTATATTCTAAATTGTTTTAATCATTTCAAAAAATAACCTACTTCTAATCAAATTCAAGTAGATTTTCAGGGTTTAAAATTGATACGTATGGCTGATGACAAGCTTATGCTAGACATAGATATGGTGTCACCTCTGCTATTTCTTGTTGCTTATGCTTGTATCAGCAGTGGTATAGTCAATCTAGATTATTTTGCATATTTTACAGAAGGATTTTTTTTAAATAAAGTCATTTGCTTATTTTAAGATGACTATTTTCATTTAAAATAGTAAAAAATGATAAATCAATCGTATGTCTAGCTAACTGTGCACATACAGTGTGATAAGATACAACAGACTTAAGGAATAGCCAACTGAGGGCTCACTGTCCATCACCCCAAGTTAGAAAGGCCTGACACTTTTTTTTTTTTTTTTTTTTTTTTTTTTTTTTTGAGACGGAGTCTCGGAGTCCCGCTCTGGCGCCCAGGCTGGAGTGCAGTGGCCGGATCTCAGCTCACTGCAAGCTCCGCCTCCCGGGTTTACGCCATTCTCCTGCCTCAGCCTCCCGAGTAGCTGGGACTATAGGCGCCCGCCACCTCGCCCGGCTAATTTTTTGTATTTTTTAGTAGAGACGGGGTTTCACCAGGTTAGCCAGGATGGTCTCGATCTCCTGACCTTGTGATCCGCCCGTCTCAGCCTCCCAAAGTGCTGGGATTACAGGCTTGAGCCACCGCGCCCGGCCAGGCCTGACACTTTTGCAGGGAATCTCATTTAGAATATATATGAGTTGTAACGACCTAGCACTCAGACCTACAAAGGAGACCCGTGTAAACCCATATAAATCAGCAAAGCTTAGAATCTTTCTTGTTATTTTATGTTAGAAGTTGGCAAACGTTTTCCTGTAAAGTTCCCATTAGTAAATACTGCAGGCTTTGCAAACCATAAATCTGTCACAATTACTCAATCCTAACATAGTAACATGAAAGCAGCCTTGAACAATAGATACATACAGTCATGCCCTGCATAACGATGTTTTGGTCAGCAGAACATACATGTATTGGTGGTCCCATAAGATTAACATGGAGCTGAAAAATTCCTATTGTGGAGTGATTGACCCTGCCTAGGCTAATGTGTGTACTTGTGTTTGAGAACAAAAAAAAAAAAAAAAAAGTTTAAAATGTAAAAAAAAAAAAATCCGGAAAATTGTAAAATAGAGAAAAGGCTTATAGTTTAAGGATATAAATAAAAAATATTTTTGTACAACTGCTCAATGTGTTTGTGTTTTAAGTTGTGTTATTACAAGAGTCAAAAAGTTTAAAAAATTCAAGTTTATTAAGTAAAAAATTACAGTAAGCTGAGGTTATTATTGAAAAAAAAAATGTGGCCAGGCATGGTGGCTCACACCTGTAATTCCAGCACTTTGGGATGCTGAGGTGGGCAGATCACCTGAGGTCAGGAGTTCAACACCAGCCTTGTCAACACAGCAAAATCCCATCTCTACTAAAAATACAAAAAATTATGTATGATGGCGTGCACCTGTTGTCCCAGCTACCTGGAGGCTGACACAGGAGAATTGCTTGAACCCAGAAGACGAAGGTTACAGTGAGCCAAGATCGCGTCACGGCCCTCCAGCCTGGGCAAGAGAGCAAGACTCCATCTCAAAAAAATATATAATTAATAAATTTAGTGTAGTCTAAGTGTTTCTAAAATCTACAATAATGTACAAGTAATGTCTGAGGCCTTCACATATACTCACCACTCATTGATTAACCCAGAGCAACCTCCATTCATGGTAAGTGCACTATATGGGTGTTCCTTCTTTTATCTTTTATATTGTATTTTCACAGTACACTGTCTATGATCAGATATGTTTAGATACACAAATATTTACCATTGTGTTACAATTGCTTACAGTATTCAATACAGTAATGTGCTGTACAGGTTTGTAGCCCAGCAGCAATAGCCTACACCACATAGCCTGGGTGTAGTGGGCAACACCATCTAGATTTGTGTAAGTACCTTCTGATGTTAGCACAACGACAAAATCACCTAAAGATGCATTTCTCAAAACATATCCCCATTGTTAAGTGGCACATAACTGAAATAGGCAAGGCTGTGTTTCAATAATACTTTATTTATACAAACATTGGTGAGCCAGGTTTGACCCACAGACCATAGTTTGTGACCTCTGTTTGAGATTTGTTTCAAAACACACTAATGACATCTCTATCATGTCTAACCTGTGCCCTATTTCCACCCCACTGAATTATATTGAGGTTAGTACCTAATACTTTAGAGATCACTATTCTAAATGATTCTTGAAAATAAACATCACTCTATCCTGCTTTAGTATGCAATATATGAGTCTTTCAATGTTCTAGTTTTTGACGGATGTACAGGGATTATAAAACAGTCTTGGACATGTTTCTGTCAATGAGATAGGTAACATAGTTATTTCCAATAAAATGCTTTAAACATTTTTCAGTCACTTGAGAATTGTCCTCTTTCAATGTAAATATACATAGAACTAATTTTTCAAAAAAAGGCTTTACTGAGGACCTGGATTTTGAAAAGAATTAATTATTTTGTTGTTGATACTATCATATTCTACAAAACTTCAAGAAGACAGGAACTTATGAAGCAAGTAATATCTTTGTTCATTAGAGAAAAATTAGCAGACAAATATGCAGTGAATAAATTAATTTAGCTCTGCTTAACTGACAGACACATCAGAAAATTAGTGTGATAGCCATATCTGATGCATTTGGTGTTCTAGAAAAAGCCTACTTTCTACTCAACCATCAAATCATACTGTTTAACTTCAAAAGCTGTTTTCATTGCAACATCAAAGGCATTTTAAGGCATTTTGAGCTCTTCTCATTAAAGCCTGCACATCTGAGATGTTTTTGTTCCATCCCGGCATTTTAAAGTCACTTCCTTTCCTGTGGTTTGGAAGTGAAGGGTGCAAATCCACTTTCTCTTCACTCATACTGTCCCCTCTTCACACTGTAGTTTTCGGTCTGAGTACAAGACACCTTTGTGAACTCAGAGTACCATAGGTAAAATTACTGGAGCCTTTCACTCCATCCTGTCTTCCATCTTCCCACCTCTTTGGTAAAGCAACATTTATTTTTAAATGCAGCATTTATTTTCAGCTTTCCTTTGCTGTCTAGAACCTATAACAATTTAAAATCAGAGCCACGGCATTTTGCTACATTTTAATCTAAATCAACACCTTGTTAATAAAATCATGAAAAGTAGTAATATTTTCTTAAAGAGCAACCCCTTTATCTAAAGACATATCAACACTTTACAGACAGCATCACAGAAACCCCATGTTACTAAGAAATAAGAGATTCTGATGATCTACATTTCACTAAGACAAAGCCAATATAAATTGGTTTTGATTATATGGCATATCTTCTTGCTTAGAAACCCAAATTTTGGAGAATCCATATGCATTTTTAAAACACGTATTTAAAGCAACACATCTATTTTGAATCCTGATTTGAACCAAGAAAACTCGAACTTGTGAAGTATGAAACATTTAGCATATGCTTAGCTATTTGAAATCCTCTATATAAAAAAGATTTTTAATAATCACAACATAATTTCAAAGATAGAATTCGGATAACTTAGGGCTTAAAGTGTATGGTTGTCTGACAGCGAGTTTCACAAAGCAGATGGCATGGATCAGCATGGAAGTATCTGATGGAGGTACACTCAAGGGAAAAGAAAGAAAGCTACTCCATAATCAATCACAGTGAGCAGCAGAGGACTACAATGCTGAGTTTTATGTTTTTCTATACATACAGTTTGATTTTGGTCTTTCATTTCCCATCTGGAGGTGTTTAGGAGAAAGGAGAAAATAAAATTGAAAAAAAAAAAAAAAAAAAAAAAAAAAAACCATAAAAAATAGGCTTCTACAATTGTTCATAATGGAAGAGAGAAAGAAGACAATATATTCAATTGACCCTTTAGCAGGAAGTCAACTCCTTTCTTACAAAATTGCAGTGATTCTAAAGGAAATGATAACAAGAAACATTTAAGTGTTTAGAGCCCTTTGATAGTGAATATTTCATTTAACCATTGCAGTAAAATATCATTGTTAACAAGTAGATATGGAAACAACTGAAGTGTCTGTTGATGGATAAATGAATAAATAAAACGTGTTAAACAATGAAATATTATTCAGCCTTAAAAAGAAAGAAATCCTGCCCTTTTCAATAACATGAATGAACTCCAAAGATACTATGCCAAGTGAAATGAGCCAGTCACAAAAGGAAAAATACTGCATGATCTCACTTTAGTGGAATCTAAAATAGTCAGAATTACAGAAGCAAAGAGTAGAATGGTGGTTGCCAGAGGTTGGAATGGACGTTTGGTTGAAATGGATGTTTTATTGTTTTGAATCTATTATTGTCTTAATAAGGGATTTAAGTGAAAAGGAAAACTGGTGTTTAAAGGGTATAAACATTCAGTTATCAAAGGAATAAGTTCTGGAGAGCTAATGTATAGCATGGTGACTACAGTTAATAATATTTTACTTTTTACTTGAAAGTTGCTGAGAATAGATCTTGTGTGTCCTCATCTCTTCTCCCATATACATACACAGAGTAACTAGTACGTTAATAGTTACATTGATTAATTTGATTGTGGTAATCATTACACAATGTACACATACATCAAATCATCACATTTTACACCTTAAATATGTACAATTTTTGTCAATTATACCATAATAAAGATGACAGCACTTGGAAAAAATTTAAAGAAATTATACTTTAAAAAATCACAAATATACATTAGTATGGGTTCCATTAGAAATGGTGATTAGTAGCCCCATTTTGTAGGATAAAATCAGTTCAGTAAGGACTGGTTTTTTTCAAAATCACAAGAGCCCATGTTGTTGCCATTGAATTCTATCATCGTCTTTTTCTCTTTTTCAGGAAATAGGAAAATCAAAGGCTACAGTAACTAGCCACCAGGATAGGGTTCCTCAATGATCAGAGGACCCAAGGACCAGACGTGTCACCTCTGTTGCAGTAGGAGGCCACAGAATGTGCAACCTGAGTGTTAAGTGGACAGCTTTTAGTGAGGAAGTACACAGGGTGCAGAAAAGATCACAAATAGGAGCAAAAAGACAGAGACCAAGGTCCAGAATATTGAGAACTTACTAGAATCTAAGCTCCATGAGGGAGGGATATTGTCTGCTTTATTTCCTGGGGAATCACCCAGGCCTGTTGCAGATCCTGGTACAAATGTTAAATGCCTGAATATTAAGTGTAGAGGAAAGGAGCTAAGTAGACAGAGAAGTAGCAGCACCATTCAGCATATAACCACAGCACGCACTACTCAGCACTGCGGAAACCACATGCTTGTAAATGTTTTCTAGTTTTGTCTTTCTCATAGTCCTGTGTTCTGTGTTCCTTCTGTCAACCCAGGCAGCTAAAGATTAATTCCATCCTCGTGTTTCTGGATTAAAATGTTAAAGCGGAATTGAAAAAAGTAAGGAAAAAGTAGAGTTTGGGTTTCAAAATAGATTTTGGAAACCCATGGCAGAGTTAATACTTTGACCAAATAAATAAATAAATAAATAAATAAATTGGGTTTCAAAAGCCTAGGACCTAGGACATCAAACCTCTGGAAAAGAACATAATTAATCAGAGTACGAACGTGTGAACTGTGCTGGGACTGAGAGCAGGCGGATGGAGGGAGTGGAGGAAAACAAGAAGATCAGAAGCCTCAGTAGCACTAGGCAAGGTCCCTGTGACCACTGTCAGCACTGAGCTGACTTCCAGGGTGGAAGTGGTGGTGGTGAAGATAATCCCTGATAAATCTGGGGAATAAGAGATTAGAGAGAATGTTTCCAGCAATTGCCAAGTAAATCTAGAATAAATGAACCAATTCACAAGTTCCCCTGTGATTAGTCTGGTGCGGAAATCATAGACTAGAAATGGCTGCTGGGTGTGTCTTGGCAGAAAGCCTTTTACAAAGGGGACTTTTACAGAGGGGACTCTGACAGATGTCATTTTGAGACATCTCAAAGGAGATTTTCAAAAACTAGCTGGATTTTAAAACTGTAAGAGATGCTCGGAGCGTAAGAGCTGTTCCATTTCAGAGAATGGCAGAAAATTATACTAAGTGAATAAGTATAAGTTGCTTGAAAATGTGTTACTTGACTGCTGCCTACAGATTTGTGACTTACTGTAAAGAAATAGGATTATCTTTATGAAAGCACATAAAAAATAAATGGCTATGGTCTCCTTCATTCCTATGGCAGTCGGGTAGTCAAAGTACCATATCTTTGTTAGGAAAAGAGAATAGACCCTGGTTTTGTTATTTTGGTGTAACATTTTCAAGTGGAGATACAATGCATATAAACATCAGCTAATGACTTTATTGATTCAAAAAGCATGTAGATATCTTTGAATTAAAAAAAAACTTTCACAATTTTGAAATTCTAAACAGATTCATACATACAAGACATGCTGGGGTTTTTTTGTTTTATTTTGTTTGTTTGTTTGTTTGTTTTTCTGAGACGGAGTCTCACTCCATTGCCCAGACTGTAGTGCAGTGGCAGTGGCGCCATCTCGGCTCACTGCAACCTCCACCTCCCGGGTTCAAGCAATTCTCCTGCCTCAGCCTCCCAGGTAGCTGGGATTACGGGCATGTACCACCATGCCCGGCTAATTTTTGTATTTTTAGTAGAGACAGGGTTTCACCATGTTGGTCAGGCTGGTTTGGAACTCCAGACCTCAGTTGATCCGCCCACCTTGGCCTCCCAAAGTGCTGGTATTATAGGCGTGAGCCAGCAACCCTGGCCTGAGATATGCTTTTATTATAGCATTACAACTTTTTGGTGTTACAAAATCTATACATTTAGACACATTAAATGAAGCATTTATATTGTTCACATTTAAGGAGTATTATATTTTGAAGTGATCTTACAGTTTTTAATATATTGACCTTTTGTTCTTTTGAATCTATTATTGTTTTAACAAGGGATTTAAGTGAAAAGTTTGATGTTCTACAACTAAATTATTTTCTCATACAGAGCCTTTGTAAGTCGCACATCACTTCCCAGAGAGAGATTTAAAAGGCAAAAATTATCCCCAAAGTTTATTGCAAGGATTAACCCAGAGTCTTTTATAATTATGAAATACATGAATGAAACATGGTGTCCTCTGCGCTCAAAGAACGCTGAGACAGTAAATCCAGAAACAGGGAAGTGCAAAGGCATGTTCACTTTCATTAATAAAAGTATCTTCATTTAAATTTTAGGTTGCTTAGTTAGGCTTCTTATTCAGTATATTTGCACCAGAAATAGTTGACAAATCTACCAATGTGAAAAAGCAATAAAAAGTAACTTAAGTAGCAAATGCCAAGACCCTTTAAAAAACTACTAAGTATGTATGTGTGTGTATTTAATCATCTTTTGCATACACACATATATTTAATTTTGAAAATAAATTATCTCTTAGGGGTTTTAATTTAAGGCAAAGCAAAACAAAAATATAGTTATTCAAAGGGAAATCGTGGCAATAAATAATATTGATGATTTTGCAATACAAATAGGAAGTGAATAGAAACTGACTTTTAAAGAAAGGGGAAAAAAATAGTCTCTACCCCAGATTGCTCTATCCAAATTGCAGGGGCAAGGGCAAGCCTGTGCTCATGCACACACACACAAGCACATCATAGTAAACCCTATAGAGGTGGGTATTTGTCATGATGTTGACTTCAACAATAAATTAAGATTTTCCATCTCTCCAAACTTGTGACCTAAATAATACTTGTTTTACCCCCTCTTTTTTGAATTATCTAATCATCAAATATCAGGAGGGTTCCAATAGTATTTAAAGACATAAACACAGAATTTCAGGAAACAAGGAGTGCATTGTACTCCACTCTCATTGTGCAAGTGAAGACAATAAGGTCCAATATCAGGAATGACTTAATCCAACAATATGGATTTTAAGAGTTATACAAACCATCTGACTCTTTCAAATTTCTCTTTTAGCTGATTGTCTTGGAGCCTAATAATTGGGGAAACATAGTAAGAAAGAAGAAATGTCTAGAAAGGTGAAAAGCTATAATTTTGCCGATATATCTGGAATCAATGAAAATGTATGTTCCCTATCAAACAGGGTTACCATGAGTAGAAGCTACATGGGAAAATATTTGGAATATGAGGAATTCCAAAGATAGAGTTTTACCTTCTTTTTGCATGTCAAATAGGGAAAAGTTCTTAGTTAAAACACAAAAAGAAGGCACCTAATCAATGTTGGTTGAACTGAATTGCCCTTGGCAGGCATAAAGTAATGAGCTTCATTATTCATAGTACTGGAGCAGAGAGAGCCAAGAGATGTTCTAGTCCAGGGTTGCTCAATGCCAGCATTATTGCCATTTGAGGATGGATAACTCTTTGTTGTCGGGGAATGTACTGGGCATTGTAGGACTTTTGGCAGTATCCTTGGCCTGCACCTACTAAATGCTAGTAGCACCCCACTTTCTCAGTTGTAAAATCATCTCTGGTTGAGAATCACTGATCTGGTTCCCTTCCCTCATTTCACTGATGAGATTCAGGTTTCACAAATGCACAGAGTAGAGGTGATTAACCACAACGTCACAGCCAGAATACACACTTCAAAACTGTTTCTGCAAAACCAAGCTGCCCTAGCTTTCCTTTGGTTCTATTGTACATAAAAACGAATCAAGTCATCAGATCTTGCCTGAATGTGGTTTTTGACATGGGAAATTTAAACTAGCTTGACTCTACCATGCCCTGCAGTGGGTCAGTCTTCAACCACAAGTAATTCATGGAGACCTAAGCTTAAGAGAGAGAAAAACAACTCTATTTTTCTGAACTTAACCCAGTGTAATAAACATCATATAATTATGCTTTCCTTTTGCAGATAAAATACGCTAAACCTCCCAACCTTCTTTTCATTTATTTTTATTTTTTTCGGACAGAGTCTCACTCTGTTGCCCAGGTTAGAGTACAATGGCGTGATCTTGGCTCATGGCAACCTCTGTCTGCTGGATTCAAGTGATTCTCCTGCCTCAGCCTCCTGAGTAGCTGGATTACAGGCACCTGCCACCACGCCAAGCTAATTTTTTGTATTTTTAGTGGAGATGGGGTTTCACCATGTTGGCCAGGCTGGTCTCGAACTCCTGACCTCAGGTAATCCACCCGCCTCAGCCTCCCAAAGTGTTGGGATTACAGACCTGAGCCACTGCACCAGCCCTCCCAACCTGAAATAAAAATAATTAGACAAGTCAGCTCCTGATAAGCTGTTTATTTACTACCAAAGGTAGTTTTTTATTTTCAAGAGAAAGTAAAGTTTAAAAAAATTAAAGATCTTATGGTTCATAAGGAAAATTGATATTTGGATGCCTGAGCTACAATAGATTAAATTCCACTTAGAATGTCCTTATGTGAAAATAGAACATTATTTTTAAAAACTCTAAAACCTACCAGTAATCCCATCCCCAAAGAAACACCCAACTTTCAACTTACAAACTTAGTATAGGTTTCCCTTTCCATGAAGTCTTTGAAATAGACAAAAATACATTTCTTTTTTTAAAAAAATTCTTGGGGTTTTCTTTCTATAATTTTAAATGATTTGCATCACTAGCTTGATTCTATTCTCCACAGGCTGAACTTCACAAGCTGTCTTTTGTTTTATTTTAGTGGAATTCAAAACACAGCTTGATTACCAGCTTTAGCTCTTTGCTTCTCCTATGCCTTCTTTTGGTTGCTCTTCTCTTTAGGATTTATTGTTTTTCCTGCCTAAATTGCTTATTTTAAGATATTTTATCTTGGGTCACAGAGAGGAAGAGAAAGTTCCCAATTATCTTCATATAACTCATCTTCAAACTTATATATCTTGTCATATTTTAGGTTTGTCCTCATTCAAAATATGTCTATAACACACATTTTAAAATACATGCCAATAGCTCCAAGATTGAGAGATTGTAAAATGTTTTTAAACACATTAAACTTAGTGTCATGCGCGTCCGTGTGAAGAGACCACCAAATAGGCTTTGTGTGAGCAATAAAGCTTTTTAATCACCTGGGTGCAGGTGGGCTGAGTCCGAAAAGAGAGTCAGCCCACCTGCACCTAGGTGATTAAAAAGCTTTATTGCTCACTCAAAGCCTGCTTGGTGGTCTCTTCACACGGACGTGCATGACATTTTGGTGCCGTGACTCGGATCAGGAGACCTCCCTTGGGAGATCAATCCCCTGTCCTCCTGCTCTTTGTTCCATGAGAAAGATCCACCTACAACCTTGGGTTCTCAGACCCACCAGCCCAAAGAACATCTCACCAATTTTAAATCGGGTAAGCGGCCCCTTTTTACTCTCTCTCTATCCCTCAACCTCTTTCTCCTGTCAATCTTGACACCACACTTCAATCTTTCCCTTCTCTTAATTTTAGTTCCTTTCCTTTTCTGGTAGAGAGGAAGGAGACGCATTTTATCCGTGGACCCAAAACTCCAGCACCAATCACGGACTCAGGAAGGCAGCCTTCCCTTGGTGTTTAATCATTGTGGGGATGCTTCTCTGATTATTCACCCACATTTCAGAGGTGTCTGACCACGCAGGGACGCCTGCCTTGGTCCTTCACCCTTAGTATCAAGTCCCACTTTTCTGGGGGTGGGGAAGAACCCCGACCCCTTCTCTCCTTGTCTCTACCCCTTCTCTGCTTTTCTGGGGAGCAAGAACCTCCCGACCCCTTATTTCTGCACCCTGACTTCTTATCTCTGTGTCCCAACCCCTTATTTCCACAACCTGACCTCTTATCTCTGTGCCCCAACCCTTTATTTCTGTGCCCCAACCTCTTATCTCTGTGCCCCAACTTCTTATCTCCATGCCCCTATCCCTTTCCTGCTTTTCTAGAGGGTAAGAACCCCCGAACCCCTTCTCTCCGCGTCTCTACTCTCTCTTTCCTTTGGGCTTGCCTCCTTCACTATGGGCAACCTTCCACCCTCCATTCCTCCTTCTTCTCCCTTAGCCTGTGTTCTCAAGAACTTAAAACCTCTTCAACTCACACCTGACCTAAAACCTAAATGCTTTATTTTCTTCTACAATGCCGCTTGACCCCAATACAAACTCGACAGTAGTTCCAAATAGCCAGAAAACGGCACTTTTGATTTTTCCATCCTACAAGATCTAAATAATTCTTGTCGTAAAATGGGCAAACAGTCTGAGGTGCCTGACATCCAGGCATCCTTTTACACATCAGTCCCTCCCTAGTCTCTGTTCCCAAAGCGACTCATCCCAAATCTTCCTTCTTTCCCTCCCGCCTGTCCCCTCAGTCCCAATCCCAAGAGTCGCTGAGTCTTTCTAATCTTCCTTTTCTACAGACCCATCTGACCTCTCCCTCCTCACCAGGCCAAGCTAGGTCCCAATTTTTCCTCAGCCTCCACTCCCCCACCCTATAATCCTTTTGTTATCTCCCCTCCTCACACTCAGTCTGGCTTACAGTTTCGTTCCTCGACTAGCCCTCCCCCACCTGCCCAGCAATTTCCTCTTAAAAGAGTGGCTAGAGCTAAAGGCATAGTCAAGATTAATGCTCCTCTTTCTTTATCTGACCTCTCCCAAATCAGTTAGCGTTTAGGCTCTTTTTCATCAAATATGAAAAACCCAGCCCAGTTCATGGCCCATTTAGCAGCAACCCTGAGACACTTTACAGCCCTAGACCCTAAAAGGTCAAAAGGCCATCTTATTCTCAATACACATTTTATTACACAATCTGCTCCTGACATTAAATAAAGCTCCAAAAATTAAATTCCAGCCCTCAAACCCCACAACAGGACTTAATGAACCTCGCCTTCAAGGTGTACAATAATAGAGTAGAGGCAGCCAAGTAGCAACTTATTTCTGAGTTGCAATTCCTTGCCTCCACTGTGAGACAAACCCCAGCCACATCTCCAGCACGCAACTCCAAACGCCTGAACCGCAGCTGCCAGAGGTTCCTTCAGAACCTCCTCCCCAGGGGCTTGCTACAAGTGCCGGAAATCTGGCCACTGGGCCAAGGAATGCCCACAGCCTGGGATTCCTCCTAAGCCATGTCCCATCTGTGCGGGACCCCACTGGAAATAAGATTGTCCAACTCGCCCACTCGCAGAGTCCCTGGAATTCTGGCCCAAGTCTCTCTGACTGACTCCTTCCCAGACCTTCTTGGCTTAGCAGCTAAAGACTGATGCTGCCCCACCGCCTCGGAAGCCTCCTGGACCATCACAGATGCTTTGGGTAACTCTTACAGTGGAGGGTAAGTCCGTCCCCTTCTTAATCAATACGGAGGCTACCCACTCCACATTACCTTCTTTTCAAGGGTCTGTTTCCCTTGCCTCCATAACTGTTGTGGGAAGAGCTTCTAAACCTCTTAAAACTCCCTAACTCTGGTGCCAACTTGGACATTCTTTTATGCACTCCTTTTTAGTTATCCCCACCTGCCCAGCTCTCTTATTAGGCCAAGACATTTTAACTAAATTATCTGCTTCCCTGACTATTCCTGGACTACAGCCACATCTCATTGCTGCCCTTCTCCCCAACCGAAAGCCTCCTTTGCATCTTCCTCTCATATCCCCCCACCTTAACTCACAAGTATAGGATACCTCTACTCCCTCCTTGGCGACTGATCATGCACCCCTTACCATCTCATTAAAACCTAATCACCCTTACCCCACTCAACACCAATATCCCATCCCACAGCACGCTTTAAAAGGATTAAAGCCTGTTATCACTCGCCTGCTACAGCATGGCCTTTTAAAGCCTGTAAACTCCCCTTACAATTCCTCCACTTTACCTGTCCTAAAACCAGACAAGGCTTACAGGTTAGTTCAAGATCTGCACCTTATCGACCATATTGTTTTGCCTACCCACCCTGTGGTGCCAAAGCCATATACTCTCCTGTCCTCAATACCTCCCTCCACAATCCATTATTCTGTTCTAGATCTCAAACATACTTTCTTTACTATTCCTTTGCACTCTTCATCCCAGCCTCTCTTCGCTTTCACTTGGACTGACCCTGACCAGTGAAACCTTTATATCCTTCAGGAAAGGTAGAACGGACTAATGGTCTTTTAAAGACACACCGCACCAAGCTCAGTCCCCAACTTAAAAAGGACTACAGAATACTTTTACCACTTTCCCTTCTCAGAATTCGGTCTGTCCTCAGAATGCTACAGGGTACATTTGAGCTCCTGTGTGGACACTCCTTACGCTGAACCCCCTTAGGCTCTCTCTAATTAGATGTCCTAGGTCCTCCCAATTCTTAGTCCTTTAATACCTGTTTTTTCTCCTTCTCTTATACAGACCTTGTGTCTTCCGTTTAGTTTTTCAATTCATACAAAACCACCTCCAGGCCATCGCCAATCATTCTATATGAGAAATGCTCTTTCTAACAACCCCACAATATCGCCTCTTACCACAAACTCTTCCTTCAGCTTAATCTCTCCCACTCTAGGTTCCCACGCCACCCCAATCCCACTTGAAGCAGCCCTGAGAAACATCGCCCATTATCTCTCCATACCACCCCCCCAAAATTTTCACCACCCCAACACTTCGATACAATTTTGTGTTATTTTCTTATTAATATAAGAAGGCAGGAATGTCAAGTCTCTGAGCCCAAGCCAAGCCATCGCATCCCCTGTGACTTGCACGTATACACCTAGATGGCCTGAAGTAACTGAAGAATCACAAAAGAAGGGAAAATGCCCTGCCCCGCCTTAACTGATGACATTCCACCGCAAAAGAAGTGAAAATGGCTGATCCTTGCCTTAAGTGATGACATTACCTTGTGAAAGTCCTTTCTCTGGCTCATCCTGGCTCAAAAGCTCCCCACTGAGCACCTTGCGATCCCCACTCCTGCCCGACAGAGAATAAATCCCCTTTGACTGTAATTTTCCTTTATCTACCCAAATCCTGTAAAACGGCCCCACCATTATCTCCCTTTGCTGACTCTCTTTTCGGACTCAGCCCGCCTGCACCCAGGTGAAAAAGCTTTATTGCTCACACAAAGGCTGTGTGGTGGTCTCTTCACATGGACACGCATGACACTTAGTATTCATATTCAAAGAATGTCCCCAATTTTCGTGATGTTCTCCTCTGTGCATTCTACCTTGATCTCACGTCTCATGAGCCAAAACAAATGTACAGCACAGAAAAGAAAATCACAAGCCAATATCTTTTATTGCATTTCCTAAGCATACTTATTAACAGCCATCACACAAAACATTTTAAGGCAGTTGCAGAATTGAAACTGTGTAGAGAGGGAGGGAGGGGATTACTGTAAGCAGTGTATCTGGAGAGGGGCACTAGTTTCATCAAAAATATCTTATGTATTATAAGACAATTTGGTACATAAACTGGCAAATAAAAATGTCTTTAAGATTCTCACCCACCTGCCAAAGGTATGTGATTGTTACCCTCTAGGGTTCTATACACAGGCTAATCTTGTTTCAAAATTTGAGGAGAAGGTTTGAGATAGAGACTCTTGTGAAACAAAACATATGAATGCACATTTTTTTCTTACAAACAAACAATTTTCTTTAAGAGATGGAGGTCTTGTTTTGTTGCTCAGGCTGAAGTGAAATGGCACAATTATAGATCACTGTCACCTCGAATTCTTGGGCTCGAGCCATCCTCCCGCCTCAGCCTCCTGAGTAGCTGAGACTACAAATGCATGCCACCACACCTGGCTGATTTTTAAATTTTTTGTAGAGATGTTGTCTCCCTATGTTTCCCAGGCTGGTCTCAGACTTCTGGGCTCAAACAATCCTTCTACCTCAGCCTCCCAAAGAGCTGGAATTACAAGCATGAGCCACTGCACTCAGCCAACAAACAAAATTTTTTAACTTTCTAATCTCAGAATAACATTTATTTTGGATATTATTTACAATTATTTTTACATAGATGTCCTCTCTCTCTTTGGAAATGTTGTTTAATACTTTCAGATAAAACCTATAAAGAATTTAAAAATTCTATTTAACAAAGACCTGTTTTTAAACTAGAGTGTACTTTGTATGAGAGGTTCTAAATATGGCAGTGGCTAATCTCCCTTGAATAAAAAACATAGGAACATCATGTGTTAACAAAACATAGAACATATTTGCATAAAACTTTCAAAAGGTCATTGTTTTCCCAGTACATTGGGATATGATCAGACACTACATATCCACCAACTATTTGTTAAGCAAATAATGCTTCAGACCATTATAATAGAAGTGACAAATAGGTCTTCTTTGGGTGTTTGCTGTTTTAAAAGCAAATAAAAATCTCTTTAAGATTTTTACTCCTACATAAGGCAACTGAAGAGGGGCATGGAAAAGAAACTCCCGTTAACTGACAACTGCAACAGAATAATCTAAAGCATAGGTTACAATTTTCCAAACCTGATGTATACATAAAATTAAGAGAAAAGAAATGTCAAAAAAAGGGGGACGCAGAGGTGCTGGAAATTCTATGTATGAAGAAGTGAGCCTATCTAACTATATTTTGGAGGAAAAGGCAAATATTGTCTCAAAAGATAATTTTAAAAAAGATATATACTAAGAAACTAGTTTATTGTGCTGACAATAATTTGTCTATCATGTATAGAACATAACTTGTTTATGCTAAATTGTCTATTATCTCTTTCACATAAAGGAAGAAAGCAAGGCAAAATAGAGAAAACTCAAAAGGATTTCACTCCTTAAATAAATAACAACAACAAAAAATGGCAAAACTTAGAGAAGCCAAATCTGTGTTCATAAATCGTCCCAAAGCAATGTAACACTGCAAGAAATTGCAGCTTTCCTCTCGTTAAAACAATCTAGCAAGCCACTTAGTCATTTCTACACCTAAAAAGGTTCATTTAAACATTTACCCCAAAATATTTCTTAATAAAATGTTAGCAATGACAAAATATAATTTTACGACAAAAGAATATGGACCATCTTGATTGAGAAACCAATGCTGAAAAAGTGGTAGTTTGTGGCAAAGCCAGAGTTTTTCAGAGAAAGTAAAAGGCAGTATTGTCAGTTTCGCCTTTGACAAAGGTATTTGCCCTGTAATATTAACATGTGGGTGACATAAGGAAGGGAAGTTGAAGGTCACAGTTGAAATACAACTTGATGAATCATTAGATAGAAACCTGAAAGTCACTGACATAATCATCAAAGTTGAATGTCAAGCATAGTCATTTTGGTAGGGAGGAAAGGCAAGTCAGACGTCTAAAAAAACTCAGAAGAAAAGCGGAATGAAATACTACAACAAAGAAAATTCTCTATAATTACCCTTTTATGTTCTCTGTGAGGTACCATGGAGGAAATTCTCTAAATGGTCATCTTCATGGAAAATATGTTCTCTCTCCCATTTAAACAGAGTAGAAGAAAATAAATTTTAAGAGGCATACATGCTGGAAAGTGTTATTTGTCACAAATGGAAAAAAAAAGAAAATATTTGGGGAAAATCAGATGAAACAATATTCTCCCTTTAATTCTATCCAAAACCTTTTTTCATACAATTCCTTAGATCTTTAAGAAAGTAACAATATACCTAATTATATGAGTTGCATTATTAATTTATAAAGAAAGAGAGAGGATTTTTACATAGCACTTTATATAAATGAGGTGAATTATTGCCTTTTTATATTAAACTGCAAATCTTCAATGAAAACCTCTTATCTAATTACACATGTTAAATGATCAGAAAACAATCAATATATTTTGCAAACTCATAAATAGTCAGAATAAACTAAATACCATTCAGCTCTTTAGTATCTTCATTCTCATCCGCAAATTGCTTTTCTGAGCCTGAATGTCTTCTGCATGCCCGTTAGTCCAATGAATTTTGCTAATTATTTTCCAACACTACCTTTAGTTATCAATAAAAAATATGCTTTAAACACACCACCATAGTTTTTAAATCCATAGATTTATGGCAAAGTGTGAGGACATTTTGTAATAACTGAAAAGTACCACAAATTGGCACAATAATAAATTAATTGGATAATGAATGAAGATTAATCATTAATTAATAATGAATGAAGACTATTTCAGCAAAGCATAATCTTCATTTTGAAAGTTTTTTTTTTAACCATCTAATATGCAATATGCTTCCTGGCCTATGCCACTTTGATGTAAAAGTTGTTGGCTAGTAAGTTTCAATTACTTGATTATGTATTTGGTTTCAAACTTGGCTGTTAGAACTCAGCAGCTGTTTCCAGGCAAATTTTCAGCTCACAATCAGGTCAAAAGGCTGCCCAGCTGCACCTTTTTGAACTACAGTAAATACATTTCTGTCTAGTCTCATTATCATCTTTAATGTCTGACATTTTGTAACAGAGTTGAGAAATCATATTTTATGGCAGTGAAGCTGCTAGGAAAAATTTATTGACTTAACAGTCCCATCCAACATCTCCTGTCATGTGGAACTGTCCCCAGTACAAGGCAGATTAGTGAATGTGAGCTACTTGCATTTGGCCCAACTGTCTGGCTAAAGAATTTTCCATTACATGGGTGGATGAGATCAGCTGAGTTTGGAACCATTCAATTTATTCTGTGGCAACAGTGTAAGAGAAGACAATAGTGACTAGAACTGAATTTGAGTACACTTTCTTCTGTTGAGGTTCTGATGAAGTAGCAATGCTGAAATTATATATTTTATTATTCAATTTATTTTTGAAGTAGATATAAGCATCTACCCTTGAGAGCTGTTTTGGTATCTGCCTCCATTTTAGATTCTGGACACAATGAGATGATAGTTAAAGCTCAACATAAAAAGGCCAGTTGATAATGCATGCCATTTCCCAGGTGTTCAGTGGCCCCAAGGTTCTATCTTATCTTTCCCTTTCATGCCAGGTCAATAAGGCCAGGGGACCTTTGGAATTCACTTTTAAGTGGTATGCTAGGCTTCTTTCAATTCTGACAATGCACTGTCTGCTATTACTTCTCATGTTCCACATTCAAATTGGGATACAAACCAGGACAAATTGGTTGAAAGAAAATATAAATAAGATTAGGTCTGTGGTAAGTTAAGATTTGCAAAATAGGTCAAATTTTCAGCCAAGTATTTAGAAATAAATAGATTTATGTTGTGATGTAAAAAGAGCTTTAAACTTACTTTATAGTCAGAAAAGCAATGAAAAGAAGTGGCAATTATTTTAATGACAAGAATTTTCTGCACTTGAAAATGGGATTTATCATTTCAGTAGATTAACTCTACTGAAGATTAACTCATACAGGTAGATTAACTCGATATTCTACAAAGAATCTTGCTTGAAGTAAAATGCATGAACTTATACTCACACAGAAGAATAAAGTTATTATTTTCCAGCATTGGATCATATTTTGAACAATGTAGGTTACATGGATAATATGTGAAATTTAACTGTTAGTGGTTTGATTTTCATATAAGTGCTAAATTATTTTTATAAACATTTTATAATTATCCCATACTGTCTAAAACTTCATATTAAAAGCCACTGAAATATTAGTGTCATGAAAGCAATAGATATTTCATAAGTGCTTTTGTTAATGATTAAAAAATGTTTTCCCCACAGGAGTTTCCATTTCTGTTATGTGTGGAATTAGTGAAGGCAACTTTATATATCAACAAGATTTTCTGTTTAATTTAATTTGAGGTCTATATTTCATTCCACAAAATTAAAATATTGCCTCTAATTATCATTTTTTATCATATCAATGCCTTCTAAAAAATTCAGACTTACCAAAATCATAGCCTTCTCACAAAGTGTATATAAATCAATGGAAAATATTTTCATCTGAATTTTGTAAATAAAACTAGAATTAATCATAAAAGTATTTGTAATGAACTTTTCCAAGGTTACATAGGGATTTCAGATCCAGTTAGGGTTAATCATAGATTTTAAGTAATGCAAATTTTAGAGTTTAAAGGATCCTTAAGAGGTACCTAATCTGAACACCTCATTTTATGCATTAAGAAACTGAAGCCAGCCGGGCGCGGTGGCTCATGCCTGTAATCCCAGCACTTTGGGAGGCTGAGGTGGGCAGATTGCCTCAAGTCAGGAGTTTGAGACCAACCTGGCCAGCATGCTGAAACCTTGTCTCTACTAAAAGTACAAAAATTAGCTGGGAGTGGTGGCAGGCACCTGTAATCCCAGCTACTTGGGATGCTGAGGCAGGAGAATCGCTTGAACCCAGAAGGCGGAAGTTGCAGTAAGCCGAGATGGCACCATTGCACTCCAGCCTGGGCAACAGAGCGAGACTCCATCTGAAAGAGAGAGAGAGAGAGAAGGAGAGAAGGAGAGAAGGAGAGAAGGGGAGAAAGAGAGAAGGAGAGAAAGAGAGAAAGAAAGAAAAGAGAAAGAAAGAAGAAAGAAAGAATGAAAGAAAGAAAGAAAGAAAGAAAGAAAGAAAGAAAGAAAGAAAGAAAGAAGAAAGAAAGAAAGAAAGAAAGAAGGAAAGAAAGAAAAGGAAAGAAAGAAACTGGGGCCTAAATAGATGAAACCACTTGCCCAGGGTCACAGAGCTAACACATCAGATAAGCGATTCTTTATGTTTTATAAATATAAATTTAAATATAGTTTATATTTTCAAGAATATTGTAAGTTATCATTTTCAAACTAAAAGTTTAAAAGAGCATAACACCTTATATTCCTCTATAAATCTATTTTATTATGGATTATAAAATATGATGATCTTACATGTCCTGACTGTATTCAGAAAGTTTTTTGAACATCTTACATTGCTTATTAATTTCATATTTCAATCTCTCAATAAAATATATAGCCCATACTATTTTCTGCATTTTAATATGACAAATAAAGATTTAAAATCTCTGCTATTCATTATGAAGTTTTATATTGCATAAATGTATATTTTCATATTTTTCACAAATATAAAGCACCATTGACAATTCTCCATTATACTTCCTTCAACATATATAATATATAAGGGGAATCTAGTATAGACTTTTCAAACATAAACAAAATGAACAACAAATCCTAAGTATGACTTGAGCCCTGATTCTGTTACTATTACTGCCCAATCTGGGAGACTGCATCATCTTTCTTAATATGAATCTAAACAGAACTTTTGTCAACTTTAATATATCAAATCTAAAATATTCCATCTCTTCAAAAAGAAGCAAGATTTCATTTTATTTTTTGAGACAGGGTCTTGCTCTGTCACCCAGGCTGGAGTGCGCTGACAGGAACACTTGCTCACTGAAGCCTCGACCTCTTGGGCTCCAACAATTCTCCCACTTCAGCCTGCCAAGCAGCTAGGACCACAGGCACATGCCACCATACTCAGCTTTTTTTTTTTTTTTTTTTTTTTTTTTTTTTTTTAATTTGTTGTAGAGATGGGATTTTACCATGTTGCCCAGGCTTGTCTCAAACTCCTGGGGTCAAGCAATACTCCTGTCTTGGCTTCCCAAAGTGCTGGGATTACAGATATGAGCCACTGTACCCAGCTGGAAGCAGGATTTTAGAAATAAGAATGCCACACCTATATGACCCATCCAATCAGTGATTTCATGATGTCTTTATAGAGAGTAACATCTTGGTCCCCAAAACAATACCAGCACTAAATAGACAAGTTTTAGAAAAAAAAATACATTAAAATGCTTCAAAATATTATTCTTGAATTATTTAGGAACTTCTACTTATTATGCAAGCATTTTCATTACCAAATATACTCCAATCAAATGAACATGTTCTTACGCATACGATATTCATAGAGACATCTTTATTTTATATAGTCATTTATCAAAATAGCAAACATTTTCTCTTGTGTATGCTCACCTGTTCAGAAAAGAGGTCACTGTTATCTTCCAAGTATTTACTGAAAGGGTTGGGTTCATAGACTTCCTCCTCTTGTTTCAGTAATATTCTGGATTTTACAGGTACTGGGCGAATTACTCCAGGCTTAGTCTTCATGAATATCAAATAAATATTTAAAAAACAAGAAAAAAAACTATNAATGATTTCACAAATGCATAAAACAGCCTGAAGTCAAATGATTTTACTTAATATAAGTTTAGTTAAAACTTAACAGCAATCAGTTCATAAAGATCTACTCTTGTAACATTCAAAATGCAAACATGTTCTACCCTTGCTGGTGCATTTGGTCAACAAATATTTCATTTGCTAAATATTTATTGAGAGTCTTCTCTGTGTCAGGCAGCATTCTGGGCATGATAGTATAGATGACTTTGGTATATCCACCAAGCCCATGACAACTTTCTGTTTCTGGAAACTGCTCAAACTCCATGCCCCAAAATCTACAAAGCTGGGCCCCCAGATGCCATGTTCATATTATAAACTGGGCTGGCTTTCTGACCTAAAAGAGTGGAGAATGGGTGGCAAAGAGATTGTCTCTCCCAATAACATGGAACAGGGATTTAAACTGCTCTGCAGTAACTGTGGGAGACTGAAATTAAAGTATGTCATGTAGAAGCTACAGGAAACCCTTAACACGACCTAAAAGGCAGATATGCTGAGATCAAGAAGGATAGAGCAAAGTGCATGGAGGGGCAGCCCAGAAAGGAGAGACACCAGAGGGCTTTCCAGTATTTACTCCCCAAACATTCCAGGGGTCTACATGAATTTCCTGTCCTGAGGTTCTTTCCTTTTCTTCTACAGTAGATTCCCTCCACACACACCTTTTCATTTAACTCAACTTTACTTCTGTAACTTGCAATCAAAAGAATTTTAGCTAATACATCAGTCACTCGAGATTCTTAAGCTTGTACCCAGTGTCGATTTGACAAAGAGAGACGGGGGAGAGCTCTAGTTTGGGGTAATTTCAAAACGATGTTTCACAAACACCAAAATCTTGTTACCCCGTAAAATGTCACAGAAAGATTGATGTTTGCAAAAACATCCCAAACAATAATTTAATAAAATGCTGTGATGCTCTTTCTGTTTAAGCACTTTGCTGCAATCATTCTTCTCAACCCCATTTCCTTTTGGAAAATGGTAAATTAGCTCTTTTCAGTCAATTCTGATGTTCACAAGTTAAGCCTTAAGGGACTACATCTATCTCTCTGCTCTATAAAGCACCTGATATATTTTGAGTCTTGAATAAACATAGCTCTGAAATACTTTATTCAACAGATATTTGGTCTTTCATGTATTATGACAACTGGGGAAATACAGATTGAAACAAGTCTCTATCTTCCCCAGACTGAGAAATATCTCCCACTTAAGAAACTCTGATTTTTCTCAAGGGGAAGAATGAACAAGTAACATATAATTGTGCATGAAGTGATGCCATAGATTATACACATGAGAACAATATTCTTCCATTAAGCGCTGCAAGAAAAAAAAAAAAAGGTCCAGGCAGTTCCCTATTTGTATAGCCACCTATAATTACAGAGATGCCTGATACCTGGGCCATGATGCAAAGTTGTCCACACCTCTGTCTCTTTTTTTATTTGACTTCCTGCTTCATTTCTTCTTTCTTCTTCTCCTATTCCTGCACTTTCTCCTTCTCTTCTACTCCCTTGTGAGGCAGAAAATAAATGCAACTCCAGGACTCAGGGGCTACAAGGCTCTAAAACCAATATGGTACTTTAGGGGTTAAGCTTGATGTCACTATGCAGAAAGATGAAACCAGGGAGAAGAAATCTAACCAAGAGCACTTCGGATGGCAGGATAATCTCTGCCAGAGAAACATGACTGCCTGGGTCCCTTTATTGCAAGCAGGCAGATGTTTGGGGTTATCCTGGCCTAGAGCCTTCCACTCAGATCATCTGTCTTGGGATCAGTCCTTTCCAGGGTGACATCAGAAGACAGACTCTTCTGCTTAGTTGGATATCAGATACATTCAGTATCAGAGTCTGTTACTGATGCTTCATATTTTCTTCTCTACCAGTTTTTATGCTCTTTAGTTCTTATGAGTTTCCTGGATTTGATGGTTGTCTCTGACAATTAGACAATGATTTTTCCTACATTTCCTCCACTCTATCAGATTTTCCACATGTTCTTTTCTTGGACCCTGTGTTCCCAGGTTTGGACTATGTGAAGACTCTGAGTCTTCCTCATTCTGTTTACTTACTTGGTCTTCATATGGTTTCCCTGATTTTTACATTGTATATATTCCCTTTTTCTTTAGTCGTGTTCTTTGCTGCTACAGCCTTAATTTGTTGTTACCCAGTAGTCAATACTTCATAGATATGGAAGCCAACTCTAGGCAAAAGATGACTACACATAGTTTGCCTTTGACATTGTTCATACTTCTCATCCTATAATCTTTAATCATACCTTTCAAACCCAGCCGTCTCTCAGTGTTGGTCCAGTTAAAAATCTAACCTTAGGCCGGGCGCGGTGGCTCAAGCCTGTAATCCCAGCACTTTGGGAGGCCAAGACGGGCGGATCATGAGGTCAGATCGAGACCATCCTGGCTAACACGGTGAAACCCCGTCTCTACT
>NW_016803307.1:87173-136382 GCF_001698545.2 Rhinopithecus bieti
AAAAAAAAAAAAAAAAAATCTAACCTTAGTGTCCCAATTCTGAACCTCATGCACTCTCCACAGACCTTGGTATACTAACAAGTCATCTGCATGGTAGCCTCTGCACCTTCTTCATGCTTTTTCATGTGCTTCAAAACCAGCTTCAAAATCCTTGAGAACCCATTGCAGCTAATGACACTATCATTGTCTCATAGACACAGGTTTTATATTCTATCAATATAGAATCAAAAACTGAACTCAATATTTTAGATAGATCATCTCATCAATTTCTTATAAATTCTGTGGGGGATTTAAAAGTAATAAGTCAGATGCCAAAGTCATGCAGTTAACATGCGAAGTTAAGGTTTAAATCCATGTTTGGTCCGATCATCATGCCTGTGATTTTTATCACTTCTGTGCCCATTCCAGGGAGAAAGAGCAACATCATAGACTAGATAGAAGCTTGAAATCATTGTTAAATATCCACCTCTCTGTAACTTATCCTGTCTAATCAACAACAAAGCTCCTATAATTTTTATATTTTTTATGCCTTTAAAATACATTGTTTCTCTGTTTTATTTCCACTGTCAACTGTCTCATCCTTGATTTTGGCCATTGTTAACTCATTCTGTGCCATTTTACTTTGTTTTCATCAGCCATCCTAAATACTCTTAGAACATTTAGGACCTAATGTTTTCTAATGTTTTTAGTTCCTGGTGACTATACACATCCACACATCCACTCTCTTCACACACACACACACACACACATACACACAGACACACACACCTCTTCACCACCTCCTAAAATACTCCATAATTTGCATAGCCAAGACATCAAATTTCCACTGTGACTCTGGATTTGGTTAAAAATTTACTCTCATGAAGTAGCATAATACTGTAGAAGGAGAGCAACATGGACATAGATTTTAGTTTTTGCAATGTTGTTAATAAACTGTATTACCTTGGAAAAGCCATTCAACCTGTGTAGAACTTCTGTTGAAGGGTTGTAATTCTAATACATGACTATGTCCTTTAATAATCGGTAATGACACATTTTATTACTTACCTTTCTGACCCCTCAGGAATTATACCACACAGAATTACAGCAAAAGGCTTATTTCTGCATATTCAAATCCATCATCCAAACAAGGGTCTCAAAGTGCCACTTAGAAAGTCTATAAAACAGCGTATGTGAAGCAACTGGCACTGTTGTCATCACACATAAGTCTCTCTTGGAATATTAGTTAACTTCCCCTCGATTATTCCTCATACCTTGTTTCACAATGTCAAATGGTGATGCAATCTACATTTATAACAAAAAGTTAACTAATGTTCTATCCAATTAAGACATTGTCTGCTAGCACTTTAACCCTTAGAATGAAGGCTGTAGACCAGTATCAGCAACATCTGAGAACCTGTTATGAATGCCAAAGCTCAGTGCCCGACCTAAACCTACTGAATCTGAATCTGCATTTTTACAAATCCCTAAGCAATTCACGTACACATTAAAAGTTGAAAGACACTAGACTTGAACTCAATACATTAAAATGTGCTACTCATGTAGAGATAGATCTTTCTTAGTCTATCATTCCAGAGACATCCATTTGGCCTTGTCTTCTGTCTCCAGACTGAAGGAGGGGCTTTAAAACAGACTATGCTTTATTAATTCCTAATCTATATTGCATCTTTGCATGTAGTGATCTTTGCTGATAACTTTGGACTTCAAGTAAAGGTTCTCCTGAACAACTTCTCTAATTCCAAACAATCTAATTTGTTACATCTGTGTGCAAACAAACACAGAGGAAATTAGATTTATCAAGTTTGGGGAGTCTATAAAACTGAACTACTGTTAGATTGTCATTGTTCAGCAATATTACAACTAAACTAGCCTTAAGAGGCCCTTCTTTCATTTTTATCTACTATAGAATCCATAGAATAGTCAGACTCATGACTGATAGACACAAATGACCCTCTAATGATGCCAGAAAAAGCAGTATTGTAATTTTCTTTCCAGCCTATGTGGAAAAATAAAAAAGGTAATGACTCTCATAGCCAGCACAAAGGGCACAAGAAGAAAAATGAGAAGATTCTCCAAATCGAAAATATCAATTCATGAATATACTGAAAATTGATTTACACTGGGTATAGACATTTTTGAAGTGCCTGAAAGACAAAATAACTGTTTTGCAACTCTGAAGCACACCTCTACCAAATGTTCACTGGAGACATTTTTCCAATTAAGATCTAGTCTATGTCAGGAACTATAGTGTCTATAAAGATAAATAAGATATATCCCCTGTTTTCAGAGGCTCACAATCCAGTTGAGTAAATCACAAGATAACCACAGTGTAAGTTGAGTCATGTCACTCATCTCCTAAATGATGTCCATCAATTCTACATCAAGTCGTGTCAACTCTGCTCTGAAATCTCTCTAATGCCTTACCTTTTTACTGAGAGTAAAGTTCAAAGCCCTTGTAGTGCCTACAAAGCAATGCCTATAAGGGTGCTGTATGACCTGATCTTTCATATCCCTAACCAGCCTCTCTTTTTCCAGTCTTATTTCCCAGTACTGTCCCTTCCACTCCTTCACTCTTTCTACTCTAGTTTATACACTATGATACTGCCTCCTCCAGGAGTTTGTATTTGCTCTTCCCTTGTCTGGAACTCCCTCATTCCTTCTTTTTCAGTTTAAACATCACCTTGTCAGACATATCTTTTTAATGAGCCATATAAAATAGCAATCTCCATCTCTCTTACCTGCTTTATTTTCTCCACAGCAGTTATCACTACCTGACATCTGTTTGTGTTTATTGTTTTTCTTTCTCCACTAGAATGTAAGTTCTGTGAAACCAGAGATCTTTGGTTTATTCACTCTTATATCTCCAACATCTAGAATGGTGCCTGTACCTGGTTGGTGCTCAATAAAAACTTACAGAATGAATAAGTTAATTGACAGGCAGAAGCTCAGTGTGTTCACTATAATTCAATATGGAGTCAATAAGAGGTGCTGATTCAATAGCAAAGACGTGGAATCAACCCAAATGCCCATCAACGATAGATCGAATGAAGTAAATGTGGTATACATATACCATGGAATACTATGAAGCCATAAGAAGGAATGAGATCATGTAATTTGCAGGGACATGAATGGAGCTGGAAGCCATTATCTTCATCCAACTAACACAGGAACAGAAAACCAAATACTGCATGTTCTCACTATAAGTGGGAGCTGAACAAAGAGAACACATGAACATATGCTAGGGAACAACACACTGGGGCCTGTTGTGGGCAGGGAGGGAAAGCATCATGAAAAAATGCTAATTCACGCTGGGCTTAATACATAAGTGATGGTTTGATAGGTGCAGCAAATCATCATGGCACATTTTTACCTATGTAACAAACCTGCACATCATGCACATGTACTCTGGAACTTAAAATAAATTTTTTTTAAAAGTGGTGCTGACTGACTCCTTGAGGTCATCCATTATTTTTCCTGAATTGGCTAACTTTTTGAGCACAATATAATTCACAAAGAGGGAACTTTGAGGGATAGAAGAGCCATATGGCATTTTTCCAATAGACGATGAGAAGAAGGAAAGTGGGTTGGTGAGTTCCGCCCTCAGGAGAAAGAGTAGAAAGCTAAAGTTATCAACTACAGAAAAGTCAAGGAAAGAGTCCACTTTAGGGACTTTACAAGATTTTAATCTTCTTCATTTAAAAGAAATTATTGTTTTCTCCCTCTATTCATGGTGATATGCAATAAAACTCTTAATACCAAAAGACAACAATGTCATCTTTTTTAGAGAACTCAAGAGTGGAGAGTGGGGAGGAGAAGAGGATATTATATCTGATGCTAACATTAGTCTTGAGGACAGAAAAAATTCAAGGGAGTATATGGGTTCCCTAAAGCCCAGTGGCAGGTTTTAATGGGCTATAAGACACTCGTCTAAGCCTGCTATTGATTTGTGTTTATAATCTATCAAGTATACACTCATACTTGAACACTGTCACTTGGGGCACTATATAAACAGATACTATTTCCATCCTTTGGAACTTATAATCAGAATTCTATGACAGCAAGTTAGTACAGCCTCTGGGATAGATACCAAAGTTGAAGATTAACTACCAGCACTGACCTAGAGAATCGATTACCAATATTTTTAAATAACGGGGTTTTACAGCAAAATCTTTCTTTTTTGGAGAAAGTCTCACTCTGTCTCCCAGGTGATCTCGACTCACTGCAAGCTTCGCCTCCCAAGTTCACACCATTCTCCTGCCTCAGCCTCCAGAGTAGCTGGGACTACAGGTGCCCGCCAACACACCCGGCTAATTTTTTTTGTATTTTTAGTAGAGACGGGGTTTCACCATGTTAGCCAGGATGGTCTCGATCTCCTGACCTTGTGATCCACCCGCCTCGGCCTCCCAAAGTGCTGGGACTACAGGCATGAGCCACCGCGCCTGGCCAGCAAAATCTTTCTTAAATTAATAACTTCAACTAATACTAATGGACTGATGTTTTTTAATTGCCTTTGACTATAGAAATAAGCTCTAGGGTGGTGTGATAAAGAAAAAAAGAAATAACGGATAAGGTGCCAGCTTTCAAGAGTTTATTTTGATCTTTCTGGAGAGATAAGATATGTAACAAAACTGCAAGAAAGTAACAAAACAACATACAGCAAATTCTGTGAGTCTGGCTGGAAATTTTACTAATTTGATGGACTCAAAGAGTTTGTGAAAGTGCCATGGTTGTTTTTGACCCATTTGCTGCAGTTTTGTCTTCATTCTCCAGTGCTTCTTTCTTTGCCTTTAGAATTTCCATGGCAAAATACTTTGTGCAAACTCAATACATTCTACCAGGCAAAATTGTGGACAAAAGCAATATTCTCTAAATTATTTACCTTATTTACTTATTCAGATAATACATGTTTATAGACCCTAATTCTTGTTTTAAACAAACATTATTATATACTTGAAGCAAATTCTTAAGCTATGTTTTCCCCTTAACCAAATATCCTAAATCTCAAAACACTATGGCATAGGGTAAAGCTCCCAAGATTAGAAAAGCAAAAGAGATTTTATACCACTTATTACCAAGCAACTATTGACATGGCATTCTAGATATTTAAACTTCAGTTTTTTCATCGGAATAATGGAAATAACAATTCCTGCCATACTAACTCAAAGGTGATTATAAGAACCTAATGAGATAATATGTATGACAAAACTTGGTAAAGAAAAAACAGCATAAAATACATTTGAAAGGAAAAACAGAATATATACTTTGCACTTATAAATATGGCATGTTGATTCTAAATGACCTAGACTATTCACAAAAGTACCTACTTGATGTGTTCCTCCAAAAAATGTTTTATAATGATTACAATAGTTTTATAAAAATAAACATACGTAAGACCTCAATAATTACAGGCTGCATCTCACGGCTCAAGAAGTATTTTATGGAATATACACAATACAGATTGGCCAGATTGAAATATTTCAATGGCTAAATAAAAGATAATAGCATGACTCAAACCTGAGTGGGCGTACCTGATAAATGCTGTGGCACTTAAGTATGTTACATCAAGGAAAAACTGGTCAAGGAGAAACTGTCTTTGAGCTTGAAGGAGACATCGGTTCTACATAAAAGCTTTCAGGGCTGCATTTTCTGAACAACAGAGGCCTTAAGGGCCCTCAGAAAGATGAGTCACGCACCACTAAAGCTGGACGCATCAGCTGGCATTCAGAACTAGGAACAAAGTATTTGCAAGTTTAAGCACTCTTCTTAATAGTGTTCCAGTAAATAGCATCTTGCTTTTACCTGTATATAGCCAGGTGACTTATTTTTAAAATTTGTTGTTTTGTGCTCTCTAGATTAAGTATTCCATCCTGGACAACAGTGAACATTTTGTAACGGCATGAAATTTCAAAAGTAAAAGGCAAATATCATCTAAACCAGGCTCCCTTACTGCCAAAGAAGACCAGGGTTTACCTACCTCGGGGAGCCTAACTTGTGTGTTATCTTATGCAGGGAAAAAGACCCCGCTGGCCTTTGTTAATATCTTTGTGATGATTCAGCTCAACAGTTAGGAAAGCTTTGTAAAGGTTTAACCTAGATCCTAGATATTTCCTTTCCTTTTGCTCCTTTTAATATGCTACAGGAAGCACAATTCACAGCTGTGAAAACTTCAGTACTCTAACTGACCCTACCCAGTCTCCTCTTCAGTAAGTACTCACATTTTCCAGGCAGTGCAAAAACACTAGGCAGAGTCAGACACAGGAGGTATCCAGTGAAAGTAATGCTTCCATAGAGGCCCTGTTTCCAAACTCCTTAATTCATCCTTTCTTATTTTCCTTGAATTATCTAAAATCAATAATAATGATTCCTTTTCCAAAGCTACACAAAGCAAGGATGAACACTGATGCTGGTGATCCTAGATAATCTATTTAACTCCGTAAGCCTCTGTTTCTTTTCTGTAAAATGGCTGCACATATTATCTCTTCATCATTTCACAGATTTTATGTGCAAAAATAACCTCTCCCTGTCTATAGGAGTATACTGACGACTCCACATTTTATGATATGTGAGCCTTACAATAATCTTTTCGGGTTGACAGAGTCATTATTCCAATCTCCAGTGAATAGGTGGGAATTCCTGATATTTTCATCTCTAATTTCCTTTCCAGTTCTGATCGATTGCAGTGCAGTTTAATAGGAGAAGCTAAGACTGGTGAACTAGCTTCACATGGGCTTCCAAAACAGTCTCCCAAGCCCAACTCTAAATCATTTGGATTCCAGAGTAAACAACGGAAACATTTTAAGAGTAAGGGTCATGGCTCTATTTCTTCTTTCCCTTTGAATTCTGAATTGGCACACTTGCAATAAAAGCAAGCAAACAAATCAGCCAAGTTAAAAATTTGAAAGCATGAAAAAATGATATATCTTTAAAAAGTTAAATCTCAAAAGCAATTTGAGAATTGCATTAAGCTTGTGGTACCATAGCAATTTGTCATATATTTTCTCTTCAACACACGTACTACATTTACCTCCTAAAATAGGAGTCAATTTTAACTATTTACTGTTGGTTTTACACCAAACAAATATTTGTTTATGTAATTTAACTATAAAATATCATATATTTCCATTAACTTTGTTTTTATGTGTTATATATGCATACATATTTACTCATATAAACAAAGATGTGTATATATAAACAATGAGAATTACCTCATATGTCATCTATATGTGTACGTATATTATAAACACATACCTATATAAAAATATAAATATATATCTCAAAGTTTTGTTTATCAAAGGCATTCTTATTTACTCATATTATTCAGAACTGAAAGAGTTCATGATGGCAAGTATTGAAAATTCATTCATAAAAATGAAAAAATTATAACTTTATAGTGTTACTTAAGTGTAAAAATATTCTAAACCCTTAGTGAAGTACATGCCCTGTAACATGTCTTACATACAATCATTTTCCACTATTTATTCCACTCTCAGGTAGTATTAATATAAACACAGGGTTAATGTCATGAAATAGAAACCAAAGTTATTGAATTAAATAATTATATCAGTACAAGACATGTTCATTTTTTTAATATGATATGCTTGCTTGATAATAATCCCTTCATAAACCTACCTATATCTCAAGGGCATTTTGAGATTAAAACTTAATTTAAAACTTGGTTAAGAAATGCCTTGAATGCCTTAGAGAAAAAGACTTAAGTAAATGAAAGAAAATTATTATAAAAGTCATTCAAAGCAATGCTTTGTAGTTTTGCCCCTAGAGAAAACAAACAACAGGATTATTTTATTGGGCAAAAAGTAAGTGTGTTTTAATTACATTCACAAAGAGTTGTTTTACTATATCTCATTTTATAAAATCATCATATATATATATATACATGTATGTGTATATATATATATTTGCCACTTTGAAATAATTTCTTAAAGTATTAAACCAAGAACTTATATGTATGTAAAATATACACTTATGCATGTATATATAGTCCACCAACATCTAAAATCTGTATTTTATATACTATACTGAGTGAAACTGTATATGACAATGTGTAAAACATTCTTTATTTCCATAATTACTCTAAATAAACAAATATATCATTTTAAATATTAAAATAATTGTAGTAATATTTCCATATATAAAGTGGGAAGTCATTCAACCTCATTATGTTATTGCAGTGCTTGTTTCCATGGCAACTCCTTCAACTCCACTATGCTAGTAACCATCAATTCACAGCCTGGAAGGGCTTGGAAAGTTCGCAATAGAATGCTCTCACTGTTCAATTAAGAAATTGAAATCCAGACTCCCAGACTTTTGCTTACCCACAGTCAGCCAGCTAGTTAATGTCAGAGGAGGAAGTATAAGGTGGGTCTTCTGATACTCATCCCAGATTCTTTCAAGTATACTATATTGCCCCCCGCCCCCTAGTGTTCTAAACCAATTGAAACTAATGCACACACACATGCAAACACATGCCATATACACACTATATGTATAAACAGCAGTATACCCAATGGGATTGATTGAATCAGGAGGCTATTTGAAAAGTCAAACAATGCTTTTTATGATTTCTCAGTATTACAAATAAATATATTGTAATTATTTTTATTGGCATAATAATGACAGGACGATTTGCTGGCTGTGGCTACAAGACACCAAAACAATTTCTTTAAAAGGGGAATATCAGTTAATGTTTCAAACTGTTTTACTATAAATTTCCATTAATTTTAGTGAAGATATCGATTATTCAGGAATTTACAGTTTTAGATAATAAACATCCAAAGATATTAAGAAAATCTTTGACCAGTGATATATAGGAAATTTATTTCATGACTTCTATTTGGTAACCACTGTAAGAATAAGAAAAACAAAATGCTATAAGAGAAAATAATTCTCCCATTTAATCAAATTTTATCTTCAAATAACAGATTCTAGAGTCTGGATCTGTGCTGCCCAATGTAGTCACTAGCCCCACTCTTGAGCTCTTGTAACTAGGCAGAATTGAGATTTGCTGTAAATGTAAAATATGTAATAGTTCAAAGACTCTTCCCCAAAACAGTAATGTAAAAAAATCTTGATTTTTATACTGCTTATTCATTGAAATGATAATATTTATATAACATTAAGTAAAATATTTTATGAAAATTAACATTACTCGCTCCATTTTACTTTTTTAATGTGGCTACTAGAAGTTTTAAATTACATATGTGGCTTACATTTGTCATTCATGTTGTATTTCTATTGCTCAGCACTGATCTAGACCATTTGCATGCTAATTCTCCTGTGTGAAATATCTATTTCTTAAATCCAAAAACAATCCTACTCAATCATGACCTTCTCCTTAAACACTTTTTGGATCTTTTCCTTTAAAGAGTGAGCTCTCTTCTTTAAATTCTAATGACATCTTTCACCTGACCTCACAATCTCTTCTAATGCCTCTACTTGGATGTAAGTTACTAGCAAGTAAAGTATATGTATAGTTTTACGTATGTTTGTCACCTGCAAAACAACCACCATGGAGCTTTTGGAAAGTATCAGTAAAATTTTATTAGACAAGTAAGTGAATAAAAATATACGTAGTAAATGTATTCTTTTTTTCACTTTTACTCAAGTAAAGCTCTCTTGAGAGATCAGAATTTGCAGAAGTAGATCTGTGACTTAGAAGATACATACCAGCTGACTCTCAGATACTGTAGAAGACGGTGAGGAGAGATTTGCCTGCAAAACATAAACATGGTGTTTATTTAGTGAAACTCATAATTTATTAAAATATTTATATGTTTAAGTATTTTGAAGTTTGTTTAGTATTAAAGAATTATATGTCCATGATAGGATTTTGAAAAGTATAAAGGAAAAGGAAAATATCATTATGCCACCAAAGAAATGATTTTAATATTTTGGTATATTGCCATAAATATTTTCCTATGTATTTTATTCAGCCCACATAATAGTGAATATGATGTTTATATGCTGCTTTTCCTTTTCATTTTCTTAACATAAGCATTATAACATGACATCAAAAATTCTTCAAGGTTACGTAACATTTCATTCTTTGTATACTTCACATTTTAATCAAACATACAAGCGTCATTGCTATTTCTATTTATTTAAAGCAAATTGAAACAAATAACATATATTTCTTTAAAGTATTGTTATATAAAAGTAAAGCATAACAAAGTTTTATGACTTGAGAATAAAGATGACTTGGTTTTAGAATTGTTTAAAGAGCAGATTAATATTGTTTCTTTGTCATTGGCTCCTGTGTTTCAATCCTTTCATCTGGATTTAGTTTCTTTCATTTTTAAAAAGGTTATCTCATTGTCATAAGAACATTTAACATGAAATCTGTAGTCTGAACACGTTTGTAAGTGCACAATACAGTATTGTTGGCTATAGGTGCAATGTCGTATGGCAGATCTCTAGAACTTATTTATCTTATTTAACTCAAACTTCATGTGATTAGTAACTTCCCATTTCCCCCTGCTCCCTAGTTTCCTTCTTACTAAAGTAAAGGTTTTGGTGGTTTTTTCAGATCTTACTGTCTTGGATGTTGTCTGAAAATGTTTCTTATCATATTCTCATTCTTAAGTGAGAGTCCAGCTAGACACACAATTCCAGGGTAATAGCGGTAATAGCATTTCTGTCTTTTGCAGGTGCTGTGCCACAGACTCTGGCTTTTGTTGTTGTTGGCCTAAATGTTATAACTTGGAGGATCAACTGTCTTCAGATTTGGTTAACATTTAAAGTTTATCTCCGTGACATTCTGTAATTTCACTTTGATGTGCCTTGGTATAGATTTCTTTTTATTGTTTTTTGTCTTGGTATGTTCCTTTATTCTCAGCATGCATATCTTCTGAAAAATCCTACATGACTATCTCTTCAAATGCCGCCATTCTCCCATTTTATCTAATCTCTTGTTATTGAGCTTCTATTAAATATAGTAATGTGCCACACAATGATGTTTCAGTTGATGATGGACCTCATATATGACAGGGTTCCCATAAGATTATAATGGAACTAAAACTATTCCTGTCACCTAGTAACGTCTTAATGATCTTGACTCTGTGTAGGCCTAAGCTAATGTGTATGTTTGTGTCTTAGTGTTTAACAAAAAAAGCTTAAAGAGTATAATAAATAAAAAGCAAAAATTTGAAATAGAAAAAATTTATAGAATAAGGGTGTAAAAAATATTTTGTACAGCTGCATAATGCATTTGTATTTCAAGCCACATGTTGCTACAAAAGAATCAAAAGTTTTAAAATTAAGAAACTTATAAAATAAAAAATCTACAGTAAGCTAAGGTTTATTGTTGAAGAAAGAAAAAACATAAAGTTAATGTAGTGTACAGTGTTGTCTACAGTACTGTACAGTAAAAACCTTAGTTCTTCACATTCAGTCACCACTAACTCATTGATTCACCCAGAGAAAACTCCAGTCCTGCAGACTCCATTCATGGCAAGTGCACTATACAGAAACACAACTTTTTATCTTTTACGCTGTATTTTTACCATGCCTTTTCTATGTTTAGATATATAAATACCATTGTGTTACAATTGCCCACAGTATTCAATAGAGTAACGTGCTGCATAGGTTTGTAGCCTAGCAGCAATATGCTAAACCATATAGCCTAGGTGTGTAGTGGGCTATACCATTTAGGTTCATGTATATACGTTTTTTTTGTAAATTCGAGACGGAGTCTCCCTCTGTCACCAGGCTGGAGTGCAGCGGCACAATCGGCTCACTGCAACCTACGCCTCTCGGTTTCAAGTGATTTCCCTGCCTCAGCCTCCGGAATAGCTGGGACTACAGGTACGTGCCACCATACCTGGCTAATTTTTTGTATTTTTTTTAGTAGAGACAGGGTTTCATCATGTTGGCCAAGATGGTCTCGGTATATACACTTTGATGCTCATGTAATGATGAAATCACCTAGTGATGTGTTTTTCAGACCGTCTCTCCACAGTTAAGTGAAACATGACTGTATTTTGGGCCTTCTGAAATCCTCTCCCATTTATCTCAAACTCTTTTTTATATTTTTGTCTCTTTATACTGTATTCTGGATGGTTTTTGCATATAAGCCTGATAGTTAACTTATTTTTCTTTAACTGCATATTAGTATGTTTAACATGACAATTGAAATTAATGTCTTAATAATTGACTTTTCACTTCTAGAAGTTCTACTTGGGTCTTCTTCAAATCTTGTCTTATAATATCTATAACTCATTGTAATGTTTAACGTTTTAAATATATTTATATGATAGTTTTCCAGATTTGTTATAGTCCCCCCTCGTTAAATACCATGTTGCTTGTATTTGCTGATTCTCCCTCATGTCTCTCCCTCATGATGTTCTTTAGTTATTTTGTGTGCTTTTTAATTTTCTATTTTGAGTAATTTTGGTAATTTGGATTTCTTTAGATATCCAAGAAGCCCTGGTTGGGAAACCATCCCTGCAGTACCTTTGCCCTCACTGGGACTGTAGGAGTTGCACAGGTTCTGGACCAGTTACCATTTTATTGCCTCATCCTGATTTTCCTATATCTCAAGGTGGCAGATCCCCCACATTATCACATAATCCCCACATTATCATAGGTTTGGAGTCCCATTTTCTCATGGGTGACTTTTTCTTATCACTCAAGAATGTAGAGTAGGGGTTATTTTTTAAATTATCTTTTTTCTCTTTCATGCTTCATAGTTAATATGGCCTTGTAGGTTATAGAATTATGCAATAGATTCCCACATATATCTTAAACTTGTTACACAGTGAAAGTTACAACCTAAGCTCCTGGGTCCTGGCCCCTAGGGTCCGATGTACACATGTTCTACGACAACTTTAGGTTCTTTTTAGTATTCTAACCTTGATATGGTCAGGCTCTGTGTCCCCACCCAAATCTTATCTTGAATTATAATCTGCATAATCCCCACATGTTGAGAGCAGGAACTGGTGGGAGGTGATTGGATCACGGGGGCAGTTCCCCAATGCTAATCTCATGATGGAGAGTGAGTTCTCGCAAAAGCTGATGGTTTTATAAGGGGTTCTTTGCCTTTTGCCTACACTTCTCTCTCCTGCCGCCATGTGAAGAAAGTCCTTGCTTGTCCTTTGCTTTCTCCCATGATTGTAAGTTTCCTGAGGCTTCCCCAGCCATGAAGAACTGTGAGTCAATTAAACCTCTTTTCTTTATAAATTACCCAGTCTCAGGTAGTTCTTTATAGCAGTATGAAAATGGACTAATGCAAACTTGGAAGTCCCACTTCATTTATGGCATCCAGGGATTAGTTATGTTTTATCAAGCATTTCTGCATTTACACGGGAGGCCAAACTTGCATAGCAGCCTAACCTTCCATTTCGACAGGAACCGGTCAGCATACAGATGAATAATTATAAATATGCTTGGTTAAAGTACAATAAGTTATGTTCCTAAAATATTTCTATTTTTGAAATCGCAAATATTTCAGAGCTTATTTTGACATATCGTTTTAATCTCTGAGAGATCAAAAATAACTGAAAACTGAAAGCCTTATGGTTCCATGTTATCAACAAGTATGAATCACCAAACGATAAGGCACATGAAGTACTTTATACACAGCGTCTAACATTGTTTGTTTTCTGCGTTTTGACTCATGCCATTCTTATAGGTGCCACTGTTTGCTGCCATTCCTGGCTGCTTGATGGCAGTAGGGTATCTTGGCTAAGTGCTCCCCTTACCTAATTGCTGTGGGCCAGGCTAGTGTGCACTGAGGTTTAGGAAAATTGCCCTTCAGAATATCCATCATGGTGTTTTTGTCAGTTCACCTAAAGTTTCATTAAACCTCATAATCGAATACAGGTAATAATAATGATTTCTTCTAAAATATTAGGTTTTTTACCATTTAACAATTTTTTCTTATTGCACTAATGAAGGCTTTCTCTATTGATCCCCTAAGTTAAATGAATAGCTTCTGTGAAATATGCTGAATTTAATGCATCATAACTGAAAAAAAATGGTTCAATTTTTACCTCAATCATTACAGGAAAGAAGTTACATATTAACAATACAGTATTCATACATTTTGTATTACTAATTTTTTCAGTATATTGTATTAAATAATACCAAATTATTATCATAGGGAAAAGAGAGAAAAGGCTCAAACATATTAATTAAATTAGGAAAACATCTAAATATCTTTTTATCGAGTCTCTGTAAGTCCCCCAAATTCCCTCATTGGGAATCATGATATAATAATAAGATGCTTCAGACACCCCCAGACATTTTTGTTTCATCCAGTATTATGAATTCTGTATCACTGCTATCAGAAACTTCCCAGAGAAAGTGCAAAATTAAATGCAAACCACAAAGTGGAGTAGATATGCATAATACTAATACAGAATTGTCCTTAGCAAAGAGGAAGAATAGTGACTTATATGTTTTATCACTAAAGTAACCAAGTTTTTTCAATGAAGCCAATTACGTCCAATCCTTTGAGAAGCCACCTTGTGCATGTCTAATGCAGGTTAATGCTGTTTATTAGAAGTTATAGCTATAATTATGTCATTAATATTGTAGCAATTATTTTCCAAAATGTGAGGAGAGATTGTGTGGTGAACTAAGCAGGTGATGGGAAAAGATTGCTACATTTGAACACCTGCATCACCTGAATAAAGGTGGAGAAGAAACTTGAAATACCTAAAAATAAATTTGAATTGGATTTGAACAACGTTAAAATTTTGGTCATTCACATCTCTCCAGGTTAACACTAACTGGGAAGAGTAACATTTGAGGTAAGTATAAGAATGGCTCTTGTGTGAAATAAAAATTTATAATCTATATTCTACAGCCTTTGATATTGTTTTAATCATAGAAGAAAAAATAATGAGAAGAAAGAGAGAGATGGGCTTTAGCCATTACTGTATCTTAAAAAAAAAAAAAAAAAAAAAAAAAAAAAAAAAACAACTTAAAAACTTAAAAACTAACCAGAACAGTCCAAAAAATAATGAAGGTAAAAAATTTATTTCAAAAAAATCAATTTAAGAATTAAAGTTATATGGAAACTAAAAGAATTAGAGACCTAAGTAAAGGTAAGGATTGAAATCCATTGAAAGATAAATTCCTACACAAGACACCACTTGTCCCAAGCCAGCTTTGGAGAAACCTTTTCATCTCCCAAAGACTTGACGCCAAAGGCACACAAAGAACAGCCAAGCTCCTTATTCATCATCTAGATTTCTCATTCCTTGCAATCTGCACCATTTCACATTCATGACAGGTGTCTTTTGGTCGGCATCACTCTAACAGACACCATCTTGGGGCCTGGGGAAAATCAAGCTGGATTCAATAAAAAGTGTCAAACAGTTGCCTTTTCTTTCTGTATTCTGGTACTCTACTTTTAGCATGCTTTTTTCCCTTTCAGTAGTCATGTCCCTTCCACCTGAATATAATGTCAGATTTGATACCATTAAGATGCTTCTTTTCCCTTTTTCTCTGTTGGCTCTAACTGTCCTGAATCTTCCTTTCTCAAAACTCAGAGAGCGCTAATCAGTGATAACATGCTAATTGAATTACGTTATTTCTCCCAGTCAAGACTAATGTACAGTTAAGCAGAAAGACAACACTCAAAATACAAATTGGGCAGTTAGTTATTACTGAGGGCTAAGCTTAGCATTGAGGACATACAAAATTATAAAATGATAAAGACACTGTCTTACTCTTAACCTAGAGAGTGTTCCTATTATTTGTACATAAGGCACTACTCAAAAAAATGAATCCATGTTGAAAATATATCAAAGGCCATTTGATATATTATGACACATCGTGTCTTCCTTACTTTGAACTGCTTATTCTTACTATCTATAGAACTTACCCTGTCTAAGAGTCGGAGGTTGCAGTGAGTCAAGATCGCGCCACTGCACTCCAGCCTGGCAACAGAGAGAGACTCCATCTCAAAAAAAAAAGAACTTACCCTGTCTAAATATCTCACTAAAGACCATTTTCTAAGTTAGTAATATATACCCCATAATATATAATATATATAAGGAGTAGATATAGAAATTTTTTTAAAGTTTGATTCTTTAAGATAGGGAATGATGATTCTAACTTGTCATGAACATAGTTGGTAGACAGAACAAGTGGGCGTAGGTGACCAGTGAAAGTCATAGTTTATATGTGCAAATAGGGAAATAAAAGATCAGATCAAGGGGAAGTTTGTCTGAAATAAGGCACCTTCCCATTTGATGAAATCTAAAATGGCAAGGAAAAGGATACAAGGCAGAAAGTTGTCTCATTCACTCTTCTCTGCCTCCTCATCTAGCAGAATGCAGAAGACTATCTTCCATTTCCTCCTTAACCCTATCATACATACATATACTGCAGAAATATTTCTGAACAATTAGAAAAGGAAATAAGTAATGATCAGTCAAGTGGAATTTCTTGCTTAAATTGTTCCCAATCCTTCCTATAACTCATCAAATCTCTGGCCTCATCCTACAGCAAAGCAGATCTGGACCTGATTTGGATTAATTCACCTCTCGTCCTAAGATCTATGACTGCATTATTGCACATCACCTCTGAAACACTCCAGCATAGCAACGTTTCCAAGCATAGCAACAAGAAGAGTGTGTGAGCTGGTGAAATTGGAGATGACCTTTATTTGAATATCTGTATATATAGTGGAAAATATTATTAATAAAGTTTGACACATTTTTCAATATATTCTGATATTTTGGAAGGAATATACTTCCATTGTAATGATATTTTTCTGTCTCTCAAGCTCATTAAAATGAGATCTTACCTGTATGCTATCTAATATTTAATAACTCCATCTCAGATATTTCCTCTGCACTTAAAAGTAATTTATAAAATGGAGAGGATTTATAAAATAAGTTGTTATCAATAGAATGTGATTCCAACTAAGAGTTTTTGATGCATTAGTAATAGGACCAAATACTACCCTATTTTCAGAGGTTGTTCTTTATTAAGAAAGCATACTATGGTTTTGAATTATATAAATGTGACAAATTTATACTGGTAGTTAATAAAAAATAATAAACATTTAGAAGGTAACATATAATGCAAACAAAGACAAAAAATTCCCTCTACAAAGTTCATAGAATGAAAATAGAATGAAATCGAATTTTAATAGATAATTCATCCCTGAGAGCTGGAGCAAGACGGTAGAATGGAAACTTACAGTGTTCTTACCTCCCACGGGAATGCCACATTTTAGCAGCTATCTGCACACAGAAAACAACCCTCTCAAGAACCAAATCTGGTGAGCAATCATATACCTAGTTTTAACTTCATATTGCTGAAACAGGCATTGAAGGGGGTTGGAGAGACAGTACTGAATTGTTGATGCCACCCTTCCCCCCAACTCCCCAGTAGTGGCCATGCAGCACAGAGAATCTGTGCACTTGGGAAAGGGAGAGCACAGCAACTGGGGGACATTACATTGAACTCAGTGCTGCCTTTTAACAGCAGAAAGCAAAACTATGCTGGGCTCAGCCAGTGCCCACAGATGGAGAGAGCATTTGGAGTAGGCCTACTCAGACGGGAACTGCCCATCCCAGCAGTTAGAAGTTGACTTTCTTGGCAAGGCTCACCACCATGGGCAAAAGTGCTCTAGGATTCTAGGCAAACTTGAAAGTCTAGGAAATAAGGACTGCAATTCCTAGGCAACTCCTAGTACTGCACTGAGTTCAGAGCCAGTAGACTAGGGTGGCACATGACCTAGGGAGATACCAACTGGCATGGCCAAGGGAGTTCATGTGCTATTTCTTCCCCAACTCCACACAGTGCTGCTCACAGCAACAAAAGTGACTCCTTGCTTCTGCTTAAGGAGAGGAGAATGAAGAGTAAAGAGGACTTTGTCTTACATCTTGGAGATCATCTCATCCACAGATGGATTGAGTACCAAGCAGAGCTATGATGCCCCCATTACAGGCTCTAGCTCATGATGTTCCTAGGCATATCCTGGGCAAAAACAGAACCCACTGCCTTGAAGGGAAAGACTAGTCCTGGCAGGACTCATCACTTGCTGACTAAAGAGCTGTTGGGTACTGAATAACCAGCAGTGATACCCAGGTAGTACACCATGGGCCTTGGGCTCTGAGATGGGCTGACTGCAGGTGTGACCCATCACATTCTCAGTTGTTGTGCATACAGTGACAGACTCCTTCTGTCTAAGAAAAGCATAGGGAAAAGTAAAGGGAACTTTGTCTTGCACCTTAGGTACCAGCTTGACCACAGGGAGGTAGAGCAACAAACAGGCTCTTGGGGTCCCTGAATCCAGGCATAGGCTCTTAGACATCATTTCTGGACCAGCCCTGGGCCAGAAGGGAGCCCACTGCCCTGAAGAGTGAGTCCCCAGCCTGGAAGCATTTCCCACAAGCTGACTAAAGAGCCCTTGGGCTTTTAGTGAACATCAGTGGTGGCCTGGCAGACTGCCGTCCCTGCCCATGTGCTGGTGGTGCTGGTGGCCACAGGGAGAGGCTCCTCTGCTTGTGGAAAGGGGATGGAAAAACAGAAAGAACTTTGTATTGTGACTTGAGTGCTAGCTTAGCTTCAGAGAAATAGAACTTCAGGTAAATTTCTAAGGTTTTTGACTCTAAACCCTGCCTCCCAGACAGCATCCGTGGAACTGCAGAGGGCCTGTGGGAACTTGCCACAGGGGTGCATGCATCTCATCCCCAGTTCCAGGCAGCTCGGTACAGAAAGAGAGACTTTATTTCTCTGGGGGAAAGTAAGGGAATAAACTAAAAGTCTCTGCCTGACAATTCAAAGACAGGCATAAGCAAGCCCAAACTGTCTAGACTACAAAATATACCTAACTCTTCAATGTTGCGACACTGACAAACATCCACAAGCATCAAGATCATCCAGAAAAACATAACCTCATAAAACAAACTAAATAAGGCACCGGAAAACAATCATGGAAGAACAGGGATATATGACCTTTCAGACAGAGAATTCAAAATAGCTGTGTTGAGAAAACTCAAAGAAATTCAAGATAATGTAGAGAAGGAATTTAGAATTCCACTAGATAAATTTCACAAAGAGATTGAAATAATTAAAACAAAATCAAGCAGAAATACTGGAGTTGCAAAATGCAATTGACATACTGCAGAATGCATCAGAGTCCTTTAATAGCAGAATTGACCAAGAAGAAGAAAGAATTAATGAGCTTGAAAGCAGCTAATTTGAAAATGTGCACAGTCAGAGGAGACAAAAAAGAATAAAAAACACACTTTCAGTATTTAGAAAATAGCTTCAAAAGGGCAAATCTAAGAGTTATTGGCCTTGAAGATGAGGTAGAGAAAGAAACAAGGGTAGGAGATAGGAGTAGAAAGTTTATTCAAAGGTACAATAACAGAGAACTTCCCAAACATAGAGAAAGATATCAAGTACAAGAAGGTTATAGAACACCAAGCAGATTTAACCCAAGGAAGACGACCTCAAGGCATTTAATAATCAAGTTCCCAAAAGTAAAGGATAAAGAAAGGATCCTAAAAGCAGAAAGAGAAAAGAAACAAATAACGCACAATGGAGCTCCAATATGTCTGGCAGCAGACTTTTCAGTGGAAACATTACAGGCCAGGAGATAGTCACATGACATATTTAAGGTGTTGAAGAAAAACAACAACAAAAAAACTTTTACCAAAGAATTGTATATCTGGTGAAAATATCCTCCAAGCATGAAAGAGAAATAAAGACCTTCCCAGAAAACAAAAGCTGAGAGATTTCATTAACACCAGACCTGTCTACAAGAAATGCTAAAGCGGGCTCTTCAATTTGAAAGAAAAGAATGTTAATGAGCAAGAAGAAATCATCAGAAGATACAAAAACTCACTGGCAATAGTAGGCACACAGAAAAACACAGAATATTATAACACTGTAATTGTGGTATGTAAACTACTTTTAAGTAAAAGACTCAATGATGAACCAGTCAAAATAATAACAACAACTTTTAAGAAATAGTATAATAAGACATAAAAAAAAAGTTAAAAGCAGGGACATGAAGTTAAAGTGTAGGGTTTTATTCGTTTTCTTTTGTATGTTTGTTTGTTTATGCAATTAGTGTCAAGTATTGTCATCAGTTTAAAATAATGAATAGGATGGTATTTACAAGCCTCATGGTAACCTCAAATTTAAAAACATACAACAGATACACAAAAAATAAAAAGGTAAGAAATTAAAGCATACCACCAGAGAAAATCACATTCACAAAAAGAAAGGAAAAGGGGAAAGAAAAAAGAGAATACCACAAAACAACCAGAAAACTAATAACAAAAGGGCAGGGGTAAGTCCCTACTTATCAATAATATCATTCAATGTGTGAGAACTAAACTGTCCAATCAAAAGTCATAGAGTGGCCGAATGGATGAAAAACAACCCAATCACCTGTTGCCTACAGGAAACACACTTAGCCTATAAACATACTCACAGAGTGAAAATAAAGGGATGGAAAAAAGATATATTCCATGCCAATGAAAACCAAAATAGAGCACAAGTAGCTATACTTATATCAGCCAAAATAGATACCAACACAAAAACTGAAGAAGAGACAAAGAACATCATTATATAACGATAAAAGGGTCAGTTCAGCAAAAGGCTATAATGGTTGCAAACTTGTATGCAACCAACACTGGACCACCCAGATATATAAAGCAAATACTATTAGAGCTAAAGAGAGACACAGACCTCAATGCAATAATAACTGGAGACTTCAAAACCCCAATTTTAGCACTGGACAGATCTCCCAGACAGAAAATCAACAGAGAAACATCAGACTTAATCTATACTATAGACCAAATGGACCTAATAGATATTTACAGAACATTTTATCCAACAGCTATACATGCTTCAACACGTTTCTCCTTAGCACATAGATCATTCTCAAGGATAGACCATATGTTAGATCACAAAACAAGTCTTAAAACATTCAAGAAATTAAAACAATGTCAAGCATCTTCTCTGACCACCAGGAGATTAAGCTAGAAATCAATAGCAACAAGAAATTTGGAAACTATACAAACACATGGAAATTAAACAATATGCTCCTGAACGACCAGTGGGTCAATGAAGAAATTAAGAAAGAAATTGAAAAATTTCTTTAAACAAGGGATAATGGAAATGCAAAATACCAAAACCTACAGGATATAGCAAAGCAGTGCTAACAGGGAAATGTATAACTGTAAGTGCCTACATAAAAACAAACTTTGAATAACCTAATAAAACAGCTTAAACAACTAGAAAGGCAAGAGTGAACCAAACCCAAAATTAGTAGAAGAAAAATAATAAATATCAGAACAGAAATAAGTAAATTTGAAACAAAGAAAGCAATTCAAAAGATCAATGAAACAAAAGGTGATTTTGAAAAGATAAAGAAAATTGACAAATCTTTAGACAGACCAATAAAGAAAAAAAGGGGAAGAAACACAAAATCAGTGATGAAAATGAAAACATTACAACTGAAACTACAGAATTTTTTTTCCTCATGCACTTTTTAAATTATTTTATTTTACTTTATTTTATGTTAAGTTTCAAGATACATGTGCAAGACATGCGGATTAGTTTCCCATCTAAACGTGTGCTGTGGCAGTTTCTACACCTATCAACCCATGACTTAGGCATTAAGCCCCACATGCATTAGCTATTTATCCTGATGCTCTCCCTCTCCCTACCCTCCCAAGAGGCCCCAGTGTGTGTTGTTCCTCCGCCACCCTGCCCGTGTCTATGTGTTCTTATCATTCAGCTCCCACTTATAAGTGAGAATATGTGGTATTTGGTCTTCTGTTCCTGTATTAGTTTGTTGAGGCTAAAGGCTTCCAGCTCCATCCATGCTCCTGCAAAAGACATGATCTTTTTCCTTTTTATGGCTGCACAGTATTCCATGGTGTATATGTACCACATTTTCTTCATCCAGTCTCTCATTGATGGGCATTTGGATTGATTCCATCTTTTTGTTATTGTGAATAGTGCTTCAATGAACATACACTTGCGTATGTCTTTATAACAGAATGACTTATATTATTCCTTTGCGTATGTACTCAGTAATGGGATTGCTGGGTGAAATGGCATTTCTGGTTCTAGGACTTTGAGGAATCACCACACTGTCTTCCACAATGGTTGAAATAATTTACATTCCCACCAACAGTGTAAAAGCATTTCTGTTTCTCCACAGCCTCACCAGCATCTGTTGTTTCTTGACTTTTTTAGTAATTGCCATTCTGACTGGTGTGAGATGGTATCTCATTGTGGTTTTGATTTGTGTTTCTCTAATGATCAGCAATGTTGAGCTTTTTTTCATGTTTGTTGGCTGCATAAATGTCTTCTTTTGACAATTGTCTGTTCATGTCCTTTGCCCACCTTTTAGTGGGGTTGTTTGGTTTTCTCTTTTAAATTTGTTTAAGTTCCTTGTGGATTCTGGATATAGACCTTTGTCAGATGGATAGATTTTAAAAATTTCTCGCATTCTCTAGGTTGTCTGTTCACTCTGATGATAATTTCTTTTGCTGTGCAAAAGCTCTTTAATAAGATCCCATTTGTCAATTTTTGCTGTTGATGAAATTACTTTTGATGTTTTCGTCATGAAATCTTTGCTGGTGCCAGTCCTGAATGGTATTGCCTAGATTTTCTTCTAGGGTTTTTATAGTTTGAGGCTTTACATTTAAGTCTTTAATTCATCTTGAGTTAATTTTTGTATAAGGTGTAAGGAAGGGGTCCAGTTTCAATTTTCTGCCTATGGCTAGCCAGTTTTCCCAGAGCCATTTATTAAATAGGGAATATTTTCCCCATCACTTGTTTTTGTCAGGTTTGTTGAAGAGCAGATAGTTTTAAATGTGCAGTCTTATTTCTGAGATCTCTGTTCTGTTCCATTGGTCTATGTGTCTGTTTTTGTACAAGTACCATGATGTTTTGGTTACTGTAGCCTTGTAGTATAGTTTGAAGTAGGGTAGCATGATGCCTCCAGCTTTGTTCTTTTTGCTTAGGATTGTCTTGGCTATACGGGCTCTTTTTTGGTTTCATATGAATTTTTAAGTTTTTTTTTTTCTAATTCTGTGAAGAATGTCAGTGGTAGTTTAATGGGAATAGCATTGAATCTAGAAATTACTTTGGGAAGTATGGCCATTTTCACAATATTGATTCTTCCTATCCAGGAGCATGGAATGAAACCACAGAAATTTAAAGGATTTTTAGTAGCTATTATGAGCAACTATATGCCAATGTGTTGGAAAATCTAGAGAAAATTGATAAATTCCTAGATACATACAACCTATCAAGACTGAACCATGAAGAAATCCAATGCCTAAACAGATCAATAACAACTAATGAAATCAAAGCTGTAATAAAAAGTCTCCCAGTAAAGCAAAGCCCAGGACGCAGTGGCTTCACTGCTGAATTCTATGAAACATTTAAAGAACTAATACGAATTTGACTTAAACTATTCAAAAAAAAAAAAGGAGAAGGGAATACTACAAATCTCATTCTATAATGAGACCAGTATTACCCTGATACCAAAGCCAGAAAGATACATCAAACAAAGAATATTGCAGGCCAATATCTCTGATGAATATTGATGCAAAAATCCTCAATAAAATGTTAGCAAAACAAATTCAACAATGCCTTAAAAAGATTATTCATCATGATCAAGTAGGATTTATCCCAGGGATGCAAAGATGGCTTAACATATGCAAATTAATCAAAGTGATATGTCATATCAACAAAATAAAGGACAAAAACCATATGATCCTTGATGCTGAAAAACCATTTGATAAAATTCAACATGTCTTCATGATAAAAAAAAAAAAACTCTTAAAAAACTGGGTACAGAAGGAGTATATCTAAACATAATAAAAGTCATATATGACAGAGCCACAGCTAGAATCATACAGAATGAGGAAAACCTGAAAGCTTTTCTTTTAAGATCTGGAACATGACTAGGATGTCCACTGTCACCACTGTTATTCAACACATAACTGGAAGTTGTAACTAGCGCAATCAGACAAGAGAAAAAATAAAGGGCTCCTAAATTGGAAAGAAAGAAGTCAAATTATCCTTGTTTGCAGATGATATGATCTTATATTTGGAAAAACCTAATGACTCCACCCAAAACTATTAGAACTGATAAATGAATTCAGTAAAGGTGCAGGATACAAAATTAACATACAAAAAGCAGTAGCATTTCTACATGCCCACAGTGAACAATCTAAAAAAGAAGTCAAAAGAGTAATATCATGTACAATAATAGTCACAAGTAAAAGCAATAACCTAGGAATTCACTTAACCAAAGAAGTGAAAAATCTCTACAATGAAAACTATAAAATGCTGATGAAAGAAATTGAAGAGGACACACACAAAAAATGAAATATATCCCATGTTCTTGGATTTAAAGAATCAATATTGTTATAATGTCCATACTACCCAAAGTAATCTACAGATTCAAAGCAATTCCTATCAAAATATCAATGACATTCTTCATAAAAATAGAATAAACAATCCTAAAATTTATGGGGAACCACAAAAGACCCAGAATCACCAAAGCTATCCTGAGAAAAAGGAACAAAACTGGAGGAGTCATTATCTGACTTCGAATTCTACTACAGAGCTATAGTAACCAAAACAACATGGTACTGGCATAAAAACAGACGCACAGACCAATGGAACAGAATAGAGAACCCAGAAATAAATTTGCTCACTTACAGTGAACTCGTTTTTTGACAAAGGTGGCAAGAACACACATAAGGAAGATAGTCTTTTCAATAAATGATGCTGGGAAACCTGGGTATCCATATGCAAAAGAATAAAACTAGACCCCTATATCTTGCAATATATAAAAATCAAATCAGAATGAATTAAATACTTAAACCTAAGACCTCAAACTATGAGACTGCTACAAGAGAACATCAGAAAAACTTTCCAAGACATTCTTCTGGGCAAAAATTTCTCCAGTAATACCCCACAAGCACTGGAAACCAAAGCAAAAATGGGCAAATGAGATCATATCATGTTAAAGAGCTTCTGCCCAGCAAAGGAAACAACAAGCTGAAGGAATAATCCACAGAATGGGAAAAAATATTTGCAAACTACTCATCTGAGAAGAGATTAATAACCAGAATATATAAGGAGTTCAAACAACTCTATTAAAAAAGTATAATAATTGTAGTTTAAAATGGGCAAAAGATTTCAGTAGACATTTCTCAAAAGGAGACATCCGAATGGCAAAGAGGCATATGAAAAGATGCTCAACATCACTGATCATCAGAGAAAGGCTAATCAAAACTACAATGAGATATTATCTCACTCCAGTTAAAATGGGTTTAATCCAAAAGACAGGCAATCACAAATGCTTATGAGCATGTGGAGAAAAGGGAACCCTCATATACTGTTGGTGGGACTGTACACCACCAATTAGTACGACCACTATAAAGAACAACTACGAGGTTCCTCAGAAAATGAAAAAGAAAGAGCTACCATGTATGATCCAAAATCCCACTGCTGGTTATATACCCAAAAGAAAGAAAATAAGTATATTAAAGAGGTATCTGCACTCACATGTTTGCCACAGCACTGTTTACAATATCTAAGATTTAGAAGCCACCTAAGTGTCCTTCAACAGGTGAATGAATAAAGAAAACATGGTACTTATACACAGTGGAGTACTCTTCAGCCATTATAAAGAATGAGATCCTGTCATTTGCTACAACATGTATGGAACTGGAGGTCATTATGTTAAATGAAATAAGCCAGGCACAGAAAGACAAGCAACACATGTTCTCACTTATTTGTGGGATCTGAAAATCAAAACAATTGAACTCATGGAGATAGAGAGTAGAAGAATGGTTACCAGAGGCTGAGAATGGTGGGAGTTGCTTTGGGGTGGGGAGGTGGGGATGGTTATCGAGTACAAAAAAAATAGAAAGAATTAACGAGACATGGTATTTGATAGCACAACCAAGTGACTACAGTCAATAATAATTTTATCGTAGATTTTAAAATAACTAGAAGAGTATAATCAGATTATTTGTAACACAAAGAATAAAAGCTTGAGGGGACAGATACTCCATTTTCCATGATGTAATTATTATGCATTGCGTTCCTATATCGAAACATCTCATGTACTCCATACATACCTACTATGTACCCACAAAATAAATATATTAAAATTTGTGTAGAAAGGAAATCTATTTATTTACATGAAGGAAATAAATTTTAAAATGATGGTCAATAAGAAATAACTCTCTTATACCTTATCTGATATATTATGAGTTAATGTACATTTAAGCACATGATTTAAAACCCTGGAAACAGTAAATCACTATCATTTTAGATGTTAATATGACCAAATATGAAATTATTCTTTCTAAGTTTAGGCTGAAGGTTATTGGGCATGAAGAAATAATTTGGAGCCAGGGTATAAATATGAATGGATAAAATATGTAAAGAATGCAAACTATTTCCGGTATGTACTTACACTTCTACAAGTACATAGAAGTATCAATGGCAGAAACTTTGACATGAAGAAAACTTGGATTGGGTTTTGCCTACTCTGACTTCTCAGACTTGTTTTCCCCCTCTGTATAATGGAGATTTTAAAATAAGAATACCCACCTCATAGGTTTGGTATACGGTTTAAATGAGATAGTTAAGCTTTATTTTCAAGGTAAGAGCTCAAAATATTAGTTATTATTATTGTTGAATTTAGCATCTTTTTAAAATAATCGAATGAAATATTGATGATAAATTAATCAATCCTGCAAGTGACCAAAGGCTCACTCCCTATTCAACATATTGTTAGCCTAGTTTCAATTCTATTACACTTAAAAGAATCCCAATTAAATTATTTTAAAATAGCCTGCATTTTAAGAACACCACATACTGGAGAAAACCTTTACTTTAATTAGTCTGAATTAGTGTTGCTCTTACTGCCCCTGGCTCATCCTAAAAAACAGACTGTATGAAATGTCACAATATGTGCAATAAAGACCCAAAGAAGGAAACATTATCGTGAGTTGATTTTCCTTGTTTCTTTTTCTTTTCTTTTTTTTTTTTTTTTTTTTTTTTCCCAGAGAAGACAGTCTTTCACCAAAGGCCTATAAAGCGGAATTAGCCATACACTTTCTTATTATTTTATTAAACCATTATAATTATCCCAGGAAAACTGGAAAATCTACGAATACATTGAAAACTAGCAAATTTGTAAGTTGGTTTTAACATCAATAGGTTCTCTGGCTACCTCCTCTCTATTTCTATAATAAAGTATCTTGCTCATTTACTATTTTAGCTGTTTACTATCTGCCTTATCATTGGAATATATGCTTCAGAAATTGGCATCCTGTCATTGTGTTCACTCCTCTCGCCCCAGTGACTCCTCAGTGAATGGTACTTGGTAGACACTCAATAAATATTTGTCGAATCAATGAATAGAGGTGGAAAACTGAATACCAGGGCTAGAAATAGTGACTAGCTTTTCTACTAGTCTTGATCCATAGATTGTATACTATATCTTTTTAATTTTATTTTTTAACTGACAAATAATAATTGTACATATCCATGGGATGCATAGTGGTATTTTGAGATATATAATGTGTAGTAATCAGATATACTACATTTAAAGAGCCTCCACAAATAGGAATTTTAGGTGGTCAGTACTAACTTGTTCAGGATATCCTCAAGTGTAACAAAACTTTTTTTTCTTGGCTCTAATTTATGTCTTCCCTTTATTCAACCTCTTCTGTGGTATAGGAGTTGGTAACCTGCATGATCCCTGCCTTTGAATTTAATCTAAGAATATCTACAAAGTCAAGGACTCACTGAGTCCCAGCAGGTATATACTCTGAAGATGACAACTTTCTCCAAAGTTTGAAGACAGATGGTGAAATATTGAAATATTACAGAAATAGACTTCTCAGAGTCGCATTTTAGTTTTCATGGGAAAGAGAGAAATATATAGTGATAAATTAATTAATGAAATCACAGCTAGTAAACTCATACTTAAAGTGAGACATCCCATAACTGAGTCAATACGAATATTAGAATTTTTAGAAGAAAATATTACACTGTCATTCTTTTTAAAAAATCAGAACATATTGTATTTAAGACATACAAGATAAGCTCTTGTTCACTCAAGACTAAAGCTTATAGCTACAGTGGACTTCTGCTCTAAAATTTAATCTTTTCTCCTCAAACTAAAAGTATCAGACATCACTTAGTAAATTGTAATAACTACAGCTGAATATGTACAAATATGACTAATCCGAGAGTCGGCGCCAAACTAGTTTTGACCTTTCTTTGTAAAATGATCCCTTATGGTCTTCCAAAAGACATGGACGTATTTTACGGGCCACAAACAACAATTCAAATGTCATGTTGTAAAATAAAGTAAAAACAAAGCTTCTTACTCAAGAAATGAATTTTAATTAAGGTCAAGAATCTTATTTGAATTAGAGTTTATATTTGTTCTAGCCTATACTGAAGCTGTTTGATGGTTCACTCTTAATTTTGAATGACTTAAATGCTCTCACAACATTAAGGACATGAAAGTTAACATGCTTTAATGAAGTATGATAATTGATTGAAAGTAAAGAATAATTTCAAATAATTTCTAACTATGGAGATTGAAGAAGCCGCTCCAGAATCATTTCAATTGCCACCAAATTAACCACTCCCAGAGAGGAATAGATACTGACAATAACTCTCTGAAACTATTGAAAACTAATCTAATTAGAGACATTTTGCTGAAAGGCAATAGTAGGTAAGACAAGAAGGTGAGTGACAGAGCAAAAATTCCAGTGACTTTTTTGGGGGTCTGGCTCTTGTAAAATGTATTAGTCACAAAAAGTATAGAAACACTTTTAGGAAACTTTCTTTTCTTGTACCCAATAACGAATCAAGGAATTCAATTAAATCAAGATACTTCTAGTCTTCCAAAGACAGATAAGAGGAAGAGAAGAAAGGAGGTGTGAATAAAGGAAAAAGGGAAAGGAAAGGAAAAGCTTTTAGTTATTGAGCAATTCCTTTGTATCAGGATTGCATTAAGGGCTTTTTATAGATTAGCTAATATAAATCGTAATAAGAAAATTATTAGTATCCCCATTTCATAGATGAAGAAACAAAGGCACAGAAAGGTAAAATGGTGAGTAATTTTCCCAGAATCAGATAGCTATCTAAAAGCACACTGATTTTAAACTTGGGTCTAGTCTACTAAATGCCTTCATTATTTTTAAGTATTACTCTCAATGGCTTCCAATAATAATGAAAAATAACAGTGAAACTTCCAGAAAATGGTCTAAGCAGTGTTCCAACCCACATCCTCTGAACACAATTTTCTGGATGTTATAAAATTTAGTAATTTCACCCAGTTTATTACTTTCCTTGGGGAGATTCAAATGGAGGAATAACTGTATAAATTACAATGACAATATGGCACAAAATACACATTTAATAACTATTTACTCTTCATAATTATGATAAAAACTACAAATGCGTAACTTAAATGGAATAGTTGACTAATTTGTTTTAGACTTAAAACTAAACACTTACTAAGGAGTTAATCTTGTTTCTACTAGAATACATTTGGTCAGAAGCAGAAGTTGACCACATGATGGAAAATACAATTATTAGGTGAGTGAACACTGGAGTTGGGATGAGGCTATGCATGTGTATGTCTAACACACTCAGAGCCAGCTACTCATAATTATTTGACTTGAATGTGAGTCTATATCTATCCATGATCAATCTGTTTTTGCTCAAAAGTGGAAATTGGTTTATTTGTTAATAATTTAAATGTAGGAAAGCAACAAAATAGTCAAAGTTGATTAAATTGGCAATCCCATTAGAAATGGACAAATCTTAATGTTTCAAGTATATGAGTTGACTATTCTATAAGCATAATAAACCATTACAAAAATGAAAATGTCATCTAAGTGTTGATAACTAGAAAATCAGGAAGCAGGTGTGGCAGTTCTGTTTCATTTAGCTAAACTAATCCAACTAGATCTCAGTTAAGAACAAATTTACTTCATAAGCATACCTGATGTTTTATCTCTGACATAACCTGATTTTCTATATCTGAGCCAATCATATCATCCTACCCTTCAACTTATTAAAAAAATCAATTAATTATATTTAAATTACTGTATAATTGTGTTCTCTCCAAAGCATACACAGGCACCCATTTGAAAAGCAGTGTGTATAATTATAAAGGTACTTACATATTTGGTTTCTCGACCAGCTGCTCTTGGAAGAGTTGTGGGAGTCTGTACGAAAATAAAAACAATTATACTTCTGAAATAATAAAGTAAATAATAATAGACTCAACTTCTGGAATGTGTTCACCTTCTTCTCAATTGAGACTTTCTAAACATTGCTCTCTCTATACAATATCATTTTTTGAAAATTATTTTATAAAATGATATCACTTGATTATTCTTTTCACTGACTTTATCTATCAACTTTCTGCTAATTTCTCCTTATTTATTGATGATGTTAACTCATAGATCATAATAGTTCTTTCCTCACATTTCTTCTGTAATTCTTGCCTATTTCAAAACTCAAGTAGAAATCTCTGTCTTTTCAACTTTTTGAGCTCCTCAATTCCAAAGATGTTCTCATCTACTCCATTTCAATCATTCACTCCCAGAAATCTCCTTAATTTTACCTTCGCGAGTAAAACAGAAACTCTCAGAAATTTCAATTACAAATGTCCCACACTCAGACCTCTACCTCTTATCCACCATCTTCATTTCTCTAGTGCTGCTAGTACAACATCCACATCGTTGGGACTTCCAAATCACTGACCTTCATCAGCTTTATTCCGGCTTTACCGCTTAGCTCGTATTATTTAATATTATAAGTCATTTTAATACTTTTATTTTTTTATTTTCCTCTCTTCTGGTGACAAGTTCACTTCCAAAAAAAAAAAGAACTCAACCCTAAATTGGCTTTGCCATCCATTTTTCTCCATACTTGTATCTGAGATGCAAAACATTGTTGGAGAAACTCTTTCAAACAAATTAATTAATTTTATTTTAAATTAATAATTATCAATTTCAAATGTGCATTTGGTACTGCCCCAAATTTTTCTTTTGTAGGCCCACTTTCTGAGATGAAATAGCTATTTGATTCATTCATCCACTCAACATATATTTATTGTGCATCTACTGTGTGCCAGTCACTGTTCTACACCCCTGGGACTTATTGGTAAACAGAAGAGACAAAAATGTCCCACCATTGAGGAGTTCACATTCTGGAAGAAGAGAAATAAGCAATGAAATCATAAATAAGTAAATTATATGTTAGAAAGGAATAAATGCAATGAAAAAGAGTAGAAATAATTTGAAGCCTAGGGCAATATATGCGCTTTCAGATAAAAATTTATTTGCTTCTATAAAATACCTCATATTTTTCTGGACCACCTAGATGTTAAGGAAGTCAAGAGTGCTGGGAGTTTACAATTTTACATTAGATGATCAGTGTTGAGAAGGTGACATTTGAAGGAGACTTCAAAGACTTGAAGGAGTAAGGGAATTGAGTGTGTGGTATTCTAGATAAAGAGCATTCCAACAAGAAGGAACAAGTGCAAAGTTTCTAAGGTGGATTTTCTCCACTGAGAATTGTGGATAGAAAACTGGAAGTAATCTTTCCATAAAGGACAATAAAAAATCTGACCAATATATTGAAAAATATTTAATCAAATACATCAATGAACTAAAAAGAGAGTGAATAATTTCTGGGCAAAATCAAAAGAGGATGGGAACCTGAAGAGAGAAGTTCAGCATTTCAGAACTGCTTTTGCCCTGGGGATGTTTGCAAATAATGATGAGTTGCTTGAGAAGCTAACCCAAACTTTTGATATCTCACAGGTATATATAGAGAAAAGTCAACCAGGACTTGCCAAGAACAGATTGGGTCCCTAGGAGTAAGAGTGACCCAGAAGACTCACATAGTCTTCAACCTGGTATCAAATCATCTGAAGATGACTGTCCAGAAAAAAATAATCTCAGAACCTTAAATTAAATTCAGGTAGTTTTTTCTTGCTAGTGCTCCCAGTGTCTGACAGAAACAAAGAAAAGACTTTCTATGGAAAGGTAATGTCATATGAAGTCTCCATTTCTATTAAGAAATTTTCAAATAGGATATCTAGCATACAATCAGATTCAGATACACAAAAAGGCAAGACAATGTGAATGAGGATGAGCGGCAATAATAAACAACCAAAAAAAAGACCCAAAGAGATTAAGAAATGTGTCTTTTCAGAACCAGACTGAAAACAACCATACTTAACCATGATTTTGGAGATAAAGGCAGAAAATTTTTCACAGTATGATAGAAACTATAAAATGATCAGTGATATAACTGATTTGAAAAGAAACTAATGTGCTAAGACAGGAGCATGCTTGACACATCCAAGGCACAGCAAGGAGGCTAGTGGGCTGGGATGGAGTGAGTAAAGGAGAGAGTTGGAAGAAAAAGGCAATCACAGAAGTACTGGGGCACCAGACCATACAAGCCCTTCCAGGACCTTGTGAGGACTTTGCTTATATTCTGAGGGAAATGTGTAAGCACTTCTGGCTTTAAACAGAGGAAGGTCATGATCTGACTTATGCTTTAAAAGGTTCTCTGCGTTTCATGTGTTAAGAATAAACTATTGTGAGTCAGAGGTATAGGGACAAAACTCTTGTACTATCCAACAAAACACGGTGGCTCAGTAGTGCAGAAGCCATGAAATAATCATAGTCAACATATTCTGAAGCTATAGAAACAGGATTTCTATAGAAGAGATGTGAAATGTGAGAGAAGGAGAAGAATAAAACATGACACCAACATTTTTGGCCTTGAGCAAATGAAAGAGTGAAATTCTACCAATGGAGATGAGAAGGCAACATACGGAATCATTTTGTCAGAGAAAATCTAGATTTTATTTGTCTGCATATTGAGGATAAGACATTTGTTAGAAGTCTAAATGAAAATGAAGAGTAGATATTTGGAAGTCTGCAGTTTGAGAGAGAATCATGGACTAGAAATAGAGTTGCCAGCATATATGTAGTTAGTTTTTATAACATAAAACAGGGTGAGATCACCAAAGGAATGAATATACAGAGAAATGAGAAGTTTGAGGATTCATGACTAGAGCATTCCAACATTAACAGTTTGGGAAGAAGAAGATGAACCAGCAAAGGAGACTAAGAAATAATAACAAAAAGGGAGATAGAGGAAAAACAGATAGAGTATGGCATTCTAAAATACTCTAGAGGGAAAATGTATCAAAGAGGAAGGTGTGAGCAACTGTCTCAAATTCTGTTGCTGTCATCTCAACTCAGGACTAGGTTTATTGCAATGCAGAGGACTTCAGGAACCTTGGAAAAGTGGTTTTGGTGACATAAAAAAAGGAGATTTAAGAGGAAACTGGAGAAAAGGAATTGAAAGTAGAATATATAAACTTTTTCAAACTTTTTTAAATTCATCCCCATCACACCTTCTCTCCTTAATCTGAGTTAATGATCTTACATTTTACTTCATTGAAAGGTGTTAGTTATGAAATAACTAAAGATATTGGTTATAAAATTATTTCTCTTCCACCAAACTACAAACATTCTTGCATCTGTAGCTGTCACGTCCTTTATTTTCCATCCTGTTACAATGAAGGACATTTCCAGCTTATTATCAAATGGTCTTAACACATTTGGGCCACTATAACAAATATCATTGACTGAGTGGCTTATAAACAACAGAAGTTTATTTTCCACAGTTCTGGAGACTGGGAGGTCTAAAATCCAGTCACTAGCAGATTTGGTGTCTGGTGAGGGCCCACTTCTGGTTCATAGATGAGGCCATCTTGCATGTCTTTACATGGTGGAAAGGGTAAGAGGTTTCTCTCAGGACTGTTTTGTAAGGGAACTTATCCCATTCATAAGGTCCCCATCCTCATGACCCAATCATTTCCTAATGGCCCCATCTGCTAATACCTTCATATATTTCAACATATGAATTCTCAGTAGGTGGGTGGGGCACAAATATTCAGACCTTTATTTCCCCTTCTTCTCTAGAATAAGTACTTCTTTCTCTGCTGAGACCAATGCCACCATATGCAAATTTGATCTGTCATTTTCAGCTTCACAAAACAAAAAATTCTTTCTTGACCTTACTACCAACCTAATTTCCTTTTCCTTTTAACAGCCAAACATTTCAAAATAGTTGTTTTGTTTTGTTTTTACATATTCTATCCCTGCTTTCTCATGCCACAACACATTTAAACATCAGAGATAAGATCAATGGGGTGAAGTGAGGGACTACTAAAATCTGAGGGTAGTAAAAAGAGGTAACAATGAAGACAATATCAAAGTGGTCCTTCAGCCTTCGGGAAGAAAATAGTTAACTACAGGTTTCAACAACTGGCCAGCTTTTGATGAATCTTTCCCTTGATCCCTTGCCCAGCAATGATGACTGGGACAGCTATTGGAAGAGAAGAATATACCATAAGCAGAGGTGCAGGGAGGCAGAAAGGAGGGTCAAGGTCACCAGGGTGGAGAGGAAGTGGCAAGTGGGAACTGGTTGATACTATGGCGCTTCTCCCTTCTGAAGCACATGCTTCTCCTGCTCTTAAAGAATAAATAAATAAACCTCACCAGAATTGGCAAGTGCTAGACTTGGGATTCAGGACCTGCCATCCCAGGAACCAGGCATATATACACCCAACTTAGCTGACATGCTCAGGGAAATTTGAGTTTCCATGGAAACATAATAAGACATCTGAAAAACTTAAATGCTATAAAAGAAAACAATGGTTCCTCTATTCCACTCCTAAGTATTTACCCAAGATAAGTGAAATCATATAGCCATACAAAGTCTTGTTTACAAACGTTCTTGGCAGCTTTATTAGTAAGAGCTCCCAATTAGAAATAACCCAACCATCTATTAACTGGTGAATAGATAAACAAAGGATGGAACATCCACACAGTGGACTACTAATCAGCAATTAAAAAAAAAAAAAAAAAAAAAAAAGAGCTACTGATCCATGCAATGATATGGATGAATTTCAAATGCCTTCTACTAAGTAAAGGCTAAAGTGACTACAGACTATATAATTACATTTATATGATATTCCTGAAAAGGCAAAAGCATAGGAACACATGAAAAGATAAGTGGTTTCCCAGGACTTGGGTTGGAGGGAAGCATATACTAAAAAGGAGCACAGGGAACTTTTTCAGTTGATGGAAATGTTTTGTTTGGAATGAGGTAGTAATTATATGATTGGATTCTTTTTTTGTTTGTTTGTTTGTTTGTTTGTTTGTTTGTTTGTTTGAGACAGAGTCTCGCTCTGTCGCCCAAGCTGGAGTGCAGTGGCCGGATCTCAGCTCACTGCAAGCTCCGCCTCCCGGGTTCACACCATTCTCCTGCCTCAGCCTCCCAGGTAGCTGGGACTACAGGCGCCCGCCACCTCGCCCGGCTAGTTTTTTGTATTTTTTTAGTAGAGACGGGGTTTCACCATGTTAGCCAGGATGATCTCGATCTCCTGACCTCGTGATCTGCCTGTCTTGGCCTCCCAAAGTGCTGGGATTACAGGCTTGAGCCACCGCGCCCGGCAATGATTGGATTCTTTTGTCAAAACTCAGAACTGTAAACTAAAAGGATGGAGTTTACAGTGATTACATTATGCCTCAATAAATCTTATTTAGAAGAAAAAACTATGTCAGCTTCAACAAAGAATGTGATACAGCAATTGAAAGAAAGAATAGATACTGAACAAAATCTTGAACTGGAATATTAGATCAAGGATTCTTCTTGAAGGAATTAGAAAATAATAAATAGAAAAATATGAAGAGTAAGAGACATGAAATACAGAATCAAAAGTGACAAAATCAGTATTATAAGAGTCCCATGTGGGAATAAATGTTTGCAAAAATAATGATTAAAAATTTCCGAGAATGTAAGGGAAAGAAAAGATCGAAGACTTCATATGAAAGGTCGTAAAGGGTAACAATCAAAATACACAAGAAAAAAAATGCATACCTAGATACATCATAAAAAATATCTGTAAGATCATACATAAAGTTTTAAAAGCTTATACAGCAATTCTGTAAATGATCACTCTATAGTAGAGGAACAAGTATCATGCTGACAAAATAATTCATAAGTATGTTGTTGAAGAAGAAGAAACCTAGGGGGAAAATGTTGAAGAAAGAGGACCTACAATTTTATTTGCAGCAAAACTATAATTTAAATGAAAAGGCAAAATAAAGATGTTATTATGGACAGGGCTCACAAAATCTACACAAAAAGATCTTGCTTTATACAACTTGAAGCAGGATTCCAACAAGAAAAACAATAAACCCAGGAAAAAGCTTTGAATGTGTGCAAAATAAGGATCTAAATCAGAAATAAGTATCTAAACAAAGGAAAGATCAAGAAGTGTTCAGACATAAAGTTCAAAACAATACTAACAAATTGTATATGTATGTGCTTGTGTTTTATATACAGGTTGATTAAAAACAAGTAGAAAGTGAAAAGTGCTATAGTGCTTACAAAATGTTGGGGAAAGACATTTATACATTTTAAAATTGATACAAAATTAAGCATAATAATTGTCTTTAAGAATGTACATGTAACTACCAGAAGTAACAAGATATAAAGTAAAATTTTCAAGATGTTTAAACTAGTAAATATCAAAATTGCCTAAGGAAAGCAGAAAAAAAAGAGAAATAAAAACATTTTAAATAGAAAACACGAAATAAGATAGCAAAAATTCACCCTAACATAACAAGAATTGCAATAATTATAAGTGTCTTAAGGTCCCTAGCAAATAGAATCTGATTGACTAAAAATTGTATCCAGAAATACACTGTTCTGAAGAAAATTAGACAAAAGGGTATGAAAAAAAGTAAAGTAACAGTAAATGATACATCTAGGAAAACAACAATTAAAAATCATAAATAGAAAGTCACTATATTAATACTCAAGAGGAAAACCTTAAGTTAAAAAATGATTATATACGCCGATAAAGCTTCTAAAAACTCAAAAACGGGAATGAATGCCAACACACAAGCACCAGCAATATGGTTTCAAAATATACAAGTCAAATCTAATAAACACTCCTTTAGACTTATCTTTCTCTGACCCTTGGCCGCAATCAACATAATTATATTCGAAACACTCTCTTCTTATAGCTTCCATGATATCACACTGCTCTGACTTTCCTCTTACCATAAAAGCCTTTTCGTTATCATTTACTGGCTCTCCATCTCCTTTTCCAGACCTGTGCTGTTATGTTCCTTGGAGCTCTGTACAGGACACTTACAATGTCTATGTGCAAATGACCCTCAAATATCTCCGATCAGCTTCAAACACACAGGTTTAAGCTTTCTTGATAAGCACTTCAAACTCATCCTTGTCTAAAACTGACATAACCCTCTGCCTGCCACTATACAGCTCTTCCTTCGTTGTTGTCTATCTTCAAAGCAGAGACCTGTAGTTCATTCATGATTCTTCTCTCTCCTTCACTACCCGCACCCAAACTCTCGGCAAGCCTCAAACGGTCATGCTTCTCTCTAGCTCTTCTGAACCCACACTATTCAGACCACACCACCACTGACTGTTTCCCTGACTGCAGGAGCCTCCTCACAGCAGCCCTATTGATCGTCTTCTATAGTTTCATGTTATTCCCACCATGGTTTTATGTCTCCCCATTTTCTTTGGAATAAAAGCTTCATACCATAGCAAATAAGTGTTTAAATTACTGTGCTTAACCCAGTTTCTCAACATCATTTGCACTGTTCATCCCTAGCTCGGTGTACAGCAAGCACATTGGCTGTCTTCTTTATCTTCATACACACTAAGCTCTTTCATGCTTCAGGAAATTTACACATGCCTGTTTCTGTACCTGAAAGCTATTATTCCTGATCAAAATTTCTGTTGCTGGCTCTTTTCCACCTTTGGGTCTCAGCTTGAATTCTACCCCTTGATCACTACATTCAAAGCATGTGCCTTAGGTTACTCAGCCTTGCTTATGTTCCTAGTGCCTTGCAGCACCAAACTTATGGTAGGTGCTTAATAAATACCTGTTGAATGAAAAATTGCCTTGAATGAAGTGGCCTAAAATACCAGGTTTTTTTTTTTAACACCATAAGCATTAAATATTTGTTAAAGAAACCAGTAATGTAGATTATTATTCATATATAACTTCTTAAATCCCATTCTCGTTATGTTTAATATAATACAGGTCTTTTACATGTTCAACAAATGAAATAAGAAAAAATATATATTTTAAAATTGATATAATATCTTTGACAAATCAAAGTTTTAGATTAAAAGGCTTAAAGGATATACAACAAAATAGACTTCAAATACAGAAATTATAATTATCCATTTGTGGGTCCTCTGCTAAAATATAATTAATATGATAATAATTGATTACTGGGTTTTATATGTAATTACTAATGGATATTTATTGATAATATTCCAATTGAAAATTAGGATTACTCTTCTCATTATGTATAGTTCTGTACATTTGAAAATTACTTTAGATGCACAGTGTCCCATGTTTTAAGAAAGGACAGGAAAAAAGTATACTAATTCCAAGGAAATAAATAAATAAGGCTGACCAAAAAAAAGAAAAACAGTAACTAATAAGTAACAATTATCAGTAAAGGAAAAATCATAGGCATTTTGAAATTTGGATGAGTAGAGCTTAAGTGTTTGAAAAAAATAATTTGGAGAAATGTAGTATTTTATAATAACAAATGAAAATAACTATTTTATAAGAAGGAAATACGTACACAATTACAACAATTAATAGTTTAGTAGTACTCTAACAATCTAAAATATCCAGTTTTATTTCCCTTTGAGTCAAAGAATAATGAAATAAATTCAACCAGCAAAAGAAAAAAATTCTAGAAATAATACTTCTGTTAAACCTCTTAGACTAATTTTACTTTAGTCTACTTCATTTTTTACTTCTCTATTTTCAAGTGACTATAAATTCCATAAATATTGAATCTATAATTTGAGTAAGAATGAGCCACAAATTATACATTCTAAATGTCAACGTAAAAAAAAATAGTCTAATATGTTGGCTTTCAAATTGTTTTGAACTTGACCCACAGAAATAGATTTTACTTTGCAACCCTGTATACACTTACCTTGCATTATATGTGTACATGTAATCAAATGTCAACAAAACCTACACATTACTTGAAACCAAGTCTAATATTTGCTATCTTTAAAATTCTACAAAAAAGACTGATTGCTATTCACTAAATTTATTTCTCAATTCACTATTGGACCTTGATTGCAGTTTGGAAATCATTGATCTAATAAATCTTACGGTTCCATAAATTATATTAAATACATACATACTTTGACTGTGTCAGAACCCAACAATGTCTTTGGGGACCTTGAAGGAGAATCAGAAGAATGCTGAAAAAAAAGAAAGGAAGGAAGGAAGAAGAGAAAAGGAAAGAAAAGAACAAGCCTGTGAGGCATCATACTAAAGTAGAGGAAAATGAAGAGAAGCAAAGCAAATGTTTGAATTGCACATTCTAGTCTAAGGCATTACCATAGACAAGGAATCCTGTAAGACCTTATCAATGGTAGCACAGAGCTCTTCAGTTTGCTGCCTGAGCTGTGCAGGGAAATACAGCTGGAAGAATTGAAACCAGGTACTGGGTTAGCAACAAGTTTTGGGATTGCATACCAAAAGCAGGGGTAATCTGAAGTTATTACCTCCACTGGTGGTTCTAATGTGTTGTCCTTGGAGACACTTTCAGTCTTGGATGGTTCATCTAGTGCCTAGTGATAAATGAAATAGTTCTTATATGAGGCTTCTAGTCATATAACTGGAGTAGAAAAGTCTCTTCAAAGAAAGCCTTGTATGTATTAATATTCCAAGAAAAAATATTTGAAGTATTTGATGAACTATTCTTTAACATGAAGACATTTTTCTTTTAGGTCTTAAGTTTAAATCTTTAATCCATCTTGATTGAATTTTTATATAAGGTGTAAGGAAGGGGTCCAGTTTCAGTTTTCTGCATATGGCTAGCCAGTTTTCCCAACTTCATTTATTAAATAGAGAATCCTTTCCCCATTGCTTGTTTTTATCAGGTTTGTCAAAGATCAAATGGTTGCAGATGTGTGGCATTATTTCTAAGGCCACTGTTCTGTTCCATTGGTCTATATATCTCTTTTGGTACCAGTACCATGCTGTTTTGGTTACTGTAGCCTTGTAGTATAGTTTGAAGTCGGGTAGCGTGATGCCTCCGGCTTTGTTCTTTTTGCTTATACGACCAATTTGGCTTCAAACTCCCTGTCTCTCTAATGATGGGAACTAGGCAAAATCTCTATTTCATTGTTTTCTCCTCTGCTGGGTCTAATGGGCACATTCAATAGTCATCCAGAGATTTGGGCAGAGTTTATCCACAACCTTTAGGGCTCCATTTGGTACTCTCTTTTCCAGATTCTCCCCTCACTTTCTAGTTTCTGTATGACCTTACACTGTTCTCTGTTTCCTCATCTAATAAGTCTGCTGGGTTGTTGCTGAATTTTCACTACTTCATTGTGACCAGACAAGGGACTACCTATAAGGTGAAAAACTATAAAATCTAGAAACCAACCTAGTGCCATATTTTTCTTGCAAGCGTTGACTCTACTGCAGTTTCTACCTGCCTTGGTCATGCTTCAGTACCTTCAGATAGTTTTTTATATTCTTATCCAGAGTTTATCATTGTTATCTGTAAAACAGTTGGTCCAATACAAGCTACTTCTATATTTGCAGAAGCAGAATAAGGCAAGCTAATTTAAAATTAATTCAAATTTCGATTTTCAGCACATATTTTCTTTATCACAGAGATTGTATAAATTAAATCTCAAACCTGTCTCAGGGTAGGCTCATGACTAAAGGTCATTTTTCCCTACCCTAAGCCTAGATTGCTATAAGAAAATGTTATGACCATTCACAGCGGCTCACACCTGTAATCTTAGCACTTTGGGAGGCTGAGGCAGAAGGATCACTTGAACCCAGGAGTTCAAGAATAGCCTGGGCAATACAGTGAGATCCCATCTCTATAAAAATTTTTAAGAATTAGCTGAATGTGGTGACATACACCTGTAGTTTCAGAAACTTGAGAGACTGAGGCAGGAAGACAGTTGAGGCCAGGAGTTCGAGGCTACAGTGAGCCCTGATCACATCACTGCACTTCAGCCTGGGCAACAGAGTAAGACACTGTCTCTAAAAAAACAAAAATAAAAAAGCAGGATTGTCATTTCCCTTTGAAAATAAAATGTTTTCATTCTTCTTGCAACTGAGAGTGTAACAATTCAAAAATCTTGACTTCTTAATGGGGATGCAATTCCCATTCTCTATCTTACCAGAGCATCAGCACCATGATAAATATTCTGAATTTCAGCCTGCTTTTAGTATTTGACCCTTGGGGATTTCCCCTACCCCCTTGTGTGTGTGTGTGTGTGTGTGTGTGTGTGAACTCAGCATTATCCTGGGTTGAACACGCACAAAATTGTCAGTATTTAGCTGAAAAACACTTGCCAAGATGGCAATTTCATGTGGTTTGACTTGTTTTTTAATGCATTTTTTAAATTGATCCTCAATTATAGGTATTTTACAACAGGAAGTTTTTCAAGCAATCCAGTTTCAGTATACTTTCAAAGTTTGAAAATCTACAGCCAGAAAGGTTACAGAAAAAATATATGCCATGAGTTCTGAAGACAGTTATAAAAGGTTACCAAAAATGCAATAAGCAATTGTAGGCACAATGCAGTTATTTTCAAGAGAAATATCGTCACTTGAATATATGTGTTCTGGTAGATTTGTAAACAAGCAAATGAAAGACTCAGTTCTCTATTGTCATGTATCATATAACTTTTTAGAATTACAGGTTCCCCTCTCCTATTATTTAGATTTACCTCCTATTTCTCATTTCTTTATTCCCATTCTGAGGTAGATATATCCTGATAGAAGGTGTTATGCCAGTTGTGAAACCATGGAATCCATTGCTCATCAAAATCTCTTTTCCCCCTTCTAACAACCAGGGATCTCCATCCAGAACTATTAGCCTTGACCAAGAGGTACGAGGTCCAGATGCTAGAACTGCCATTTTGGCACGGGACATACCCCCTAAGAATTGGGAATTACCAGGTTCAGATGCTAGAACTGCCATTTTGGCATGGCATATACCCCTAAGAATTCAGAAAAGTGACTTTAAAAGATAAAATTTTACTATTCCATGTTTCAATAGCTCATACAGGTAAATATTGTCTGGAAATTTTTGTTTTCAAAATCCACTTTTCTGTATTAAGTAACACAATTTGGAAGGTTTTTTATGATAACCTAATAAAAACATTCAAGATTGCTTCTTTCTTACCATAACAAAATCTATATTGTGCTTTCTTTCTTCATTCTTTAAAATTATGATTAATCATGAGAAATGATTGGCAGGGAACTGAAATTTTCACAAAAATAACTCTTCACTGGTGTTCAGATGGTTTAATATTTTCCTGGCATGCTGTTTCAATCATCTCCTGTTCACCTTGTTAATGGTGGGGAGGTTCCTTTCCTTGTGTTACAGGGATAGATGGTTACATAACCCTTGACGCTATACAGATAAAATTCACAACAGTTTATTAGTCACATATACTCACAGTCCAGGGAAGGGGGACATCACAAAACATGTAGGGCCACATGGACGTCGCAATAAGGAACAACCAGGGGTTGTGGGTATCCAGAGAGTAATGTGCCCCTGGTTCCACCAAAGGATATGATTGGCTTGTTTGAACTGGAACCTATTACTAAGGTATACGCAGGAATTGCACCTGGTCAGTTGGATAAGGAGGGTTGTTTGGCTAAAGAACCATATCTGCAGGAGCGGAGTGAAGAGGGGAACTTGCAATTAGGCCATTTGAGGCTCTCTCAATGCTAGCAGATGTCAAGGTAGCACACAATATTGGGCCTTAATTTTAGGTCTCATACCACATGTGACCTCTACTAAAGTGAAAATTATGGAGACAAAAAATGTCAGAAATTAAAGATCAGGACTAAGAGCCAGCTCCTCAGGAGGGGATTCTGTTCTGTCTCTTGCTCACCATTCCAACAATGCCTTTCCTATGCTCCTCACTTGAAGGCTGCTCTTCAACCACAAAGAACCACTTGAATTCTTTGAACTTGCGGTGATCTTTTGAACTACATGCAATTAACTCTTCCTAGATCCACTCTCAGTTCACTTAGAGAATTCCTATTCATCCTGAAGATCCAAATCAAACTCCTTTATAACATCTTTCTTGGCCTAACACTAGGCAAAGTCAGCCATTCTCTGTTTGGGGCACCATATCACTTTGCACATATCTTAAGTATATTGTATCATAATTACTTTTTAAACTATATCTCTACCCTACTGGGCTATTTGTCCTAATAGACTACAGAAAATATGATATTTATCTTTGTAGGCCCAGGATAAAGAATATGATAGGTGCTCAGTAAAGGTCTTTATGATGAATCACTGGGTAAACCAATGAATAAATGAAGTTAAGTTAAATTAATAAATGAATCATAGAAATAATATGATTTAAATACTTCCTGGTAAAATGCTCTAGAGAAGTGATTTAAACTCTTTGAGTAACTTAATTAACAAATAAACTGTATCTTTCTCTATATTACAGCTAAATTTGTTTACCATCAAAGATTTGAGCATATAATCAATGCTAGTGCAATGAGATTATTTCCTTTTTCAACCTAAACCAAATAAGATTAACATTTTAATTAGTCTGTGGAAACTTACTGCTGGCAAACATAACTTTTATTAGGTTACTTGTGATAATTGACATTCACTCAGAGAATGACAGAACTATCTACTCAGGTCCGTTGGAAAACTATAGAAGATAACTTGTGCTAGGTCAGTAATGCTAAAATTTTGAAATGGCACAAAATACTCAGACTGCATTTTAAAAATTGGATGGGGTCTTATTTTGAACTTAAATAGTCTTGAAATTTACTAGAATTGATTTTTTTAATTGACTGTGAGTTACTTGTCAGATGTATCATTGTGATATACACTCCTTCTAGTTCTTTTCCTATTGTCCAAAAATTTCTCTTAAACACATATTTTAAATCTCCATTAGTAAGAATTCTGACCAGAGATTGCTTTTTGGCAAGCTAGCCTACAGGAATATATTGTTTATCTAGACTTATTCATTTTGGGTAAAAATCTCTTAAAATATTATCTAATGAATTATTGCTATTAAAAATGTACATTTTCTACCAAATTGGACTACAGAAATTGAGGCATAAATGGAATATTCTTTGAGCTCATTCATCTTAAAGAATTCTTAACAAATACAAATAATCAGAAATACTCTCATTAGAAGTGCTGGTGGTTTGTTCAGAAGGGCCAACTTTGGGGCCCAGCTTTTGAAAAGACACCAAATAAATCTCATAGCAGAAAATAGCTTCTGAACTTAACACTACATTAAAATTCAGAGACAAGAAATGTGAAAAAGCTCTGTAAATCAAAGTCCTTGTATAAAAGTATGCCAATAAACTGTAATAGGTATTCCCAGTTATGAGTGCCTCTGACGAAACTGCAAACACTTTTTACTCAAATATATTGAGTTAGTCTAATTTGCTCCCTTAAAATATAGGATGAAGTTCTAAAAATCAGGAGTTGGAAAGTAAACTGCCTCCAGAGGAAGAATGATCTAACAGAATCTGTAAACTTTTTGTTATACCTAGACTATCTATTTGATTGAATTTCAAAATTTTCATTCCTGAGTTATTAGATTTTAGTAATGATCAAATCAACCCCCCAAAATTATGTTTACCCTAAATTCTCCTATACTTTGTTAATATGACCTGCTATTTGGTAGAATAAATCCCCCAAGGACTACAAAATACTTACTGGACTAATACAAAACCATCTGTAGGATAGTAGATATTGTTAGAAAAATGAATCTCACTTTGATTGTCTAGTTGGGGATTCAGGTCTGAATAACATTCACCTCTGGAGGAAAGGAAAAAAGGACACTGCAAACCAAAGGAGCTTGCAGATATATAAAGTAGGGTTACTTTAAAGATCTAGGAATATTTGCCAGTAAAATATTTTTACATGATTGGTTTAAAAATATCAAGAACTGAAGAAACTCTACTTGGTGATTTTACTCCCAAGAGCTTTGGAAAGTTAAATGTTTGTTCCTCCTACAGAGAAGGGAGTTTTTGCAAACCATTCCAACGAGTTTCAAACACATTCCAGCAAAGCTCAATGGTAGGAGAATCTATACTTTTTTTGCACTTAATTAAGGATGGCAGAAGGGTGTTCTTTATTTCCAGAAGCACCTCCTTCACTGTAATTTGCCTCATCTCTTTCAGTAGCTCAACGAATTGAGCTGGTTTGTAATCCATCACTCTCTCAAGTCATCTCAGAGCCACATTATTTCCCATTTTCTTTTAATTTTTCCACATAAAAACAAAATACTCTTGTTGCTCTCATTTAATGAAGATATAAATATATCTTACCAAGCAATGAAAACAAGTGTTGTAGGCAGGGATCCCATATCAACATCCCTCTCAATAATTCACTGTAGTTAGCTGATGTCACTGTAAAGTGGGGAACAGGGAAGGCTGAGAGCCAATCAGAGCTCCTCTGAGGTCCAATTTAGCAACTTAGTAACCTTGATGCTTTAGGGAATTTACTTGGCTTCTTTGAGCATTAAATTCTTCACAGAGTTGTGAAGATGAAAGCACACTTAGCTCAATATCTGATACACTAGAGTATTCAATATGGTAGTCATTGTGATTGTATTGTCTAATCTTCAAAAGGTGCTGGCTTACTTCCCTTCTAGCAGAAGGCCATTCTATAAGCTTTTCCATGGAAGTAGAACTGATGAGGCTTATTCTTTCCTAAAGAAAGACCCTTTGCTATTGTTGTTTTGATTGGCATACAGTAGTCTACTTTATTTTTATATGCTTAAGAACCTGTGGAATACAATTGGAAATTTTACAGACCTATATGGCCCCAAACTAAACTCATTTATTCAATGAATGTTTAGTAAAGAATATAGTATATCTATCTCCTCAAAAAGTTCAAGATAAAGAAAGAAAGCAGTAAATATGCATAATTAAATACAATTTGATAATTTTTTTAAAATTATGCACACAGTAGACAACTATCTGAGAACCATCTACCATAGATTTGAGTCCTGGACTCTCCTCCATTTTTAAAGAAATTGGGAACACATTTGCCTCTTGTACTAAAATCTAAATTAAGCAATGTTTCTCTAACATAGGTTATGTGCTAAACTAGCAATAAGGTTTTGTTAAATTTTTAAGACATAAAGAATTTTTTTTTTTTTTTTTTGAGACTGAGTTTCACTGTGTCACCCAGGCTGGAGTGCAGTGGCGCAATCTCGGCTCACTGCAACCTCCACCTCCCGAGTTCGAGTGACTTTCCTTCCTCGGCCCCCAGAGTACCTGGGATTACAGGCATCTGCCACCATACTTGGTTAAATTTTTCTTTTGTATTATCAGTAGAAACAGGGTTTCACCATGTTGGTCAGGCTGATCTCAAATTTCTGACCTCAGGTGATCCACTCACCTCCGTCTCCCAAAGTGCTGGGATTACAGGCATGAGCCATCACACCCTGCTAAGACATAAAGAGATTTTAAAATATTCTCACCTAAGGACACGTTTAATAAGATTGGAGTTTAGCAACTCATGCTTTAAAAAATTAAATAGGCAACTTAGCTGGGTGTGGTGGTGTGTACCTGTAGTCTCAGCTACTCAAGAGGCTGAGACAAGATGATTGCTTGAGACTAGCAGTGCAAATCTAGCCTGGGCAACATAGCAAGACCCCATTTCAAAAAATGAAACAAAAAATCAAAGAGGCAACTTAGAATAAATAGACTTGACAGCTGACAGGATATATCACAATTTTACCTTTCTCTTTTTATGCCATCATTTGTATTAGTTGTTAAAATAACTAATTTTATATTCCTTGCACCAAAAGAAAGATGTTTACCCTATAACTTTCCATTTAAATAATTAAACCTGTAATTATTTTTTGTTATATATAAAACTGAGCTGCTCCAGAATTCTTCTGTCAAGTACACACTTCTTATGAATCAAATGTATCATGAAAATGGCAGACAGTAACGCCATTTATTAGGAACATTGTACCTAGCCCCAGCCCTAATTTTATGCTCAGAAATACTTATGAGGAAGGAAACAGAGAATTTAAATTACTTTCAAGGAAAAAATTTATATTTTCATGGAAAATATTAACCATTGGTAAGACAATAAAGATGCATATTCTTTGATTTTATGGAAATACTTCTTCATTCATTCTCTCCTCATTTAACAATTACATGATAAAAATAATAATCTATTTACTTGGAATATTAATATGTGCCAAACAGTTTAATTTTAACTTTTACCTATTGCTGTCAGACTCAGATGATAAGAAGAAAAACTACTCAATGAAAGAGACACCTTTAACATTCTCTGAAAAAGACAGCAATACACACATCAAGACTGATATGGTTTGGCTGTGTCCCCTCCCAAATCTCAACTTGAATTGTAGCTCCCAGAATTCCCATGTGTTGTGGGAGGGACCCAGAGGGAGGTAATTGAATCATGGGGGCTGGTCTTCCCCTTGCTCTTCTCATGATAATGAGTAAGTCTCACAGGATCTGATGAATTTATTAGGGGTTTCTGCTTTTGCTTATTCCTCATTTTCTCTTGCTGTCACCATGTAAGAAGTGCCTTTGATTCTGAGGCCTCCTCAGCCATGTGGAACTGTAGGTCCAATTAAACCTCTTTTTTTCCAGTCTCAGTTATGTCTTTATCAGCAGAGTGAAAACAGACTAATACAAAGACTAAAAATAAAGTCCATATCAAAGTTATTTTATCTACAGACCTTAGTATATTGTTGAACATAATGTAATAAAGTCTATGGACAGTCACAATGTAAAGTAATCTGATTACTTTATAATCATTTGTATTTCATCCTCATGTGATTCTTGGAGAAGATGATTATTGGCAGGAGATTAAGCCAAAGACCCTGATGAAGCCAACACAATAAAAATCATACCTTACATTTCTCTCTCCCTATAAATCCTTATTTAAGACTTAAGCTACAAATGCTTCCTTCTTAAAGGTTCACAGGGGGAAAATGATAGAATATGGAATAAGATATAAATTTAAATTTTGATGCAGACAATAAATTACAGAACAGAAGTACCAGAAACCTCATGTTCTCTGCCAACAAAGTGTACTCTTTTAAGAATGATGGGCTTCATCCAGGGTTGATTAAAACTGAAACCAATCCAGTAATTCAATGAGAGCTTAATGTCTCATTACAAGGGATGCTTGTATTTCAATTCGGAGAAAATCTTGTTTTAAAATAGCATTATTTTAAAAGTAAATCTGGTTTCTCATTAATTATACTATATGCTGTAGAACAGAATGTGGCATAAGATACCCACCATGGGTATACTCCAATTGGAGAGATAATTGTTGAAATAGCTAAGACATGAATTATTTTTGTTCGCTCCAGCTTCAAGGCATTCCACAGCATGGACCCTAGCCAAGTATTATAATGAATCTACAACATGACCCTACCCCTGAATTGTGGTGTTCTGTGTTACATCAAAGAGATCTCAGAAAACCTTCTGTGATTTAAAACATTGCAAGATTTTTATTCTTCCATAAATAGAAGAGTTCCTCAAGATTATAGTCCGAATTTTCTCACTCAATTCAGAAATAAATCCATTTGATGTCAACGGCATTAAGATAAAGTCTATTGTATATGTAGATAGGTGTAAAGGATTAAATTGTCAGATTGATTTTTTAAAACTGTAACACCGAAAGGAGCAATACAACAGCATTCAAAAAATATCATTGAAAATGGAGGTAACTCATAAAATCTTTAGATAAGGCTTTGATATTTTAAAATTCTTACAAAGTAAAGTTTCTTATTGAGGAACACATAACATGGGAAAGCCTGCAGAAAATATGTGGAATAATTTAAAGGGCCTAAAGAAAAAAAAAATTCACATCATATCTGAGACCTTTGAATAAGTTAAATGTTTATGGTCCAAAAACTATACTAGCCAAGAGACAATAACCTACATTAGTACTTATACAATAATTCAGCCCCCTCTGGAATAACATTATTTTAAATTTAGATGTCATGTTTATATTTTGTACTAAAATAGAAATAATTTTCCTACAGAAC
>NW_016803307.1:136557-171829 GCF_001698545.2 Rhinopithecus bieti
TAACCTACATTAGTACTTATACAATAATTCAGCCCCCTCTGGAATAACATTATTTTAAATTTAGATGTCATGTTTATATTTTTGTACTAAAAATAGAAATAATTTTCCTACAGAACGTTTTATTTAAAATTTAAAACACAAAATCTTTTGCACATGAACTTGTATAATAGGTTAAATATACATCAATGCCACCATACACATTTATGAAATGGGTTTCTAATAAAATTGGAAATTAAACTAATGACTCTTCATCTTTACTGACTAATGAATACATTATAAACTCTATAATTTAGTTAATTGGAAGAGAATTCTGGAAACAATCCTAATGGACAGAGATTCTGGAAACAGTACTGACATCTAGTCTTATCTCACAGAAGACTTTCAGAAAATTACCTTTCATTTTCTAAATAGGAAATTTACATAGTAGCAGAACATAGTTCCAGGAGACTGTGACTAGATGAGGTGAGATAAGTATGAGGGAAGGATGAGGATGAAAGTAGGCTCCTCAACTCCTCTTTGTCTCACTGCTGATGGAGAGTGATTCTCCCACATCTGTGAAAGCACACACTTGTGACAAGTTTCCAGAAATAGTCATCCAAAATAGGCAGAGAGTCTGTGGTGTGGGAACTCTGCCACCACCTCCCACCATTATGGCCTTAGAGTGTGGAATAAGGGGCAATGGAAAAGTGTCCCTTTCCACAACCTCCTGAAGTCTCCTGAAATCCGTGTTGTAGTCCCGTCTCATCTTTTAACAGGCAATGAGGGGTAGAAATTCAGGAGAGATGCTAGGGAAAAAGCTGCAGATTTTCCTGCAGCCTAGTGAACCTACAGTTCAAAGCACTTACATATACAGAACATAGATTGGACACTACCTGTTTATAATTTGGAATTAATGTCTACCTATACACTACTTATCCCACTAACAATTCCTACTTATTAGATAAGAGATCATACAAAGGTTTTACTCTTCAGATCATGCTAAAAGAATAAGAATGTAGATTTATAAACCAGTGATCAAAATACCACCTGGTTGGCAAACAACATTTCGATAAATGATAGTAACAGTCTTGAAACTCCATAATTACACAGAAAAAAAATGGACTTAGTGCATTGAGAAATAAATTGACTAAATACATAATCATAAAAGTAATATATGAAATGGATAATTTCACAGACTTGGTAACTCATTTCACTTGGATTCTGATATCAATCCTCTATTTGGCTTTCATATAAACATGCATAACATGCTTATTAAACAAGAGGCTTTAATTTAATTTACCTACTTATGTAACAACCTATAATTTTATTATTAATGACCCTTAATAGCAAAGCAAAAATCTCTTGGAGGCGTGTGAAAGCAGTTGGGTCACTGACAGTCATCTCAGTGTTCCCTTCTGTTGATGAAAGTGGGACCACTGGCTGGCAAGAATGGATGTGTGAAGAGGTTTAGTCCACAATGGAATCTATGAGGCTGAGTTGAATGCTCAGCTATAATATCTGAGTATCAGTATAGTACAATGGTGGAAGCCACTGTTAGTCACCAACTCTTTACCAGTCAACAACCAATGTGGCCAACTGTTCACAAATAATCCCATTTTACCCCAATTCTTTTGATCAATATGGATAGATATGAAAGTTCTTGATATGAAAGTTTTTGAATATAATAATTATTTAAAATTCCAAAGAACAAGGATTTATCCAAATCTGAATCAAGTTTCCCAAAGCAGCTTGACAGTGGATTAAACATCTCTAGGCTCATATTCAGCCTCTAGTGATAAATTATATTCACAATATATAATATAATTGTATATATCTCCTACAATTATATTCACCAAAATGTTTTCACCACATCATCCTAAACTGAGAACGGAATGTTATTTTAGTAAAGGCAGAACTTTAAAACAGAAATCTTCCCAACAGAAATTTTAGAAAACATTTAAAAAATCACGTTAGAAACGTAAAATTCACTGTTTTTGAGCCAACACTGACCTTCTGTTCCAAAAGCAATGTGTTTGTAGGGATTGCTGCAAAAGCCTTGTAGCTTGACTTGGTCTTGTATTGCTAGAACGGGCAACCAGAAAGCAAGAGTAGAGATGAAAATGGGAAAGAATATGACATAATTTTCAGAGAGTTCTACCAAGTTAAATGACACGTTTTCAAATGAAGAAAATGGTTATTATGCTGAACAACTTGTTTCTGACAGAAACAATTAGCTTACCATGTTAATATTTTATTAGAATGAGAAGCAAAGAAATGCCACAGTAAAATATCAGCCTAGAGATTACAGGCAATTATATGCCACTCCGTTTCAGAACTTAAAAACTTCCTTTACACAAAGTTATATATAAATTTTTCATTAGCAGCATTCCCTCATAGGAGTACTATTCTATACAAGAGGACAGGAGGTGGTTCTGCTTGATCCTCAAAGGAATGTTTCTTTTTAACAGTCTCACAATTAACAAATATTATGCCAGTAAGTGTAATTGAGCTCTTGATCATTTTCTTGCATCATCCATAAAAACAAAGATCAAAATACATAAAAAGTAGCAGCCATTTTTTATGCAAGCAGCAAAGTAGTCAATAATTTGAGCATAAACAATATCAGCAATGTAACTCCATTAAAAAAAACAAAAAGTACACACTCTTGATCTTAAACTCATTTTTTAAACCTCATCATCCCCTGCACTTTCTAACAGTTATGTTAATGAAGCAAATGTTAAAATTTCCTAAGTGTTAAGTACAACTCAGAATAAAATAGTTCAGTGTTGTAGAATATTTGGGGGAGGGGGCGAGCATGAGGAAGCTGTAGAAATCAGGATAAATATGCATAATCAAAGACTCAGTTTTGATACTGCTCTGGGTCTCCAGTTGATTAACTGAGTTCAAGTCTCCTGTCACTTCAGATGCCCTTGTCTCAGGCAGCTTCCCCAGTGGCCAGTACCAGTGAAGAAATTGGCACAGAGCTCCAGGCTATCTTAGTGTCTTCAAAAGAAAACCATAGTGTGTGCAGAAGACAGTGTCATCAAATAAAATTAAGCCTTGAGTTTTATAGATGTAATTGAAGGAAACTTCATTAAAGTGGGGTGGTGAATGTAAGAGACTGGCACATTCATTTTCCTTAGGAAAAAGTTGAAGTTGTGAGGAATCAAAGTGCCAGACCCAGAAAAAGAAAGTCAGCATCCAGCTAACAGCAGGATGCATTCTCTTTTTTACTGTTTTCTTTCTTTTCTTGGTATACTGAGTTAGAGATAATGAAAAATCCTGCATGCCAGCAAGTGCCATGCCAGCATTATCACACTAGCCAGATAATCAGTCACCCACAAACACATGCTCACTTACACACTCTTATTCATATACATGAATATATACATATATATATATGTACTCACATACAGACACACACACACTCTTTCACAAACACACACCCAGCTAAAACTGCACAAGAGCTCAGAAGCTACACACTTTTTCCCAAAAATTGTACTCTGAAATTTACTTATCTTCCACTTTCCCTCCACCATATAGCTCTTCTCCCACAGGAAGAAGCTATATGGCTTTCTGCAAGTCTCTCAACTCTTAAGAAACCTACTCTCCCATCTTCTACATGAGAGGCAATTGCTGGAAGATGTCTCAGGTCACTTCAAGCCCTAAGTTGCTACATTGACCCTGCGCTGCTGTGGTCTCTAGATAAAAATATATTTGAATAAGAATTGAAATTGAAATACCATCTTTCCATGGGCAATAGGAGCTGACATTTATTATTATTACTCAATTTTACAGAAGCCCTATAACTAGAGAGTTATTAAGAAAAGCAGAGGTCAAATGACTTGTTCAAGACCACGCAGCCCATAAAGAGCCTGCCTGTGTCCAATATATATGCTTTCTCTATAATATTTTCTTCCAAAGAATACCTAAGCATACATGTAATGCAGAATAAAATATACCATCTCACTCTACGATGTCTTCATGAACAGTTAATTGTAATTATAGTTGCAATCATAATAATAACAATATCTAGCAATCACTATGAGCCAGGTACCATTCTAAAAGCTTCATGTGAATTAACTCACTCAATTGTCACAACAAAGCTATTAGGTAGATACTATACTATCCCCATTTTATATATGGAAACTGAGGTACAGAAATGTTAAATAACTAATCGAAGGTCACCAGCTAGTACATGTAAGTCATGGCTGGAATTCAGACACAGGCACTCTAGCCCAACAACCATGCACATATCTACAAATGCCCTTGCCTCTCATTTCAGGATGTGCAATCATTTACAGTGTTTGTTCTCCTATCCTCAACTTCCCCAAAGAATATAGCTGGGAAAGCCTGTACAGAGACACATCTTGTTATTGCACACAAAATATCACAGAATCTTACAATAAGAAGTGATATTGAAGGTGATTTGGTTCAACCCCCTCATCTGACGCATGAATCTCTGTTCTGTTTAGTAGCCAAATGAACACTTGCTTGCTTCCCAAGGCAGCACATTCAGGACTAATTGTTAGAATTAGTACAAAATTCTCCCCTACATTGAGCCAAAATACGCTTCCTACTAATTTATCTCATTGGTCCTCTTTCCCCCCTCTTGAAATCATGGCTCATGCCAAGAGCTCTCTTCTACATAATTATATTGCTTCCTTCACCAACTCCCTGATACTCAAGTGAACAATTCCACTACCCTCATTGCTCTCCTCTGATAATATTCCTTAAAATTATAAAAAGTGTTTAACTAGATGTGTTTTTAGCACATAGTAAAATATAATCATCACTTCCATGATATTGACAATAAACTCAATTAATGTAATGAAGAAAATAATTGCGATCATCTCCTTAGTTTTTGTGGAGAGTTTTAAAATATGCAAGAAAGGAGGTTGGAGTTATTTCATATTGTTGGATCACACTGAGTAGGCTATCACCTAAATTCCTAATCCTTTCATCTTTTTTCAAAACATTTGCCGTTAACTCCATCCTATATTTATGCTTATTTATACTTTTTTAGACCCAGAAATAGGGCTTTAGGCATTATCTTTACCAAGTTTTATCTGATTAGATTGGGTTTGTCATTGTAAGCAATGAAGATAAGAATTTTTGGATTATTTCATGAAACATTTTGTTAGGTGTGTCATTTTTATCTTTACTCAAATCATATACTAAGGACTAGGAGCTCCTACCACTGGGTTCTCCCAACTTGGTGGACATTAACTGATCCTGTAAATCTGTTTATGGATGTTCAACTAACATACTTATTCAAGAAATTTTCTCTTTCTTTTCTTTTTTTTGGGGGGGGATGAGTGGGGGAACAGAGTCTTTCTCTGTTGCCTAGGCTGGAGAGCCATGGCGCGATCATGACTCACTACAGCCTCTACCTCCTGAGCTCAAGCAATTCTTCCACCTCAGCCTCCAGAGTATCTGGTAGTACAGGCATGTGGCACCCAGCTAATTTTTTTTTTTTTTTTTTTTTTTTTTTTTTGTAGAGATGGTTTCTTACCATGGTGTCCAGCCTTGCCTTGAATTCTTAGGTTTAAGCCATCCTCCTGCCTCAGCCTCCCAAAGTGCTGGGATTACAGGCGTAAGCCACCATTCCTGGCCAAGAAATATTTATTGAGTACCTACTACATGACATGCACTACTCCTCTAAGACATACATACCCTATCCTTTTCAGTCTAAAATTCCCATTTGTTGCCAAAAAGGACATGTTTTGAGTCCACTCTTCCCTCTGGGTTCTCCTAACAATATATACTCGATCTAAATATGAATTTTTTATTCTAATTTGGAACACATTTCCTCTTAAGCATTTCAAGGCTTCCAGGTGCTAAACCAAATTCATTCATTTTCCTTTTTGGCTCAAAATTATTAATCATTCTAATGTGGAATTACAGGGTTAGAGTAAACATTAGCTAATCATAGGAGGTAAAAATGATGGGCCTAAACCTAAATCTGGCAAATGATGCAATAATACCTATTGATTCTCTCTAATTTCTAATCTATACTTTCAGTTAACATTCAATAAATATTTCTTAAATATCTTCTGCATGGTGCAGGTCAATGTTTAGGTTTGGAAAACAAAATGGCATTTTATTACTTACGTTTACCAGAGCTAATCCTGATTATAAGCAATGCTAGTTGCTAGCTGCAATATAAATGCTGGGATAGAAGGTAAGGATAGCAAGAACACATTCTACCCCTTCAGAAAATATTTTCCACTGAAGTCATATATCCTGTTGCTGATGCCTAAAATTCCACCACATGTTCTAGTAATAAAGATCCATGAGGTCTCAAAGTGAACTGTTAGTTGCCTTGAGGATCAGGGGTTTGGACTCACAGTTACACTTTAAGTGCAGTAAATCAGGGGCCCCTAACCCCTAGATTCAATTGTCACAACAAAGTACCTGTTAGGAATTGGACCAAACAGCAAGAAGTGAATAGCAGGCAAGTGTGTATGGTCGTCTAAGCTCTGCCTCCTACCAGATCAGCAGCAGCATTAGATTCTCACAGGAGTGCAAACCCTATCGTGAACTGCGCAGGCAAAGGATCTAGGTTACATGTCCCTTATAAGAATCTAATGTCTGATGATCTGAGGTGGAATAGTTTCATCCCAAAACCATCCCCAACCCCCCAATCCATGGAAAAACTGTCTTCCATGAAACTGGTCCCTGGTGCCAAAAAGGTTGGGGACCGGTGCAGTAAATGAAAGAAGTGTGGATTATATAAACAATAGGATGAGGAAACCATGGTGAAGAGCCTCACTACCATCATGTCCAACTTCTTCCAGAAGCATTCCTGGGCAGAGATGGGAGCATCACTCTACATGTACACTTTCTGCTCCTCAGTGATCATGTCTGTCTTACCTGAGTCAGAATCTCCTTGACATCAGTCCTGAGATGAAAGCTCAACCAATCCCTAATCCAATTCATAGGAGATTGCCCAGACGCTTCCTTATATCTGGATTACTAGCAGAGCACAATCTATAATGATCCTGATAATGGAAAAGCTAGAGGTAGAGGATATAGCTGTCAAAAACTGCCTGGCAAAGCAGATAGGCAAGGTAGCAACTGAGAAAACTTCCCAGAACAAGTCCCTTCCCAGGACTCCTCTGCATCCCTCATTTATTTTTTTGTTTCTCTAACACCTTAAATGCATAATTTTATTTCATTTTATTATAATATTTTGCCATCCCTATCTGCCTGCTAGAACTTTTAGGGGAGAGATTTTATATTATTTGTCCTTTTATTTTCAACACCTAATACAAACCTGGCAGAGAAGAGATGTTCAGCAAATATTTGTTGACTTGAAATATCTAATTGAAAATTACAATAAGATTCAAAGACATGAAAAAACACAAATCCTTAGTGCTTTGTCTATGGTTCAAGTCCTAGACAAGCTTTGCTAATTAAAGACCCTCTTCCACCACTCCAAGCATGCCCTGAGAACATTTCTAACACAGATTTTGAAGTCATTTTCTTCGTGATGTGAACCTGTAACATATGCTGCATATGTTGATCCCTGTTTTTTCCTTTGACAATTCTCTTGAGCTAAACTGCACCCTCCCCACAATTAAAATGCAAATCCTGGCTGGCGCGGTGGTTCGTGCCTATAATTCCAACAGTTTGAGGGGCAGAGGCAGGCGGATCATCTGAGGTCAGGAGTTCAAGACCAGCCTAGCCAACATGGTAAAACCCCATCTCTACTAAAAATACAAAAATTAGCCAGGCGTGGTGGCAGGTGCCTGTAATCCCAGCTACTCAGGAGGCTGAGGCAGGAGAATCAACTGAACCTGGGAGACAGAGGTTGCAGTGAGCCGAGATTGCACCATTGTACTCCAGCCTGGACACCAAGAGCAAAACTCCGCCTCAAAAAAAAAAAAAAGAAATCCAAATCCCCCGAGGGAGTGCGGGGTTGGAGAGGAAGGCAAGCTTTTGTCAATCATTGAACACCTGAGTGTGAACCATTACTAGGATCAATTCAGAGAGGCTAGCTGGAGAGAAGCACAGGAGTGGCACACAGAACTGCTCAGTATAGAGGCTGAGTGACAGATAGCATAGCTGAAAGAAGCCTGAGAAGTCAAGGATTCCCAAGAACTTTGTGAAGGAAGTGGAGTAAATGACAGTGAGATAAAAAGAGAAAAACAAAATAAGAAGGCACGTAAGTCTAGTTTCAGCTGATTTTTTTTCATTTCACGTAGTGGCTCTGATGTTTGGTGAATGTTTGTTACTCTATCTACAAAACATAATGGAAATTTTATTGTCACCTTCACTGCTATAACTTGACCATAGCCACCATCATCACTCATCTAGATTGTAGCAATAGACTTCTAAGTTCTCCCAACTTAAACTTTTACCCTCTCATGGTCTATTCTTATTTAGCAGTGAGATAGTTAAGACTGTCACTTATCTATTTGAAACCCTCCAAAGACTTCCTATCTCACTTAAATTAAAAATCAAAGACTAAAGAGTAGTCCACAAGACTCTCCTACAGGATCCGGCTCCCACCTACATCTCCCTCTGACAACCTCAACAACCTGTTCCTCACTGCTAGCCCAGAATATGTTCTTTGTACCTGTCAAGCACTCTCTGGCCTCAGAGCATTTTCCTCACTATACTCTCCTAAGGAGTCACCTCCTTGGATGTTACCTTCTCAAAGAAACCTATCCCAATACCCCAACATAACATGTGACACCATCCCTTCTCTATTTCCCTTGAGAATCAGGGCTATCCATTTCTCCATGACACATACGATCTTCTGACACACACGATAATTTACTTATTTGGAGGGGGTATGGTTGATTGTTTCTCTTCCACCAAAGAATATAAAGTGTCTTTGAATAGGCATCATTGCATATTTTATTTGTTGCAATATCCTCACAGCTTTGAAAAGCACACATTTTAGGTAATCAATACATATTTATTGAATGAGTGATTTTCTTGAACCCAGATTAACTATTTTAGCTCATGCAGACACATTCCATATTGCTCATTTTCCAAATTACATGTGGTTCTGCAGAAATGGAGAAAGTCACATACAGACTGCTGCCACTAAGTTTTCAGTGTGATATATTTGGGAATGTTTTGATGTCTTAAAGGAAGGAGACTTTCGTGAATAAAACACCAGTTATAAAGTTTTATGAAATATAAAATAGCTCTCATCTTGTTCCCTAAATAAGCTATGTGTCCAAACAGCTCTAAGCCCAGGGCAGGCCCATCAATGGAGACTCTTTATCATTGTAACTAATCTTCAGACTATCTTCAGTAAGTGGCAGACTCTATGAGGCTTTGATATAATGCTTATGCCAATTTCCATATGGAGCCCCATAATAATTCACTAGGATAAAAATTTAAATTATTTCATAAATGAGGGCAAAACAGATTGGGGACCCAGACACAACTCTGGGTGAATTTTGTAATATCCAGTCTTTTCCAAGTGAAAAAAAGTGTCTCAGGCAATACAGATGTTGATCCAAAAGTAGGCCAGGCATGGTGGCTCACGCCTGTAATCTCAGCACTTTGGGATGCCAAGGCAGGTGGATCACTTGTGGTCAAAAGTTCAAGACCAGCCTGGCCAACATGGTAAAAACTCTGTCTCAACTAAAAATATAAAAATTAGCTGGATGCGATGGTGCACACCTGTAATTCCAGCTACTTGGGAGGCTGAGGCAGGAGAATCACTTGAACCCAGGAGGCAGAGGTTGCAGTGAGCCAAGACCACACCACTACACTACAGCCTGAGCAACACAGTGGGACCTGTCTCAAAAAAAAAAAAAAAAAAAAGGGCAGGCTGAGCAGCATTCAGACCCATCCTGTCTAAAGCAATGATTATAATGTGACATAGTATTTTAAACTACATCCGAATTTAACATATCATAGCGATTATATCACACAAATGCAAGCAGATTCAGAACCTTCAGGTTTTATCTACGAAAAAGAAATATCAAACACACTTTATATCCGAATTTAGCTCAGCATACTATGATCAATCCATTTTATTTTAATATCAAAGAACAGTAGGGCCCAGACTTTAAACTAATATCCTTCAAGCATTCATGTTTTAATTAGATGCCATCTGTATTCTATGATTCCTATTATTTCAGAATCTGGGAGTGAGTAAAGCTGACCTAAATCTAAAGTTCTTTGATTTCAAAAAGTGCCCTGTGCTCAGTTTAGCACCACACTGGAAGGAGCAAGACAAGAAACAACCCATGAAAGCATATAAATTCTTCAACATCACACAGCTTTTGTCTATTTCTTTCTATCATTCTATAAAATAATGTTACCAATTTAAACACTAGTCAAACATCAAAAGAGATCGGGGTAAGACTTATCTATTCCACATCCATTTTAATACGTTTTTTATACTCAAGATACTATTTCTGAAAATAATAGATTGCAATAAAAAAAGTAGGCCGACTTTCTGATTTTTACCTAAAGAGATAATATAGCAAGATGCAAGGAGGAAATAAACATGAAAAAGAATAGCATTGACTCATAGTCCATACTATTCTATTTTGCAGAAGTTATTATAAATTTTACCCATGACAAGAAGCTTTATTTTCTGTTCAAAGAAATCGATTGATATTTTACTGGCAGTTAAATTATAATCATTCTTCTTATTTTCCTGTTCATCAAATTTACCTTGCATTTCTTTGAGTTTTCTTTACTTGGAAATGTTTTACAAAGTAAAAGCAAATGCTGAAAATTTTCAATGTTGGGTGCAAGAAGAAAGCCCAAAACAATAGGTCTTCAATAAACAGGCCTTTAATGTATCGAAAGCCCTTTGGGGCTCACCCTCTTCCAACTCTCTGACTATATGCAAAACAGGAGAAAGCATAAAGTGCAATGAAACACACACAGAAATGCTTTGAAAAAGCTTCTAGAGTAAAATCACTTTTCACAAAACAAAAAGTATATGGCAGCATGGTTTAAAAAATGATAGTTAATGCACTCAGGAAACAGTAATGATTAGATTGTCAGTTCTTTTTAAATACTCTACAAATACATTTTGTAATCACATATATGTATTTAAAATATACTAAACAGGTCAATTTACCTCAAGTAAGTAGGATTTTCAATTTAGAATCACAGAAAAAGTTAAATTTTGTCCATCTCATTTGCTTTGAATGTTTAAAATGCAAGGACTTAATCTCCAATACATTTTGTAAATGAACCCAAAATTATATAAATTGGGAACTCTGGTTATAATTCTTTAATAATGATTTTCTTCATGAGAATTGTAAAGTCAGGCTAAATCGCTAACATGAGTTATTTCTTTGTAGCAATAAATCGTAGTAAAAAAGAACATGGCTTCAAGAATCAACAGACTTAATATTATATAAATGTCAGCTCCATAACAGACCCATAACCAGGACAATTATTCACTGAACTTCAGTTTCTTGGTGTACAAAATAGGGAAAATAGTATTATCAACTTCATATAGTTATAAAACTTAACTGATGTAATCCATTTTAATTAATTTTTCATCTATTTTATATACTAGCATAGTTCCTGACTCACAGAAAGCATTTGATATTGCTATTATTACTATCAGATTATAAGGCCAATCGTCTTACGTCTCCACACACAGCCTTCTGGGATCATCTTCTGTATATTTGGTCAGGTTGTTTTCCATTTCTGAAATGCCAACTTCTTTCCTCTTCATTAAGTTAAATCCTAAATATTTCCGACAGGACTGACATTTTTTTATAACTTCCCTTACTAACCATGTTCCATCACATTACTCCTGTTATATTGAACTCAGTTGATGATTATTTATAATCTGACTTACACATTTAATTTTGCCTTATATTGGTTTTCTAGCTGTATTGTAGTTTTAATAACTGTATATAGCCTCTCCAAATTGTGTATGTTTTTTCTACTGATTAAAATTGAATTGTTCCAAGACAAAAAAAAAAAAAAATCTCTTACTTCCCTTTAAAAGAAACCACACACACGCCAAAGAAAGCTAGTGTAGTGGTACACACATAGTAGGTATTTAATGCATGCTTTTGACTTGAATTGTATTGTGACATCATTTACAAGATAATGAGGGTCACTTTATCCCTTCAACATGACATTCATCATCTGTAAAGTGACAGTGAAACATACTCTCCATGGTATTTCAAAGCTCTAAAACTACATTATTTCAATGTACTGAGCTGAAAATCACCACCCCTTCTTATGCAGGTACTTTAATTGTTTTATTTTATTGATATAACAGCTATCAAATTCTAGGTGTGGGTGATCCACAATCTGAATTACTTGAGTATAGTTGGGAAGCCAGCATGCCTTAGTGTAGAGTTGCCTTCTGCTAGGAGAATGGGCTTGACTATGTCACAGGCCTGGATCTAAGATAATATTCCATTTTATATTAATCCTATCTACTATTCCATTAGTACAGGATATTTGGGTGGATGCTAGGGTCCCTGTTAATAAACCATCAGAAACATATCATAGTCCTGAATCTCAACTATTTTCTTTTAATTCTGTCATTAGGGCCAATGGTATAATAATACTCTTGGAGTCATAGATATAAGACGTTAGGAAGAGAAAGGGGATTTTCAAAATCAAATAATTTGACTGAAACACATAATTCTATACAGATTATAATTCATTTACACATTCAAATATACCAAGTCCTGGTACCGTCTTGCACTTTTTCTTCCTTCTTGTAGGAGCACAATTAATACTATAATTATTGATTTCTGCCTTGGGGGGAAAAAGATTCTTCCCTGTTTCAAAATAAGCATGCAACATGCAACATGCAAAAAATACCTTTGATTTCTTATTTTCTGGGCCTGTTGACATGGACAATGCACAAGGTGAAATCAGCTCCTCTGTTCTTGTTACAGATATGGGAAGTGATGGGGTTGAAACAGGTGACCTGTGGTTGGGGGTGCTGCTTTCAGATTTCCCAAGTCTTGAAGGCAGGGTACCACTGCCACAATGTGGATGCAGAGCTGAGGGACTGAGCTGGGGCACCAGGGTGGGCAGATTGGCACGAGGGAGAGAAGAGGACCTCAAGTTGGGAAGAGAGGCAGAGCTAGCACTGGAGATAGGGAGTGAAGGAAGAGCTGAAGGACTCAACTCCTGGCCAGATAGTTGCGATGAAGCTCTTTTAGATCTGTTTATCAGGCTTGAAAGAGCTGGGGAAGGATGGAAACATTTCTCTGAAGAAGAGAACGTAGCTCTTTGATTAACAGGAGGAGACAGAGAAGACAATGCAGATGAGGCTAATGTAGAAGGGTAGGTGTGAATGTTTCTGGGGTTTTCTGGACCCCTGAGGTCACCATCCTGTTTACTCTTCAAAGAGGAAAGAGAAGAGCTTGGTGGAACAGGAGGAAGACCCACAGAACTGGATGCACTGGTTTGTAGCAGGGAAAGCATGGTATTGTTCTTCAAAGTAGGTGATGGTGGTCTCTCTACATTCATGGAAGCAAGGCTGCTACTAGGCTGTTTTGTAGGAGAGAGGGAGGGGGCCTGAGAAAGTGGAGTAGACTTGGTGAAAACAGGCAGGTGAAAAGATTGCTGGGTCAACTCAGAAACCTGGCGTTCCCCCTGATCTGGAGACCCGGCTCTCAGGGAACAACTTGAGAGAGATTTTTTAGGCGTGGGTGGGGTCTGCTTTGCTTTTTGATCAAGTGTGAGAGAGGAAGAGGCCGGGGAGTTGAGAGAGAAGGTGGGACAGGATGCAGGGGAAAAGGGTCTTTGGTGGGAAGGGTTTGACTTGAGAATGGCAGTGAGAAGGGCAAGCCGGGAAGGCACCGGGGATTTTACCCCTGACTTTGAAAGATTTCCACTAGATGACATTTGGCTGCAGATGGTGGAAGAAGAGCCGTGGAAAGAGGAGGTAAATGGTTTGGGGCTGGGAGACAGTGAATGCGTGACAATGCGGACTGGTATGTACAAGGCTGAATTCGACTTCAGAGAAGCACTGGAGGACGGTGGAGGAGAAGAGGTTCTCGGACTTTCTCCGCGACTAAGGACATGCGAGGTTAAACTTGTCTTCTTGAGAACTTCAGAGGTCAGTCCAGGCTTTGGATCTGCCGCAGTTGAACTGGATAAGTTAGAACCTGATAGTTGAGTGGAATAGGGAAACAGTAACGTCGAGGAGGTGCCCTTCGATGCAGAAAAGGGTGTAGAGTGAGCGGTAGTTTGAAAATACGTAGCTGATTCTTCCACCACGGCCCCACTGACATCCAGCCTCCTACTGTGGAACTCCTCTAGGACAGAGGCTCCCTCGAGGTTAACTGGGTCGGGTGGTGCGTTCGGATTAGTTGGAGAAACAAAGGAGAAAGCAGGTGGTTTACAGGCAAGCTGCTCAGAGGTAGTGGAAGAAGAAGTTAACTAGAGGAAAGAGAAATAGACAGATTGAAATAGGACATTATTTCTGAAACGATCAAAATATTCTTGTCACTTGTGCGATTATGCAAACAATTTACACAAAAAGAGGCAACTTAAACCTCCATAAAAATGAAGGAAATTCTGTTTTGCTAATGAGGCCTTGCTTTGAATTTGAAATAAGATACAAATAAGCTGTGAAGTATTACATCCTATACCTCATTTATCCCACAGAATGAAATCAATATAAAATTATATTGCATAGTTGGAAGATAATTCATCGACATCATCTAAAATAGTTATCTTAATTTTCAATTGTGTGATTTGGAAAGATTTAAATCACCATCAGTATAAATTTCACTATTTTCTTATAGAAAACTATTTTTTCTTATAGAAAACTATTTTCTTCTATTGTAAGAATATAAAGCATGATATTATAATAATGACTACAAGCCTTAAAAAATTTTTAACACACTTCAAGGGTTTAAAATTCTAAGAGTTTCTACTACTTAACTCCTACATGCTGTGAACTTGGAAAAGTGCCTAGAATTCAAAAGATGAAACACCCAATATCAACACAGAATGATAAATTGAGGGAGTGAAAGCAAAGCCCAAATTAGACAGGAAGTTTTAGCTTATTTTTCCTAATTATTTGCCAGAATGAATATTTAACATGAACATACAATGAATATTTAACAAATGATTTGGGTTATGCTGGAAGAAATAGGGTCTCTTGTATCAAAAGAAGCCAGAACACTTTACAAATATAATCCACCTGAAACAAGGAAACCTACCAATCCAAATAAAGAGGAAATGAAGAAACTAAATAAAGAGGAAATAAAGAACAATTCATCATTTTACAAGAGAAGCTAGAGAGAGCCTGTGAAACAACTGGATGTAGGTAGCCTTGTACCATTTTAAAAATCATCTAGTACTTTAAGATAAGTACTGAAGTTATAAATATTTTGAACACCTTTTAAACAGAGGTTTCCCTTAAAAGTCATTGATTTGATTATGTCAATATATAAAAGAAATATAAACATGCATGTCTAATAAAGAATTTAGGGAATATCAATCATTTAAAATTTCAATAAATATTAAGATTTACATATAGATGTTGCATTAAGCACACAGTAGGAAAAAGTATATAAACATAACAATCGAACTTAGCAAAATCTTTACAAATAAAGTAAAAGATATTTATTGATTTTGCTTATAACATTTTCAGATTTCCATCAGACCTAATGCAGAGGTTTTCATGTCATATAGTTTTAATCTCTAAAAAATTTAAAACTGGCAGATTCAAACAACTCATCCCAAACTTCCAAGTTTCTAAGTAAACATACCCAAAATAGTCCTTTCTTTTATATATATATATTTATATGCATCCTTGCAACATGGAAGAATACATACATTTCTTGTTACATAAATAATACCTGAATATTTTAGCATAACCCAGAATATGAGAAAATCAGATATAATTGAAAGTCAAGCAGAATTGAATCAAATGGAGGAAGAAAGCTTAGCAATTCACTTTTATAAGTTTTACTTAGAAACAACTCTGCTTAGCCAATGTTTATGTAACTGATTCATGTGGTTAGAGATATATTTAAATCCAAACACTACTAGCTGGGCAGCTGAATGTTTTTGTCACTACAAGCATGACAATGTCTTATCTGGAGTTATGCAATCATTTGTAGTTAAATATGTAATTAATGTTTAAGAAATTGTTCTCTTAGGGTAAATAGTATATTCAGATTTTTTTTTTAACCACAAATGAAAAGTCTTCTCTAATTGCTTCCTATGATTGATCTCTCCTAATGAAAAGAATATAGAAACATTTCTAGACTGTGTAGTGCGTCTTTGCATGTTGTACTATGCCTAGAATAGCTGTTTGGTAAAGAATTCTGTAAATTAATAACGGCAGTCACAAAACTCTCATTACCTTTTCAGTTCTGCTGTTTCCAAATAACTTTAATGTATATGACAAACTCAATTATTTACCCTGATTATTCACCAAATTATCACTATGCTAAGACCATAGAGCTATAATCGTTAGGGTCTCATTCAGAGGAAAAGATTAACCTTTCCAACTTCCTCAAAACTACGGCTTCTAATGACCAAACATTCTACTACATTAATTAATATTTTACCTAATATAAGTATCTCAGAATTTTATTATACTTTCTAATATATTTAAAACATTGATTTTTGAGGAACTTCTAAGAGAAAGGCTCTGAAAAGTCTAGTTTACCATGTTTATATTAGTCTGCACATAATTTTTATTATATTTTCTTACTTAATATATTAATAAGTATATGCAACATATTCATTTCTAACTTACAAATATACCACAATATTATCCTAATTTGTACTAATATAAAAATGTGAGGCTGGGCGCGGTGGCTCAAGCCTATAATCCCAGCACTTTTGGGAGGCCGAGCACGGGTGATCACGAGGTTCAGGAGATCGAGACCATCCTGGCTAACCCAGTGAAACCCGGTCTCTTACTAAAAAATACAAAAAACTAGCCGGGCGAGTTGGCGGGCGCCTGTAGTCAGCTACTCGGGAGGCTGAGGCAGGAGAATGGCGTAAACACCGGGAGGCGCGAGCTTGCAGTGAGCTGAGATCGGCCACTGCACTCAGCCTGGCGATTAGGCGAGACTCCAGTCTCAAAAAAAAAAAAAAAAAAAAAAAAAAATGTTGACACCATATTTTCTAAAATTCTCAGGAGTGAAGGATTCATTTTTTAATAAAAGATTGATTTTTTTGAGTTTCCCTAATTAATAAATTTTAAAAGAGGAAGTAAAGGCATGAAAATATGTATACAGAAAGAAAAAATGGGCACCTGTCAAATTCTCAGTCAGTAGCTCAGAATCAGTCCTTCATTTTACCTCTTCCTGTAAATCCCTTTATTAGTGATCCCAAATTTCCCTATTGGCATCTATTTAATACAAATTATTTCCACCTCTTCTTCCTCTACCATTCACAACCCTCTATGTTGTTCTCAAGGTTTGTTACTGATACTCTAACTCCTTCTCCCTCAAAGCTGTTCTAGGTCTTCTTTACCATTTATTTTTTACCTCATCTGTATTGATTTGTTTGCTTTAAACACCTCTCTAGACCTACCAATGACCATGTTTTCCAGTCCCCAGAATTATGCTGGTTCCTTGAGTCCCCCTTGACATACACTCTCTCAAAAGTCATTTTCAAAACTCTCTTCTCCTAGAAAGGCTATCTGGAACTCTGGAAAACATTCACAACAATCTCACTAACAGAAGATGCAATGTGCTCCTATCATTAGGTAAGTAGATGATTCTAATCATAAATTCACCCTCAGATCCTATATAATAGAGACCATCAATTATTTTAACAACCAATCTCTATCGTAGAACTGCCTTGTATTTTTACTGCCTGTAAATCTAAAATAAACTGCTCCTGTGTATATTCAGTTTTCCCTGATGTTTCTATGGGATTTCAAAGCATTTGAATAAAAACTGAAGTGACTGACCTGCTACCTAGTATCCTGAATACTTTCTGAGATTCTGACAGCACCAGATGTGGATCACATATAGCTGTGCTCTTCCTCCTGAATCTGTACAGCTACATGAGGCAGAAACCCCAGATTCTCCCTTGTCGTCACATACCAATCATCATATTATGGCAGCTTGGCCTCCTAAACTTACCTATTATTGATTTGTCCTCTTCTCTCTGATGAACGCTTGTAATGCTACAGGGCAGATTCTCAGCCTTTCTTATCTGAACACATTAAATAATCTTTTCTGGTGTTCTTACTTCTAGTTCACCCTATTTAACCCATCACCAGATTGAACTTTTAAAATCTGATCACCTATGCTCAAGACCTCATCATTGTTTTCTTTGTGTCTACCATGAACTAAAGATATTTCCTTCATGACAAAGCCCCTCTCTTGCTATCCAGTCTCATGCCCCTCATCCCCTATTTTTTAAGTTTCAGTAATACTTTGTTCAATCTCAATCTTCTTGCCAGCATTGCCAGCATTCTAGCTATTATGGTTTCTTGCCAATCAACTTGGCAAACCTTTATTCTTACACCAATCCCAGCAACTGCCATTATGTTTCTAGACCTAGTCTACTAGAAGTTGCCATAAGAAAAAGAAAATTGATACCAGTTGTTAATTGGCAGGACCGTGGCACCTGTTTTTCAAACTGCATCCGTACAAGGGCAGCAGCCCCAGCCGAGTGGGTCTGGTTTCCCCTGTACTGAATTTCCCTGCAGAAGGGGAGGCTTTCTCAATTCATGTATGGGCTGGGTGAGTCACTGTAGATTGGTTAAAGCACGGGTTCAATGTCTGTAGTCTCATCCCGGCCCTGCACCTCTCCATTTTTTGGTTGGTTGATTTGTGTTTTCTTTTTTGTTGTTATTGTTTGGACCTTGGCTTCCTCTACTGTTCTGATGAACAGTTTTCCAAAAACTTAACGTTCTCTACAAACCCTTAACCTACTGTTTCTCCCATTATGCTCAACAGATGGCCTAGATTTCTTTTCTCCAAGGAAAATTGAGATTACCAGGAAAGCGAATTTTGGTCATATCACCTTCATTCCCTTTCCCTCATTCTAAGGAAAGATGAATGAAAACCTTTTGCTTTTAAAAGGTGAATTCTCCTTGTGTACTCTGAATCACAGCAACTCTTGCCCCCTTAGAAATCTCATTTCATCAGTTATTCCTCATATCCTATGTACTTATCCTTTTTAATTTTTTCCTAGCTCCCTGATCCTAACATAGATATAAAACAGAAATTCTCTCAATCTTTTAAAAACCATGATAATAAATATCATGGTGGTGAATAGTAAAAGTACCCACAATTCTCTGTTCTTTTGCATTCATTCCATCATAAACACAAAGTCTTTCGTTACACCTTTTAATCTGGATAGCCAAATGACTTGTTTTGGCCCATACAATATTATCAAATGTAATACAAGAAACAGTATCTTGAAAAACACTTGTGCATTGAGGCTTACTGGCTTGTTGAGTGCAGAACATTGCCATAATATGAATGAGCTCAGGCTAGTTTACTGGAAGATATAAGACCATATCTCAGCAGACAACTACTCAGCCACCAGACAGCTAATCAGCCACCAGCTAACCCCACAGCCAATCACTGACATGGATAAGTCACAGCAAAGATTAACTGAATCTAGCCCATATCTGCAGAACCACCTAGCTGAAAACAGCCCAAATTACTGACCAAGAAATTTTTGAGCTAAATAAAATATTGTGTTTTAAAACGCTAAATGTTGGCATGGTTTGTTAAGCAACAAAAGCTAACTGACAAAAACAAATATATACATACATATCCAAAGCTCTTTCTGGATCTTATATTTCCCATAATTACAGGTCCATGTTGTTTTCTTCTCAGTCAAGTCTGTACAATATAATCACTGCCTTGAGTTTCTTATTTCTTGTAGTCAACACACCCAAAATGACTACCCAGAGTCCCAGCCTTGTAGAATTCCTTCCTTTTAAGTGTGGGTAGAAATGGTTACTTGCTTCTAACTGATAGAATATGACAGAGGTGAAGGAATTTTTCAAATGTAACAAAGGTCCTTAATCAGGTGACTTGTTAATTAAAAGGGAGGCTTATCCTGCATGGGTGTGACCCAATCAAGTGAGCTCTTTAAAATAAAATAAAATAAAAAAAGGTCTTTGGAATTAGAGACTCAAAGCAACAGAGATACTTTTTCTCTGTTGCTGGCTTTAAGAGGCAAGCTGCCATGAATTCCACAGCCTCAAGGAAATCAACTCTGCTAACCTGACTGACACCTTGATTTCAACCTGGTGAGAGACCCTGAGCAAAGAACATGGCTCAGCCATATCCAGACATCTGAGCTACAGAAACCAGGAGAAATAGGCAAATTTGTGAAGTCACTACATTTGTGGTAAGCTGTTATACAACAGAAAACTAATACACTTCCGACTAACTTCTTAACAGATTCCTCCTCCACCCTTACATGGAAAACTGTTATCACTACCATCTACAATGGTTTATTTTTCCTAAACCCAACAGGCACTTGAATCGCTTACCTTTCCTGATTTCTTTTCAAAGTGTGACTCTTCTAATCTCTCCCTCCTTTTCAGAACTTTTATTTACAGCCTCTATTTCATTACTCTTTCCTAGTATATTTCCTGGCTTTTGATGAGTCCTTTTCACATTCCTTCTCATCTTCCACCCTGTTCTTATCAGCTGGTACTTCGTTCTCTATTACCTTTCTGGAATACCAAAAATGTATTCATCCCTCAAGTTTCAGCAACACTGCCTCTGCGAACCCTTTCTGATGGTCCAGGCTGACTTAGGCATCCTACCCATAGGTTTCCCACTGTTTTCTGAGCATGTAACCTTTTGTTGTCATTATTTCCAGGTACGTACACTTTTTAAATTCCTTAAAGGCAGATCATATGTCTATGTACCTCTAGTGTCTAGTGCATAGCCTACTACCTTCATACAGGAATAGAAGATAAATAAAATGTCTAGTAGATCAAGGAACAGAAGGATGCAGAAGCAGAAACATAGTTTCTCCTTGAAGAGGGTCTGATCCCCTCCCTCAGCAATTGCCCCCTTTTATTCTGCTCTAGACTCTGGGCAGTGAGGATGGGCAGGTATAGGAAGAACATTGCCTCTGACCTCTGATTCAGTCATTACCTCCCCAGCCAAGTTCTGACATCAACAAGTCTTAAGTTTTGACATCAACAAGTCAGGAGACTCTCTTCTTAAAAGCCTACATCATCTTTCTGCTGGAATTGTCAAAGTGACTTGATTTTCCAGATATGTTCTTCCTTTGTACCTGGTTAATGGTACAAATTAATCCGCCCAGAGGAAATAACAAGCTACCATTCAGGGACTATAGGGATTCTGCCAGCATCAGAGCAGAGCCTGGAGCTTCTCACTGATTCATAAAAATTCTCCTAAGTGCATCTAGTTTCATTCACTATGAAAGGTAACAAGATAAAAGGAGGGAATCATATACTCACCCTAAGCAAGAAAAGAAATGGAGAGGTAGCAGTGGGAAGATCACTGGAGAAAAGTTGGTAAAAAAATAAAATCACTTGGTCAGGGATTTGTCCATTGCCTAAAAGAATGTAGGGCCTCTAAATGTTTAATCCTACCCAACTGCTCAAAACAATTATATGACCAAGAAGGCCCATGTAGAATCTGAATTACTACTTAGTCACCTCTCACCTATTCACGCAAGGTCAGGCCCCAGGTGGCTCTGTTCTGCATGCAAAGAGCCATCCAGCTGATGGCCTTGAACACTTTACCTCCCAGCTTCTTAATATAAACGTGCCAAGTTTCAGCAAGTACTTTGGCATTCCAAGCTAGTCCTCCAGCAGTTAGCTGAATCCAACATGAACGTTTAACCTCCCAGCTTCTTTCAAGGTTTTCAACCTCTAAATCTCTGGGGTCAGAAGCTATAGATTATTTGCTTCAGTAAGAGCAATAGCACTAACTCTAAGGCAGGAGTCCTAAGTGCTCTTCCATACTCTATTACCATTTTCTTTCAGCTTTGAATGCTCACTAAGAGGGTTTATGTAACGTCTATTCTCTATTTAATAAACACAAGATCATGTGAAAAGGAGGATCATTCATTCATTTATTCATTCATTCGTCAGACACTTTTTAAGCACCCACAGTATTCCAGTCATTGTATTAGGTGATGGGAAGCAGAAGTGAGAAAAATATTTTTTGTCAAATTCAAGGGGTTCAGGAATCTAGTGGGGTAAGAGAGACATATGAAGGCTATTGTAATACAGTATACTGGTATGAATAGGGTATTTCATTATAAAGTTGAGACCTGGGGGTATATGGAGGGTTTCTATGTCTAATGCCCCATCCAAATAACTTACTGTAATCCCTTTTCTATGAATCCATGAAATCTAATTATTTAATAAACATATGTGCTAATGTCCAAATTCCTCAGAATTTCATGTCAGGACCTCCATTATTTAGCCCCAGTCAGTTCTTTTGGTCTTATTTTTATGTTCCATGTTCCTCTCCCCAGTTCTTACTTCTGAGCTACATTTGAAAAAGGTGTGAAACTCTCCTTCTCCATGTTCGTTACTTTGTGCCCCAAAAAAACATGCTGCCATCTCAGACTTCTTAGATACAGTAACCCATTTATTGAGAGCCTACCACTGGCCAGGCACTATTCTAGGCACTTTGCATGGATTATCTCATTTAATCTTCACAAGTAAGGTTGATACATTATCAACTCATTTTACAAATGAGAAAACTGAGGTTTATGATTCCAAGTAACTCACCCAGAGGTTTACATAGCCAGTAAATTGCCCATCTCATTTTGGTTTTCCCACATCACCACTCCAATGCATGAACTCCCTTTCCTTACCTCCCATCCATTTCTCAACCTGATTTCTGTCCCCATAATCTCACTCACACTGTTCCCATAAAGGTCACCAAATGACCTCCTAATTTCAAGATTTAATGAACTCAGGGGTCCTACTTTATTTTACCTTGTTTTGTATTCCACTATACACTCCTCTTTTTGGAAAGTCCCATTAGCTCCCACTGCATAAAACCACTCTCTCAGACTTCTTTGGTTCACCTCTTAGATAGAAAAAGACACCTAGGTTTCTCATTGGCTCTCTTTTTTCATAGCTTCTTTTATACTTTCCTGTTTCCTGACTTGAATCTTGTCTTCTTACTTTAACCTTCTTTCCCTGAGTAAATTCCCATCACTTTAAGTTATGTGGCAAATATCTCCAGTCTCCCTTCTCTCTCCTGTGTCTAGGATTCATACTTTCAACTTCTTTCTAGATATCATGATACAGTGCCACCAAGGCATCTCAGACTCCACATCAGATGTCTAATCTCTTCCCATCCCCTCCCAAGACCTGTTATGCATTCTTCAATTAATGATGCCAACATTCATCCAATTTCCTAGGTAATAAACTTCATTCATGCTTAATGTTTCCCATATATTGTCAATGAACAAGTTCAGCTAATTCCACCTCATAAGGCTCTCTGTTTATTCCGACAGTCACCATCTTAGCTCCAAACTTTATCATACATCTTTCAGATGAATCACTGTGTTTTATGTGTATTCACTTCTCCTTTAACTCTAATACTACCCCTAGAAAATTCTTAGACTTTTACATGAACATTAAAGTTCCTTTTTTTCTGAATTTTATTTAAGAGGATTTTGATTCAACAGCTTATTTTATATAACATGTTTGCTTTTGACATGCTTTAAAATTATTGAGTGATTTTTTTTAACGTAACATACTTTTACTTAAACATGCCACTTCAAAGGAAGCACTTGGGGAATTATCATTCAACCCAATATTTATATTGACTATGTCCAAGATAATATGCTAACCACTGTAGGGGACAAAATGTTGAATAAAACTGAATTTAACACAGGCTTTACCTGTAAAAACTCTACAATATGTTAGGGGATATAAGACATGTATCTAAATAGCTATAGTACAGCCTATGATAGTTATAAAATAGGTATAGAAAACAAAACTATCAGAATTATGTCGGGAGAGAGTTTGCTTTCACCAAGAGAACCAAAACAGCTTCATGAAGGTGTCGATATCTGAGCAAGGACTTCACAGGTGAAAAGCTACGTGATCTTTTGAATATTTCATGTTTTTTCACTCACCTTATTGAACTCCCTGTATGTGTAAGGCACTGCATTAAATGCTAGGGATACGGAAATTAACAAGAGACCAGAACTTGACTTCAAGTAGTTTTCAGTCAGTGAGGAAAAAAGATAAAAGTAAATTATTACAACAGAATGAAAAGAAATTATAATGGAGAGTTTTCCTCCACTAAAAGCTATAACATAATAAAGAAAATCACAAAGATGAACAAGAACTAACTCCTTTCCAAAGGGAACATCTTTAAGAAGGGATGCTACTGGAACTGAGCTTAAATTATCAAGTAGCCTAGGTCAAAATGGAGAAGAGCTAGGGAAAGAAGGAAACGTTTGACCAGAGGAATCAAGGGCTCAGAGATGGGAAGATATGAAGTATGTACTTTGGTGATTGTTCAGGAGAGCTGAAAAAGAGAGCTAAAAGATGTAGATAGAAAAAGACACCTAGGCTAGGTTGTGGAAAGGTTAAAGGCCAGACTAAGAAGTGAAGACATTTCTTAGGAATAGCTTCTCAATGACTAACCAATAGATCTAACTTATAGACAGTTCTATATATGGATTCATTTTCACCAGGCAGACTAGAAATTTACTTACTTGACTGTATTTCTGATTAAAAACTTGATATTGTTGGCATCAAGCAGCCCAATCGTGTAATTTTTTTTTAGACTTTGTACATTACAGTTCACTATATTAAACTTGCAGACTGCTCTCTTTGGGGCTCTGATCATTTCTCCTTAGTTTACACTTGTGGCAATAGTCATCTAATTTTTATTTCATGATGACCTACTGTTTACTCAAATGGATTATTACAGGAAATGGAAACAAGAACAATGGTAATTGTTCAAATAATTGGTAATTGGTCAAACACTTTAGGACATAGTATTCCACCATTACTGGTAATCATAATCTTCAGCCACAATTAATATGAGGTTGAGCTCTGCTTTTTTATTTGGAGCTCTAATAACGTGAACTATAACCTGCTCCTGAAGAACCGTTTTTGGAAAAAGATTTTAAAGGACGTATTCAGTCTCTAGATTCACTTCTGTATATTTGGACACACAAAAATAAAAATAAGTGGCCAATTCAGAGGAAAAAACTATCAGTTGGAGAAAACAGTAAATCAAAGACCCAACAATTGCTTTGTTAATTTTTTTATTAATACATTTTCTTTTCAAAGAAGTCACTTAAAACTATCCTCCCCTAACAATGGAAATTTCCACATTTCTACATCTCCAACTACTTCATTATCTTTTCTGAGGCAAGAAAGAAATATTTAAACCTATCACAGCATATTGAGAATACCTTTAATTATATGATTATAGTTTGTTCCAATCCTAGCTGAGAAAGAACTTCAAGAAGAAATAAATGTTTTAGTCCAGTAAAAATGTGAGTACTGCAGTGTGTGTCTTTTATTAGCAGAAGACAATATAAGAAACTAGATGCTTGAATATAATAAAAATGCAGCATCAGAAACTCAGTGAAGCCTACAGAAATAAAGATGGCGTGGCACCAAAACTCCAACGCCTATTCTGCCATTTTACATTGGTCCTGTCCTAGTAACGCAAAAAGACCAACATGCCAGTAAAAATGTCCTTTAAACTACTTTGGGTTGACTGCAAATGCCTGATCTATTAGATCCTAAACAGGACGTCTGGGTACCAATTCATGGTCATTGTCAAGAAGTTAGAGCTCTGCATCCACTACCTACTCTCAAAGCCAGCGTCTGCATTCCTAACATTCTAACTACACTTCGTCAGTCACCTTATATTTTCATTACGGCAAATAGCCAGTCAATGGCAAATTATTCTATTTTTTATCTTCAAAATGCCTCCTTGTCCACATCCTTTCTTTCCTGGGTCTTCACCTATTGTACCAGACTCTCTCTACCTTAAAAGAACCATTCAATCTTGCCACTAAGTTTTGGAGTGTTATATTTTCCCCCTCTCACTGAGGTCAGCCCCACCCTAGGGGCTTCCAGGACCACAAAAGATGTTTTCCTTAGGATACACAGGGGAAAATTATTTTTCTTACTCTTATTTCCTAGTTTATCCTTTTATTAGTCTTTTACCAATTTAAAATCAATGGATCTACCTCTAGTGTCCAAGTGTTATCTTTTCACTAGATCTTTCTTATGTCTGAAATATGCTTCTTGATGGACCCAGCTCACCAAGCACACTCTCTTGACTAAACAAACTCCTCATATCAACCTTCTCCAAGAATTACTTAAAAGAAGGGGTAGTATTCTCCCAAATTTACTCCAACTAAATGTTTTACATTTTCTCTTCAGCCAATTCAGAGCATAATTGCTTAATCCTTTTTATGTTATAGATTTATTATCTATGTTTATACTACGATGATTCATTACCTGAGATAATGATTTTTTAAATATATTTTTCTTTGAAAGTTTTGTCTGCCTTAAACAGGATGGCCTTTGCAGACCGCCCAAGACAAAGGGTGCATAAACACTTATTTTTTTCCTTATGGACAGCAGGAAGACAAAACCTACCTGCCTGTGCTTTTGCTGAGGGGCGATCCCATGAAGCATTTCAGGATGTGATGAGGCCTTGAGATCAGTTCCCTGTGTTTTGGGACGCACTACATCAGAGACCAGACTGGAAGAGATTGCTAGAGACTTGGGCCGGACAGCTGCGGTGCCAATCCCCCCTGGGGGGCCTTGTTCAACTTTTCTGCTTGTAGCCTCATCTTCCCCTTCAGAGTCCACAATAAGGACATATTCAGCTTTGAAGAGGTCACTTTGCTGCATTCCTTGAAGTTTGTTTGCTTCAAATTCCCTTTCTTGTAAAATCGTTCCACTGACCTCTGAAGGACAAGTCAATGTCGCTTGGTCTCTCTCTTGTTGGCTCCCAGCATTCAAGGTCAAGTAGTCATTGGATTTAGACTGTAATAGATGTAGAGATATAAAAGCACTGATATTACTTTAATAAATGCTTCTTTTTTGGCACGTACACTGAAAAGTTTAACCACCTTATATTTTCAAAAATATATTAAATTAGGTTGACATAAGAAAGAGATTGGGTTGAAGTTAGTGGTTTATTTTTACTAGCCCACTAGCCCACCTGTTTTTCCTGGTCTAAGCCCAACAATTTTAGGATAGTAACCAACATGAACAAGCAAACCTAACTGTTTTCAAGTAAGTCATGATACAACATTTTAAAGAGAGAGGGGGGAGAGCAATGTTTTCCATGAAGACATTTGTGAAAAAAATGGGGATTGGGCAAGGGTTTAGTTAATGGTGAAGCAACCTGTATATCCTTCAAATGCCAAGGGAGGAAGGAAATCCCCATTGAAAGGTTCTAAAATAATACAAAATCTCTCTAAAAATCTGAAAGGAAAAATAAAATTGGAACAAAATGCATACTCAGACAAAACAATCTAAGTTAATTAGGGAGAACTCATAAATAGAACACCAAAAAAGAAGACATAGATATTTTAGTACAAAGCATTTTCACTGTTTTATTTTGGATTTCTAATTCTCAGTCTTTTTCCATCCAATTTTCTGTGAATACATACATTTACAAGACCAGGATCAAGATAGCTTTATCAAGCTACCAAACTTCTTTTTCTAAAACTATGACAGCCATGTATACTAAGATTGTGTTTAAAAGACCCAATGTCAATTTTCTTATTTTTGTAATCACACTATGGTTACTATTATTCTTTTCTCTGCAGCTTTTGTGTAAGGCTAAAATTATTTCAAAATAGAAAGTTAAGCCACTAAATGAAAATAAACTAACAATTTCAACTCTGGTCGTCAATTTAATGCGTCCTATATGTGCATGTGTTGTATGTACGAAGACAGAAGTCGAATCACTGATTAAATATAACTAAAAAGTTGATTTTATACACCCATCCCACTTTATTCAACTGATAATGATGATATAGTCAGAATAAAACGCAAATTGCCTCTGATTAAAATTTCTCTGCCCATCTTTCCCTATTTACTCTGATTTTTTTTCATTGTATTTATCACTATATGGGATTTTATTACACACTTTTCATTTTTTTATTGCCTGCCTTCCCCATAACAAGTAAGCTATATGAATTGTCTTTATTCAGTTGGAATCCAATCACCAAGAGAACAACATATGTCCAGTAAACAGTTGCTAAGAATAAAAATGAATGAGGAATTACACTATTTTAATGTTGAACTGTCTAAAAGATAGGGTGAAAAAATCTTTAATCTTTTAAAGATGCAGTTGTATATATATCATTGCAATCAGCAGATAAATATTATCATCTTAGGAAGCTCTGGAGGCTTGCAACCAAGGTTGGTTTATGTAGCTACAGTTTCACACCACTCATAGGCCCTAATTACAAAGGATCTCATTAATATTATGTAAATGAGTGCTGTAGGAAATAAACTATCTAGAAGTGCCATATATAGTATTCATGGCCCTATTAGTCTTTGAAAGAAGATAGCAGCATTGAAAACCCCAGGATCATGGAAATATTACTACTTTCTAGATAAGATGTTTCCTTGCAGACAAGGTGAATCTGATTATTTTATCCCTTTCTAATTGTGTCAAGAATAACACAAAGTTGCCCCATCTCATTTTATTTATAAGTAAGCAATGTTAAAATACATTTTAAAGAGAAAAACATTTTTACTCAAAATTTTATTATTCTAACACAAGTTATTTTCAAGTTTTTAAAATTTGTTTAATTTCACTTCCAGTCCTGGTTTCATTTTAGATAGGTACAGTCAAGATATGAACACAATATTATATCACCTAATATTGTAAGGTTAACATTTTCCATGGAATTATCTAATTACCATCAGCATAACTTTGTCAAAGTGATATATTATTACATTCTCAATTTTCTGATTGTTAGATATTAGGCTTTTAAATTTTCTCTAATTATTTTCCTACATAACATTTTTCTTCTTTTGTAATATTTTCTTGGGATGCTTTTCAAGGAGTTAGATTATTGAAAGGTTATGAACAGTTTTATAACAGTAGATAAAGGATTTCCACCAAAATTGTATAAATTCACAAAACCAGCAGGAAAATGTAAGCATGCCACTATTTCCACAACTCTCCCAACATCAGGTATTACATTTTTTAATGTTTCTAATTTATTACCTGTAAATAATAACATCTCACTGTTTTGTCTTATATTTTCTTTTGAGATAAATTTAAATATTTTACATTTTGTTTTATTTTCTTAAAAAACATTTGAGAGAAGGTGCCAGTAGGCAGAATTTGTCATGTTAATAGCAAACAATAGAATGTCAAACTGAAAAAAATTGAAGATAATGCATTAGACAGAACATGCAATTTGATAACATTTATGCTTCTGTTGCATTATTATATATTTTTTAGTCAAACTTAGAGTCACAGTCACCTTAATTTAAGCACAGGAAATATATACAAATTTCCAAGTCATCATTATTGAAAATTTAATATAATTGTTTGAAATAAAAAAAGAATAAAAATAATCCTACCCTATTTACAGTTTCTGGACTCTTATCACTTGATTCTTCTGGAATTTTAACAAGGAATTTAGAGGTGTCAGCCAACTGAGTATGGGTTGGTAGTCTTCTGACAGTGGGGACAAATGTGAAGATCAAAGGTTTGGCTTCAGAACCACCAGCAGAGACCTATGAGACATGTAGTTAATTAGACTTTTGACCTTGTTAAAGGTTTATCTTGACTTTATTCTCCATATTACATGATATTTATCTCATTTATTTTGATGAATTGCCTATTGTTCTGTGATCATGTATGTGGCTGCCAAAGTAAACACCTATAAAAATAATCATAATGAATCAGAACATTTTTTTATGATACTATTTACCGGAGAAAACAATACCACCCCGGGAAGATCCTGTTGTAGGGGATGGCATAAAACAGCAGGTTGGCAAGCTGATCAGCTGGAATCTCACAGAGCATCTCTGCCTCAGTGGGGTCAACACAAACTCATCATCTGTTCTGTTTCAAAACTGGCTTTCATCCATTTAACCCTGGGTTAGCACATTCAATTTATTACCTCATAATCAATAAGCATGCAAGAAAATGCCCACATTTATCATTAACAAAAATGCCAAAATACAAATTTAAAGTAGAAAGTAGGCCTATCAGAATACCAATGCTACTCTTAAAGATATACCTTCTCCTTCATTTATTCTTAACTTACTCAAAAATAATTGTATGAAGCATTTGCTGTGTGACAGGTACTCAGGAGGCAGGAAAAAAAAACGGTGAACAGGGAACAGTAGACTACTCACAAGCAGAAAAAAGACATGCACAGACTACTAAAGGAACAGTGATGCAGGGTGTCTACCCAACCCAGGAAGCTTCATAATAGGCAGCACCTAAAATTTAAGTCCAGGTGAAGAGGAGGCTAGGGAGATCCCAAGCTGAGAAAAGGAGATAAGTGGAAGCATCGAAAGCAGCAGCAGCGAAGAGTGTATCAAGCTTGGATTTTGTTCGGTTGAAATTGTTGATTGAAAAATGACATAGTCCTATTAGAATTGTAGATAGATGAAATCTAGTTTTAAAAGTCACAAGCGGTCAGGCGCGGGAGCTCACGCCTGTAATCCCAGCACTTTGGGAGGCTGAGGCGGGCAGATCACCTGAGATCAGGAGTTTGATACCAGCCTGGCTAACATTGTGAAACCCTGTTTCTATTAAAAATACAAAAAAATTAGCCGGGCGTGGTGGCGGGCGCCTGTAGCCCCAGCTACTCAGGAGGCTGAGGCAGGAGAATGGCGTCAACCCGGTAGGCGGAGCTTGCAGTGAGCTGAGATTGCCACACTGCACTCCAGCCTGGGCCACAGAGAGAGACTCTGTCTCAGAAAAAAAGTCACAAACCTAGACTCAAGAATAAAAAGCCAAAAGCATAAGTTGAGGACCAAATGGAAAGGGAGAAAGAGAAGATAGTACTGTAGATTTCTCTTTTAAGAAGTTTACATGAGAAGTAAAAAGAGAGGTTGAGAGTAATTAGAGAGCAAATTAGAGTCAACAGGGTGCTTTTGTTTGTCTTATAATAAACTTGGACATATCTATATACTACGGGATGGGTGAGAGTAGAGAAGGAAAGGGGAGCAAAACCCTGAAGAAAGAAGGTGAAATAAGTTACAGCAACAACAAGAGGAACGTGGTCTCCTTTGAGACTGGAGAAAATAGACTAACATATGGAAGAGCTCACAAACGTGGTAAAGTGGTGGAAATGGAAAGAGTGGGAAGGTGATAAGAACCACTTTTGTTGCAGAGAAAATTGTATGTATTTCTCATGTACAACATGATGTTTTGAAATATATATATTTTTGGAATAGTTAAATCTAGTTCATTAATACAGTTCCTCACGTAATTAACATTTTTGTGGTGAGAACACTTAACATCTATTATCTTTGCATTTTTCAAGAATACAATATATTGTCATTAACTATAGTCACCATGCTGTACAACAGATCTTGTGAACTTATTTCTTCTATCTAACTGTAATTATATATATTTTAACCAACATCCACTCAAGCCCCCTCCCTCTTACCGACCACAGCCTCTGGCAACCACTATTTTACTCGTTACTTCTATTAAATCAACTTTTTAAAATTCTACACATGAGTGAGATCATGCAGTATTTGTCTTTCTACAACTACAACTGGCTTATTCTACTTAACATAACATCCTCCATGTTCATCTGTGTTGCTGAAAATGACAGAATTCCATTCTTTTTATAGCTGAATAGTATTCCATTGTGTATATGTACTACATTTTCTCTATCCATTCATCCATTGATAGAAACCTAGTTTAATTCCATATCTTAGGTACTGTGGATACTGCTGCAGATATCTCTTCCATATACTTATTTTATTTCCTTTGGCTATGTGCCCAGTAATGGGATTGCTAGATCATATGGTAGTTGTATTTTTAATATTTTGAGGAACCTCCATAACATTTTCACAATGAATGTACCAATGAACACTCTCACCAACTGTGTGTAAGTGTTCCCTTTTCTTATATTCTCACCAACACTTGCGCTTTGTTTTTCTGATAACAGTCATTCTACTAAGAGGGAGGTAATATCTCATTATTTTTATTGGCATTTCCCTGATGATTAGTAACAATGAGCATCTTTTTCGTTATGAGCATCATTTTCATTCATACCGATTGGCATATACCTGGTGGCCATTTGCGTGTCTTCTTTTGAGCTATGTCTATTCAGATGTATTGCCCATTTTTTAATTGGATTGTTTTCTTGCTATTGAGTTGTTTGAGATTTTGTTTGTATTTTTTGGTTACTAACCCTTTATTAGATGTATAATTTACAAATATTTTCTCCCATTCTGTAGGTTATCTCCTCACTCTGTTGATTGTTTCCCTTGCTGTGCAGAAGCTTTTTAATTTGCTAAAATCCTATTTGTCTACTTTTACCTATACTTTTGAAGTCATATCCAAAAAATTATTGACCAGACCAATGTCATAGAATTTTCCCGCTATGTTTTCTTCTAGCAGTTTCATAGTTTCTGGTCTTACATTTAAGTCTTTAAAAGGTTTTGCATATGGTTAATGACAGAGGTCCAGTTTCATTCTTATGCATGTGGATATCCGTTTTCCCAATACCACTTATTGAAGAGACTGACTTTTCCCCATCGTGTGTTCTTGGCACCTTTATCAAACATCAGCTGGCTGTAAGTGTGTGGATTTATTTCTGGACTCTCAGCTGGAATGCTCAGTTCCATTGGTCCATGTGTTGGTTTTTATGCCAGCATCATGCTATTTTGGTTACTATAGCTTTGTAGTAGTATACTGTGAATTCAGGCAGTGTGATCCCTTCAGTTTTGTTCTTTTTGCTCAAATTGCTTTGGTTATTCAGGCTCTTGTGTAGTTTCATAAGAATTTTATGATGTTTTAATTCTGTGAAGAATGTCATTGGTATTTTGATAGGAGTTGCATTGAATCTGTAGATCACTTTGGGTGTTAGAGGCATTTTAACAACATTTATTATTCCAATTCATGAACACAGTATATCTTTCCATTTACTTCTGTCTTTCTCAATTTCTTTCATCAATGATTTACAGTTTTCAGTGCAGAGATCTTTCCCTCTTTAGTTAACTGTATTGCTATGGATTTTATTTTTTGTAGCTATTGTAAATGGGATTGTATTCTTCATTTCTTTTACAGATAGATGACTGCTAGATACACTCCTGATTTATGCATGTTAATTTTGTATCCTGAAACTTTATTGAATTCACTTATTAGAGCTAACAGTTTTTGGTGGAGTCTAAAATGTTTTATATATAAGATTCTGTCATCTGCGAACAAGGTCAATTTAACTGCTTCCTTTCCAAATTGGATGCCAAACTTTTATCTCTTTCTCTTTTGCCTAATTGCTCTGGCTATGACTTCCAGTCCTAGGCAGAATAGAAATAGTGAGAGTGGCATCCTTGTCTTTTTCCAAATCTTACAGTAAAACCTTTCAGCTTTTCCCCATTCAATATGTTAGTTATGGATTTGTCATATAGGTCCTTTATCATGTTGAGGTGCATTCTGTCTATACTTAATGCGTTGAGAGTTTTTATCATGAAGGAATATGAAATTTTGCCAAATGCTTTTTCTGCATCTATTGAAATAATCATACATTTTATGTTTTTAATTCAGGTAATGTGATGTATCAGATTTATGGATTTGCATATTTTGTTGAACCATCCTTGCCTCCCTGAGATAAAACCACTTGATCTTGGTAAATAATCTTTTTAATGTGCTCTTGAATTCAGTTTACAAGCACTTTGTTGAAATTTTTGCATACATGTTCATCAGGGATATTGGCCTGTAATTTTCTTTTCTTGTTGCGTTATTGTCTGGTTTTAGCATCAGGGTAATGCTAGTCTCATACAATGAGGTTGGAAGTATTCCCTCCTCCTTAATATTTTTGGAATAGTTAGAGGAGAATTGGTCTTAGTTCTTCTTTAAATATTTGGTAGGATTCAGCAGTGAAGCCATCAGGTCTGGGCCTTTCTTCGATGGGAGATATTTTATTGCTGATTCAACTTTCTTACTCATGATTATTCTGTTCAGATTTTCTATTCTTCATAATTCATTCTCGGTAGGTATGTGTCCAAGAGTTTATCCATTTCTGGCAGCTTATTCAATTTGTTGGTATGTAATTATTTACAGTAGTGTTTTATGATCCTTTGTATTTCTGTGGTATAAATTATAATGTCTCCCTTTTATTCTCTGATTATATTTATTTGTCTAGCTAAAGATTTGTCAAATTTATCTTTCAAAAAAACCTATTCTTTGCTTTATTGAGCAATCACTTTTGAATAGTTAATTTTCATGTTAAAATCAGTCCCTTCTAATCAGAGTAACACTGCCTTGCCACCTCCATTCCTATGTAAGAAGAAATATAACATGTCCTGGCAAGTCCCTCACTCCTTCTCCCTTCAAGCCCTGCCACCTTTCTATGCCTTGAACCGCTCAGACCTTATGCCCTTATGAGCATGCCTTTTAACTCAGTTCGTGTCAGTGCCCATGAGAAACCCTGGGCTCTGTGTCAGCCCTCAATTCCTGTACACTATGCACATTCCTAGTTTTGTTCCCATCTTGCACCCTGCTCCAACTCTCGAAATCTTTTCACTGTATACCTTCTGGAATTCAGTGAGCAATTTAAAAAAATCTTACGTATCTGTATCTTATTTTCAAAATACTCCCTTCACTTTCTAGTTATAACTAAAACATGGTTCTCTCTGAATGACTCTATTTCAATGATAAATGTTTTCTCTCACACTCCTGCACCACTGGGCCTGGAAGTAAAAGAGGTGGCCTCCTTGCTTATCTTCACTGCTTTCAGACTATTCTTCTCTCTTGCCTAAAAACTTCCAGCTTTGAATCTCATGTCATCAGTCTATACCCTTCACAATCTCTTTTAGTTGCAGTTATCTTCCCACACCCATATTAAATACTTCTTTCCTTAAAGATTCAGTTTCTGGCTCAATGCGACTCTTCTTAACCCAATGCTTTGTATAATACCCAGTATTATAACCCAATGGATAATTTTTATAATATTGTAATTCCTTGACCTCTACTCTTCCTTGCGTCTCATATCCCTAGCCTAGCCGAAGAGCTGCAAACCTTCCATAATTTGTTTCTTCATTCTCTGACCATCACTTTCTATTTCTCCATACCATCCCCTTAGTCCAACTCTAACGTTTTCTAACTCTACCATGATTTAAATCTACTGATTCTTCCCACATTATTTCCCCACATTTGTCTTCTTTTTTTTTTTTTTTTTTTTTTTTTTTTTTTTTTTTTTTTTT
>NW_016803307.1:172209-213875 GCF_001698545.2 Rhinopithecus bieti
TCTCATTGTTCAGTTCCCACCTATGAGTGAGAACATGCGGTGTTTGGTTTTCTGTTCTTGTGATAGTTTGCTAAGAATGATGGTTTCCAGCTGCATCCATGTCCCTACAAAGGACGCAAACTCATTTTATGGCCCACATTTGTCTTCTTAACCAGCTTCAAAAACCAAGCTGACCACAGTTACTCTTTTGGATACCCCTCAAATCCCTTGTCCTCCTTTATATCATCATCCTGTTTGAGTGCATTACAGCCCTCACTAAATCTAACCCCCTACCTACTCTATTTCTGCAACAAGAAGGTAAACATGCCTGAGGGAAACCACACAAACACACTGACTGGTCTCACTTCACATATACGACTCTGAGCCTCAAGAAGGCTTTTCAATGCTGCCCAACAATCATACTATACTTTCATAGCCCATTCACTCTCCCACTGGCCTAGAAAACTCTTTCACACTTTTCCCCTTTTCTTCAAACCTCTAACATCTCTCCAGCATTCTCGCTTGGAGCTGACGACTTTGTTTCCTATTTCATTAAGATAATGGAAGCAATCAGAAAAGTATTTTCAAGACCCCCAACACCACATGTATTCACTCATCTGCATCTCTGCCCTTTTTATGGCCTTCAGTCCTACCACTACGCTCCTAGTAAAACCAACCCTCACTTTAACACTTTGTCTTCTACTTATTTTCATTTATTGAATGAGGTCTTATTAAATGCCTACTATATGCTAGGTACTATTCCAGGGGTTGGTACCATAATAGTGAACAAAAATCCCTACCCTCATGGAGTTTATATTCTAGTGGAGGGAAACAGTAGACAAATAAATACACAACATATGTAGTACAATCTTCATAAGTGCTATGAAGACTTGCTATAAGTCTACTGCAATAGCCCATAGGAGAAAAACTGGTGAATTGAATGCAGTGTGCCTCAGTAATAGTGGTAAGAAGTGTTAAGATTCTGGCTACATTTTAAAGAAAAAACTTAAAATTTGTTGAAAAATTGGAGGTGGAATATGAGAGATACACAAAAATCAAGATGGGTGGAAAACTTTTGAACTGAATAACTGTAAGAAATGAGATATTATTCACTGAAATGGGGGAGACAATAGTTGAAGCTGGTTTGAGAATACAGGTCAAATTTTGTGTGCCCAATATACATCCAAGTGGAAATGTGAGTATGTGAGTCAAGTTTAGAAGAAATTCTGTGCTGGGGATAAAATTGCTAGGGTTGTTAACCCATAGCTGATATTTAAAACCAGGAGACTACATGAGATCAATAAAGGTGTAAACATAAACAGAAAAATAAAAGGCTTCAGGCTGAACCCTACAGATGCCAACATTGAGTGATCCACCAGCTGAGGAAGAACTAGCCAAGGTGGCCTGGGAGTTTTAAGGAAGATTTTAAAAGGCTGAAACATCACTGACAGTAGTGGGAAAGAGGGCTGACCAGAAACAAAATTACTGACAGTCTATACTGAGGACTCAGCCCAAATATAAAACCAGGAACAGTGAGGCAATTTGCTTGACTGTCTGATAGTCTCTCAAGGAATGCTGAACTGCCTACTATAGGAACAGAGGAAGCGCATTATAGCATTGCTAGTTTATGTTTGGAGCTGGTTTTGGCAGGATGTGGCAAGTATAAGGAAATTAAGGGTACTGGTGAGAGCAGAGCAAATGATTGACCATGGAGTTCAGTTTGTATGGGTAAGGAGGAAGAACCCTCAAGCTGAAGGAACTAGAGGTCTCTGTGCTCAGGAAACAAAGTTAATACAATGATGACTGTTTGAGAGAATGGATGGGGTCATAACATGATATGAGAGTTTACTAACTTAATAATTAGAAGTATGATAATTCCAGATGATTCTAAATTCCAGGCTTTGGCATTAAGACTGAGTATATGAAAGGAAGGGCACTGAGCTTGTGAAGATCAAGGAACTGTGAGACAAGAATGTTGACAGGGTTTTAAAAACTTTTAATTTTCAATATTCTTTTCACCTTTAAAGATATGTGTCATTATTTCCTCATTGTAGCCATGTCAAAATTCCTGGGTGGCACCTTATCATCAAAAAGTAATAAATCATGACTTTATTTTGTAGGAAGAAACACTAGATTCCTCGTGAGATTTGAGGAGCCCACTTGTCTGATCAGCAGTATATAAAACAACAGACTTTCTAGATGTATTATCTTCTAGGGCCGTTTCATCACATGAGTAATCTCATCAATATCATGATAGGAGAGTGGTTTTGGCAAGGAAATTGCTGAAGTAGTTCAAATAATCCATCCCATAATTTCATTTGAGCAGGAAATAAAGATAATCCTTTAGGAGTAAAGAGATGAAATTGCAGCCTTGTCCCCAGGTTCTATAACTAGGCCTTCCCTTATCTTGCCATGTCATGACTATAGGTCTATCTTAGGTTCCATCCAAATAAAATTTAAATAATAATATATGAAAGGTTTTATTATAAGCACCCTGTGGTTACAAAAATGCATATAATCATTATAAGCAGTGAGTAGATTTACCTTCTAAAGCATATATAATGACGAAAATTTACCTCTTCAAACACTTTGCACAATTTGTATAATTCAATGCTACTTAAGTATCTAAGATACAAATACAGCTCCACAACTGGTATGTCACACACTATGGACTTTTTAAAAGTTGACAACTATAACTTTCAGTGAATAAAGTAGAAGCGAAGTATGAATGAAAACTGATGCTTCAATGAATAAGGTATGCTTTTACAAAAATACTGTGTAAAACCTTTCTAAACATAACCACATGCTGACAATAAAGGCAACCAAAAAGAAGAAAACCTATTTCTTTCTAATTTATTGTTATATTTTCCTAAAAAAAAATCCATACCCTATATAAAATTTCCTCATCAGTACAGGGAAACAATTTTTTTTTTATTTTAGTTGAACCAATACGTGATGTTATTTGAGAAAACACAGAAACAGGAAATCTAATAAGACTAAAGACTTATTCATCTTCCTGGGTTACTGTTGGAGAATAACAAGATGAGAGATAAATTCCTGTCCACACACATATCTTCAGAAGAATAATCACAAAAAGGGCAATCATTTGGTATCCACTTTTAAGCTAACAGTACAATGTTAGCTCTTTTCACCGCCTTTACCTAGCATCCTTAACTTACCAAGGTTTTAATACTCATTTGCAAGGAATTTCAGTTGGAAAAGAATTTGAAATTACACTAACTATGCAACGCAACATTCAGATAAAGAGCCACATGTTAGCCGGTAGACTATTTAATCCCTTGTTTAGGAGAGAACAAAATAATATTTGCTGTTTACTGCATACTGTGGCTAAGTTCCAATGTAGCCTAAGAATGAATTGCTATGGTGATGAAAAATCATTTTCCACACAAAGCAGCAACAGATGCATGTTAACAGCATTGCACTTGTTAATTGCCAATTAACACTTTCAGTTGTCAATGTTATTTAAATATCTTTGTTTCTATCCTTGGGAAACTATTTTAATCATAGAAATATGAGATAAAAGGATTAAAATCTGTTTCTAAATACGCTTTGAAACGCTCAAAATCTCTAAGAACGTCATCTTCTCACCGGATAACCTAATAATTTGAGAAACTGTTTTCCCCCATGCCACACAGGCTAACAGCTCCTTTGCTCAGTTTTGCGCTGTAATGCCTTCCTTTCTTCTATTTTCCTAAAACTTATCTTCCTTCAGATGTTGACACCCACACTCACAGATGGCCTCTAGCCTCCTGTTAAGGCATTACAGGGTATCTTAGCATTATCACCATGCCAAGGGCAATCCTCAGCATTTTCTTTGCCCATTGAGCAGTTTTTTCTTTATCAGCTCGCCCTTTTTTCTAAGTGAAGATAGCATTTCATTTCAATATACAGACAAATTTATCTACACCGGGCAGCTCTCCCTCACATCCGTGCAGCAAATACCACCAGCACCGTACACTGCTTTTAAAAGTTACTGAAAGCATTAAGCAAAGACTTCCTTTTACCTGGGGTGTGGTCTGAATGCTCCCTGATAAGATGCAGGAGTTCATTTGGAAGTAATTGTTCCCGCAGTCACTCAGAAGCCCCTGTTCTGAAAGCATTGATTCATCACATAAGGGAGCGAGCAAACCAGTGACTGAGGTGGGAAGGGAGCCTCGTACTAAAACAACACACACACACTCACACAGAAAGAAGAAATTCTAAAAAGAGGTAAAGCAGAATCATTCCTAAATTGAGGAATTGTGTCAGCTCCAAAGAGCAGATTTCTGTTTTGACCATTTTTAGATTTGGAACATCACGAGAGGTCATACTAACTGCTGAAATGGAATCCACAGAAGTGAAAAAAAGAAAAAAGAAAAAAAGCCACTGATATGTGTTTGCCCTTTTTTCCTTTCATGCATGTATTCCAATTATATATTCTGTGAAAGGAAGAGAAAAGCCAGATTGTGTAGCAATGAGAAGCTGATTGAAGGGCCCTAGCATCTGCCAATCTCAATAATCAGTTGGTCACACTCATAGAGAACGTTTAGATGTATAAACACACGCAAACACTGTGTTCAAATAAAGAACTAGAAAACACACAGTTATTTCAAAATATCGGTAACTTTATCCTTAGTATATAAATTGTAAGCAACAATACAGGAGCATCTGTAGTGACTGAAGTTATGCTATTAACAAAATCACCTCTAAAATAAAGCTTGGAATCAAATCCTTGTCAAAACAAAATTTCATTCCAAGCTTCCTGGAAGACAGTGAGAATCCTGACTGCAGACAAACCTTAAAACTTCATATGTGAAATTGATAGGAGTTTTCAGCTTTCAGTATTTCTATTTTCTAAGTATTGATTTTTCTCCAAATCTGTGATATCTACATTTGTGCTTTGGCAGTGAAAAATGTTGTATCCAAAGGACTAGATATAGATTAAAGGCTATGGGAAGGAATTATTACTTTAGAAACCTAGATTATGCCTCTTCACATCTTCAATGTTATCAAAAGCCTAAGATTATGGAAACATAATGAGTAAAATAATTGCTACAAGTGATTCTATTAGCACAGTGGGAGAAACTATTCCAAACAACATAGACCTAGAATATGGTCTAAATTTCTGAATATAAGTGCTGTGTTGTAAAAAAACTACATGCCTTCTTCTATTTTACACATATTTATGGATACTCAAAAGAGAATGTAATCCCCTCCTGCTCTCAAAAAGCTTATGGTTTGAGAATATAAAACAGGTAAACAAATAACAGAGATACAAAGTGAAAAAAGAAAACAAGAAAAAGCCCTATACTGCAGTTCTTCTTAAACTACTGCACACAGAAATCCCGTGGGGAGTTTGTTAAAATGCACTTTCTAAGTGTGGCGATCTGAGATGTGGCCTCAGATTCTGCAATTCCAAGAAGCTCCCAGGAGATGCCCTGGGAGCCACACCCCAGATCTGCAGCTGGTGTGTTACACTTTGAGTAGCAAAGACAGAGGAATTTCAGAGAGCGATATTACAGCCACCTGGAGTGCAGTAATTCAAGATGGTGGCTATTCAAGATGGTGGCACTTAGAAGGATGGGGAAAGGGAGCCTATGAAGGTGGGATGGAATAGCACTTATTTCAAGCAGAGAGAGAGGGCTGGATTGAAGGCACCTATCAGGACAGCAAGAGCAGAAAGTCATAAAGCATAGGACCCTGGAGTCAGATCATCCACTGGCTGTGGGCCCTCAGACAAGTTACTGAACTTCTTAAAACTCAGTCCTCTCACCTGTGAAATATGGATGAGAATAGTTTTCATTTCATAGAGTTCTTGTGAGGGTTACAATTAAATTCAGCATGTAAGATTTCCACAGATTCTTCGCTCTGTGCCAGGCAGATTCTTAATGCATGTTATTCCTATGAGTATTGTTTTCTAGTGTGATAAATAACATAAATGAGAATAAAGTCACGTAAGACAAAAAAGGTAGGTTAAATCTAGGTCATCAAAGATCTTGAGTTAAGATGTTTTACCTTTATTCAGTGAAGAACAGAAATGGAAATATCCGCATATATACAGATATGAATATATATGTGTGTAAATATATATGTATTTATTGATACTACCCTTTGGTGTTTTGATTTATACATATAAAGATATATATATAGGAAGACATAAAATTATATATATATATAAAAATCAAAACACCAAAGGGTAGTATCAATAAATCTTAGAGACCATTCTTATCCCAAAGTTCTAGAGTGGTTCCCCAAGAAGAAGTGACAGTCCAGATTTTTGTCAGTGGTCAATCAGTTTATTCCAAGTGGATTCAAACTGCTATGAAACTCTTCTCCTATGTCTCATTCTGTCGTTTCCTCTCTGATCTTTTCTTTCTCTCATTCCCTCCCAAAATCATAAAGCAATACTTATGCAAGTTGGCATAATCAAATTTAGAAGAGAAAATACTTCAGCCCCTACTCTTCCCTGCTCAGATTCTTTCTTGAATCATTTTACAACATGAAAACCAATTAAATCAATGTATTATTTTGACATTTTCCTCTGTGTCTTATTGGTAACTTTCCTCTAACCATTTTCTTTCCCTTGTTTTATTAACTAATAATTGCTGTTACAGACTGTTTCTTAAAATAATAGAAGTCATAATTTTTACTTAAAAACACATAAATGGTCATGCATTATAACAGCATGCTTCAGCCATCTGGATAGTAACCACATATAGTTTCAAAGAGTGCATGTATTTTGGATAATTTCTATAGAAACCATTCTGTATTTAAATAGAAAGTGATGGCACCTGATCAAAAAACGGGTCCTAGTCTTGGATGATAAAAGAGTGTGTAAATTACCTGGGTGGAGAGGAGAAGAGAATCTGAGAATCTATCCACTAATTACAAACAACTTTCTTTTTTTTTTTTTTTTTTTTTTTTTTTTTATACCTTTAAGTTCTAGGGTACATGTGCATAACGTGCCAGGTTTGTTACATATGTATACTTATGCCATGGGTTGGTGTGCTGCACCCATCCAACCTCGTCCAGCACCCATACAATTCATCATTTTATACAATGTATAATCCCCAATGCAATCCCTCCCTCCTCCCCCCCCCCATGATAGGTCCCCAGTTGTGTGGATGTTCCCTTCCCGAGTCAAGTGATCTTCCATTGTTTCAGTTCCCACCTATGAGTGAGAACATGCGGGTGTTTGGTTTTTCTGTTCTTGTATAGTTTGCAAGAACGATGGTTTCCAGCTGCATCCATGTCCCTACAAAGGATGCAAACTCATCCTTTTTTAAGGCTGCATAGTATTCCATGATGTAATGTGCCACATTTTCTCAATCCCAGTCTGTCACAGATGGATCATTTGGGTTGATCCCATGTCTTTGCCTATTGTGAATAGTGCCGCAATAAACATAGAACTAGAATGGTACCATATGACCCAGCCATCCCACTACTGGTATATACCCATAAGGATTATAAATTATTCTACTACAAAGACACATGCATACAACAACTTTTCTATAGACAAAGAGTCATCTATGGTCTGCCCAACACCCTTAAGTATTTTATAATCACAAACTTTTAATGATCTCTCTCCCACTAAGAAACACAAACTGGTCTGTGGGATCATCTTTTTTTTTTTCACAAGAAAATAAAATTTGTCAGAGTTTGCAATAGATGAATAAAATCCAAAATTCTCTTTAAAATCTGGCATTATTGATGGCTGAAGCAGACATCCATCGCCCTTATTACTAAACAGATATTACTGCAATACCTTTCAGTCAAAAGACTCTAAGATATTGCTTTTAAAATAAATAATACAGAACAAATAATCTCTCTTCCTGACATGTGAAACAAATTTGAGAAAAAAATAGATTAGTCCACAGAAGTTTGCCAAGAAACATGTAAGTGATTAAACAGATCCAGCTGCCAAGGCTATTCAGACATCCATTTGTCTGTTTTTATGCCTCAGGCTTGATAACAGAAGGTACTAGAAGTCCCATTTATTTATCTTAATAAACATCTATTGAGTACCAGTCACGATTCTAAGCTCTGAAGACATAAAATAATAAAGGCTTGGAACCTGTTCTCAGCATGGCTTATAGTCTCATTAAGGAGACACCTTCACTCATGACGGGAGCAGTGAATGAAGTCAGAGGAGGGTGACAAGTCACGTGCTGAACACAGTCTGCATAGGCAATGCGTGTCAGGTTGTTCTCAGGGAGAGTTCACTCTTAGCTTCTGCTCTTAGCTTCTGCTAGGTCCTAATTCTGGCAAACACTGGGACACTTCTGCTCAACCCTTGGTGGTATTTTTCCTCTAAAGATGGGAATCATCAGGTGTTTGTATTCGTGTCTCTCAGGTAATGGGTGATTCCCGAGATCTTAATCAGGACTAACCTGATTCACAGGCTCAGAATTGAGTGTGCAATATTTAAAGTGAGTCCTGACATCTCATCAACGGTATGTGAAATTCCATTACAGTCTAAATTTGGCTGCATCTGTATTGGACACAGACTTCCACTTCTGTTATTACTGCTTATAGTAGTGTACCACTAAAACTTATAATATACTGCTATAAGTATATAGTTATACTGCTTACTCTTCTCCTTGGGGTATATTCTCCTAGTTTAAAAAGATATTAGTAATCCTTAAAGTAAACCAAAAGCTTCAAAGTACTGTTTGACCTAACAAGATATTCAGAAGAAATGAGTAAGCCCTATACAGGGTGGAATTTGAAAGAGGCACAGAGACAATGATAAAAAACATTTATCCATTAGGAATAAGTGTATGTGGTTCACTCTCTCCTTGTCGAATTACTTTCTTAGCTTGGTTTCAGGCAATCCATTTCCTTTCAGTCCTCTTCCTATCCCATGGACACTCTTCTGTGTGCTTTGTGCCATCTGACCCCTCAGCTTTGAAGTAGCCCAGGAGTCACCACTTGGTGATCACATCCAGTTACTTAGCTGTAAATAGTATTTATAAGCCAATGAATTCCAATTTATTTCCCTAGCCTGGATGGCTTCTCTGGATGACTTCACTCACACAATTAACATCGTTATTGGAACAGCTCATAGATATCTGAACATCAGCACATCTGAATCTGAATTAATTGCATTTCTTTTGAAGTTGTTCCCCACCTCCCAAAATTTTCCTCACTTCTTCCAACAGTTTATATCTGTTTCTAGTTGCTTCGGCTAAAAATCTGAGTACATATTATTCTTCTTGGTTTTTCAGAATCGCTTATCAATGTATTAGTAAATCCTGTTGGCTGTCCCTTCAAAATAAATCCAAAAAAATGAATCTATCTCACGAATTCTACTTCTAACATCCCAGTAGCAGAACCTGCCATCATCTTCTTTCTGAATTATTACCTCCTAACTGGTCTTTCTGCTTCCACTTTGACTCCTGAGTGGATGCTCTGATGAACCATCCATATCCCCTTCAGGCTAAAGGACTTATTCCCCAACTGCTGGGAGTGCTGTAACTGTGATCAGCTGTCAGTCCTCTTCAGGAGCTCCTCTCAGCTGTAAAACAAAACAAAACAAAACAAAACTCTTGCCCCAAAGCACCCTGCTTTCTTAGGGGCATTGGATGGCTAGTTGATGCATCCATATAAAGTCCTGCCCCCCTCACTCCAGCTTGAAACAACTCTAGAGAGGAATCCATTCCAGAGCTCCTCATGAGGTCAGTTAGGCTTTGAGACCACCCTGTAGCCCAGTCTCTCCTTCTGCCTCCTTCTGCCTCCTTCCCATCTCCTACAGGTATAGTTCCTGGGAGCACTCCCTAATAAACTTTGCATGCTAATCTCTATGTCAGAGCCTGCTTCCTAGGAACCCAATGTGTCATATCTTCCATGTAGCAGCAAGAATAAACCTTTTAAAACAGAAGTCAGGCTATGTTACTTCTCTATGCAAAACCCTCCACTAGATTCCTGTGTTACCAGGAGTATCAGTTCTCATAACAACCTATAGCCCGATGATCTTACCCCTACCACTCTCCCCTTTTCTCCCACAACTCCAGACACAATAACCTTCATGTATTTCTAGAACATGCTAATCCTACTCTCCACAATGTTCTTCCCAAGCTGGTTACCATGCCTTCGTTTCCTCATGTCTCTGCTCAAATATCACATTAACAGTGAAACATCCCTTACTACCTTATATAAAATTGCAACCCCCTACCTGCTCCCCTGCCAGCACTCTCTACCCTTCTTAGCCCATGTTATTTTTATCCAAAGGACTTACCAACCTCTGATGCTTGTTTCTTCTCTGACTTCCTTCATCAGATTTTAAACACCATGAGGGCAAGGATTTTGTTTCGATTACTGCTATTTCTGTGGCACTTAGAATAGTATGTGGCATGTAAAGGCACTCAATAAATACTTGTCCAATGAACTTCTTGACTGAAAGTGAACTCTTTATTGCATAAACTTATTTTTTTCTAATGAAAAAGATAAGTTTGGTAAACTTTGAATTGACTGTTCAGAAGAAAATGGAATCAACCTAATCTCCTCAAGTTTCCTAGTTCCACTGAAATAGGAAATCACTCGCGTTCACAGCCCTTACAAAGAGTCAAACGTATAGAGGCTAAAGAAAGGAGCAGGACGCAAGTAACAGCAGTCAGATCCCGTCTTGTAAATCGCAACCACAAATGCATGCAGCAACAGACAGCAGGATTCTCAGAGCTGTGAAATGTTCAGTTGCTTAGGTCAGAAGCAGAAAAAAGTAGGTTCTGGTCTCCTGATTTTCTACCAAATAGCTGTGAGGTCTTGGGTGAGCCACTTATTTTCTCAGGAGCAATTTGTTCATAAAATGAGGTTCTAGATCAGCGTTACCCAACGTGCCCTTCTTAGAATATCATCCTTGCAAGAAAAATGGTGAGCAAGGGATTTTGTCGTCAAATAAATTTAGGAATTGGTATATTCCATATCCTATATTTGGAGGAGTCTCACAGTCAAAAGGCCTTTTAAGCTGTGTTTAGCCCATGGTTTTCCACATTTATTTGGCCACAGAACCCTTTCCTTTCATAATGCACGCTGTCATCCCACTCACAGTGTGACAGAAGTGCTGAACTGCACAGTCCACAGAGCCTTCTTTTAGCCATAATATTTGATAAATGTATGAAAAGAAGACAGTTTTGGGGAAAAAGGGGGAGTTTCCACAAAATTACTAAATAAAATTCTATTTGTCGTCTTGGCTGGGAAGAGAGCAGAATGAGCTAGATGAAGATCAGGAGATGTTCTCTGAGTTAGAAAGCAAGGAAGGAAGGTGGTATATATTTCAGGTCTACTAAGTATAAATCCAGTTGTGCTAACAATAGTTGCACAAGCAACATATTCAGTGGCACAGGAATATGAACTGAATAAATGAATGATAGATTGACTGAAAGACCTTAAAGTATATTCAAAGAGGTACTAATAAGGTATGTAGCAAACAGTTGGGAATACTATTTAATAAAAAATGTTCAGAGATTCCATAGTGAATCATTTTTACATATGTCATAAAGGAAACAAATTCTAACACATGATATACTTCATAAAATCTTGTTTCTAAGCAGATAGAGTGATGCCAGCACGTTTTGAGGTGACAGTATGTTCCATAAAGGAACAAAACAATGTAATATTTACTTATAATATGATGTTGGCATAATCTGACTTTTTCGTTAAAATAAAAGGGGAAGCAATAGCATCCTATTCCATGCTTTTGATATATTTACATATGAAGAATGCTTTCAAAAGTTTTTATCATATTTCACAGAAAAAAACAAAACTTTATCTATATTACTCAGTTTTGACCAAGATAAAAACTGTGTTAGAAAGTGTTATTAAAATGCCTTAAACATAAGAGGGTTTAATTGATTACTTTAAGGAAGTGCTAAACTTCTTCCACTCAGGCTCAGCTCACCAGGGCAAGTCACAAACCTCTCTGGCCCACAAGGTATCATATAATAGAAAAGCACAATGATAGCCAATGTTTTGTCATTAGAGTCACATATTTCAGAAGCAACTGCATTTTAAATTAGTTTCCACATACTTGGGCAACATAAAGAATAGGCTAAATATAAGTATAAAGATAAGCATATCAAGAAAAGAACTACTTCTTAGAATACATGTTTCATATTTAATTTTAGTGCTTCATTTCTTTTCATTTGTACTTTATGGAAATACATGACTTAGCAGAATTAGTGAAGGCAGATGTCAGAAAGCCAATTTTTTTCAGTTTAGTCTTGAGCTACCTAACTGTGATTGGAAGAATTACATAGAGAGGAATACAGGAGTAGAGCCAACAAATTGTGTGTGTGATACAGAGTCAAGAGCATGGGCTTCAGATCAGAGAGCACTGATGTGGCATCACATCACCGTCTGTACTTTCTAGCTGGGTGACCCAAGGCAAATTAGTAATCCCTCTGAGCTTCATTTATTTATGACCATAGATTTCATCACACAAACTGAAATGCTTTCAAGAGTGAAAAGGGGAGCACTATAAATTATTGCCCTGGGATAGAAGCATATTGAGCAAACCAAGACATAATCAGCCTACTTATTTGCAATATTTAGATAATATCTCACTCCATTAGGGTTAAAATGGCATGACATATGTTATCTTAGAAGTCTGACACATACATGTGTTCAGTAACAGTTATTTCCTTTCTTCTCACATATAGAAAATTTAGAGGTTGGGACAAGATGAGGGGCTTGCTGTGTTATCTTTTTAAAACAGAGTAAGATTAAGTAAAGCATCTTCTCCCTCTGCTTTGAATGCTGTCCCATAGCTCTCTCCCTAGTTAATTCCTGTTTGCCCTGCTGAGCTCTAAGAAACTCAGAGATTCCATGGTGAATATTTTAATTTACATCATGAGGTTAACATAATTTCTGACACACAACACACTTTATAAAATCATTACCTAAAGAGGGCTTCCCTGGCTCCATGGGTTAGGTACAACCTCCTGTTGAACCCTCTAGCACTTGTACTTCTACATGGTATTTGCTGCTTTCAAATTATATGATTATACAGTGAATTCTTTAGTGTCTGGCTCCCCAGTTGGAACATAAGTGCCACTCTCAGGGGAAATGTATCTGTTTTGTTTCCTGCTGTATCCCCAACACCTAATACAATGCCTGTCACATAGTAGGAGGTCAACACATGTTTATTAAGTAAATGAATGGTTGCATGCTTTATGCTAGATGTATGGAGGATTCAGAGAGGACAGGAGGGGTTTCTGTTTCAAGGATTTCAGGATCTGTTGGGAAATGAGAGTGATTTAAACAGTATATTAATTTTGTCACTTTAAAGTGTCACTTTGAAGCTATACCACATATAAAAATAGCAACCGAACCTGAATGCCAAAGCTTTGGATGTTTTAGGAATCTATGAAGGAAGCCAGCATCAGAGGGTTGTGTGAGAGGCCAGGGTACATAAAGAAAGATGAGAAAAGCATCTCTGGTCTAGATCACTCCTCCCACTGTTGGCAACCATAGTCTGTCACCGTGGCTACCTTAAACAACCCACTCAAACCAAGAGCAGATTTCATCCTACACATAGACACCATTTAATGAGTTTTATGTGATGCTGCTCTTGATATTTAATATATTATCTTTTATATTTCTCAGAAGCCAGCAAGAGAATTATGATGTCCACTAGACAAGTAAGAAAAATGAAACTCAGGGAGATTAAATAACTTGCTCAACCAACACAAGAGACAATGGGATTTGAACTCAGGTCCACCTGGCTAGAACCCAGGTTCACGTTGCATCTTGTTTGCTCCCTTCCTCTTCCAGCCTTACTTTAGAGACATACATTTATAGGAACGTGATAAGAAGGGTGGAAATACAGAGTACATAACAATGCAGTAGCCAGCCAGGATCTTCTTTCTAATATGGTTCCTACCCAGGAGAATTGCACTCTGAGGAATACTTTTCTCAGGCTTCCAGTATCCATTCTCAAAATATGGCTGTATACTCTGAGTTTCCCACTGTTCACAGCTGTTATTCTCTTACTATAAAAGCAATGTATGCTTATTTTGGAATATAACTTTAAAATAGAAATGAGATAAAGAATATCAAAGAATGCAATTAAATTGTCACTGGCATGCGTACTAAAGCTACATACTTTTCAATATGGATAGTACAACATAAGCACAGGAAATTATTGTTGAATGACTACATATGGTTACCATAAGTAGTTAGCAAACAATATTTATGTTCCAAAATATCCAAGGTAACATGTGAGCTCTAAGCTGGTATTTTATAGCATCTACTTACTAATTCTACTAATGGAAACAATGGAATTTAGAGTCAGAATTGGGTTTAAAAACATAAATCTACTTATTATTCATGGATAATTCTATATAACTTACTTAAATTCCATGAACTTTAGTTTCTATTTTTATAAAATGGGCATAATAAAAGCATCTGAACCTCATATGATGGATGTAAAAATTAAATTAGAGCCCTAGTGTGTGGCCTGGCACATAGCAGATACCCAATAAATATTCATTTCTCTCTTTCTTTTAGGATAGAGTAAATGTATGAGACTGAACAAAATTTCTAATTGATAAGAGTATGAGAATATCACCATGTTTACTTACACTATTTCCTCCTTTTCTCCCCTTAATATTTTATCCCAAAATAAAATAGAAAGGCAGTTGCTAAGAATCTTGACCCTTGTCTACCATCATCCAAAAGATTTTTACAAACCCTATGACTCTTTTCCACAATAGCTAAAAATCTTACTCATCAGAAGTTACATGACAATCAGTGGCAAGTTAATTGATGTAAACATTTGCTGTGTATCCTCTGGAACCAATTACCATTTAGACTGAAGTGTTGTTTTGAATGAAGATACATATATATTTGTAAAAAATTAATTGAGTGGGCGAAGATTTGTAGGTGGATCAAATTACACTGGGATGGTCTTTTCTCTTGATTTTATGTTTGACACTTAGTAATTTTCATCCTGGGCAAAACAAACCAGCTGATAGCCACAGTTTGCCAATGTGTTTTCCCAGTCTAGGAGGTGTGCTGGGGACCCATACCATGCAATCATCCATGAAGGCAAGAATTAATGATGCCTGTTTGGATCACCAGTGTATCCCCAGTGCTTAACATTCAGTAGATGCTCAATATATATTTTTGAATGAATGAATGGTTGTGTGCCTACCACAGAGAAAATAAGACAGTGCTACGTGTCAAGTTTAAAGGAATAGTAGATAAAGGACAAAGCATTTTTTAGTTTGTGGTAAGTCAGTAGCTGCAAATACAATATAATCCCCTCACTAGCACTTCTCTGACTAACCACATTAGTTAATAGAAAGCTTTCTAAGACAGAAATGACTACTATTTCAAAGGTGAGATATTAAGAAGCAACATAGAAAACATTTTTAAAAATTTTCTTCTCATGGCATGTAATAAAGCAATAACATAGGATGGAAGAAGGAAAAATTTTAAGTCACTAAAATAATGCATTATATAAAGATATTTTGTATACCATCAAAGGGAAACTGAAAGAGCAACCATCTTACCAGAAAAAAAGCACTTTATGTACTTATCAAGCTTGTCCACAAATTAAAATAAAGACACTACCAAACACAACAAAGAAAGGCTCCATCATTTCCATAAATAAAACAGGTTATCTAACACTTAGAGTTTTTGTAAGAATTAAATAAAATTATACATAGGATGTCTCCAACATGATGACCACCATGTGAAAAGCTTTCAAAAGAGATTAGTTATTATTGTTGTAGCGGCATATTATAATCCTGAGTTTCCAAGGTAACTAGAAATCTAATATTAAGTACGTATGTAAAACCAATGCATGCCAGTGACATCATCATCATTTAAAATTTCATAAAATGATTACTGAATGTACTCCAAAGCACTTTTCTTTAAAATCGGCATTTTGATTTCCTTTTTTCTCTGATCAACTTTTATCATTTTTTTCTTGCCTTTACATTTATGCCTTTACATCTCTGCATATTATGAAGCTGTATTCTCAGTTATGATTTTGTTAAGTGATAAGTAGAGGAAAGCAAGCCTATCCCCTTCAAATCTGCCTGTTCTAATTACCAATTCTAAAAACATAAATACTTTTTGAGAAGTCTTTGTTTTGAACATCACAGGACTATTTTATTTAAAACCTCTCTGTGATATCCCTGGTGAAAACATTTTAAGAATCACTTCTCAGTCTTTTGAAAGTGCACATTGGCATTAATAAATCTGGTTACCTGAAAAGGGTTAGAGATGCTGAGCAGGCTGGCAATCTATAAGTCTTAGATTCCAATATGCTGCCCATACTCTGTGGTGCACAGTTATATATATATATTTTTTTGCAAATCAACATGTGACTGTGTAGGAGATAGGCCAGCCTTCAAACTATGTGAAAATAGCTTTGAGATATTCTAATGACATTCAATTGAGTAGCCTGTAGGCATAAAGGAATTTGAGACACAAAAAAAATCATTGTTTCAGTGCATAGTTATTAAAATGTTTTGCTATAAAGACAGAAAGCCTTCTTTCTTTTTGGAGACATTTACTAAGGTCCACAATGTTTTCTGTTTTCTCAATAAGGTTACCAGTAAAATGCAGTAAATTTTCTTCAAGACTTCAAATTGAATTTAAATTATTTTTTAAATAATAAAATTTCCTGTCAAAGCTGACATGGGAAAGATACAACAAACTAATTCCTTTTCAAAACAACTTTTTTTGGTAAAGAAGAATAGACGATCATCAAGCACACTTATTGTTTCTATGAAAATGTATCTGAGATTTTATATCAGAAGAATAAATGTGGATTTTGCAAAGTCATTACTTTTAAAGAAATCTTTGGACATTCTAGACTCTTAAGCATGAGCTTAGCAGCCAAACTGAGCTTCAAGCTTCAATCCCAGTTTTCCCACTTAATAGCAGTGAGACCTTGGACAGATTTCTTACTCTCTCATTGCCTCGATTTTCTCATCTGCAAAATAGGGATAGTAAGAGTAGCTACCTCATAGGGTTGTGGTTACATGAGTTACATAAGCTTTTGGAACAGTAGTTGGCACATAGTAGGCACAGAATAAATATTAACCCCTATTATCAGCTATTATTCACAATAGGATTGCCATACAAGTTTTAAACAGCTCGTTCACTATTTTCCACCTTTCTCTACCCATTCCCACATCCTCTCTCAACACTCTAAAGATAATCAATGCATGACCTCTTGCTACTCAAGTAGTTGACTTTCTCTTTCCCTGAACAACTGTGTTCTAAATATTGTTTGTCCCTTTCATCTTCAAGAAAGTCTTTCTCCTGGTCTTCCCTGACACCATCCTGCCCTGGTTCTTCTCCAGTGACTTCCCTGCTTCCCCTCTTCCTTCAAGAGAAAGACCCAGCTGATCACTCCTGCAATCCCAGCACTTTGGGAGGCTGAGTCTGGAGGACCACTTGAGGCTAGGAGTTTAAGACCAGCCTGGGCAACAGAGTGAAACCCTGTCTGTACAAAAAAAAAAGAAAAAAAAAAAAAAGAAAATATTAGCCTGGCGTGATATGCACATATAGTCCTAGCTATTTGGGAGGCGGAGGTGAAGGAGTTCTTGAGCCCAGAAGTCCAAGGCTGCAATGAGCTATGATCGTGTCACTTAACTCCAGCCTGGGTAAAATTTTGAGACCCTGTCTCTAATAAAAAAGAAAGAAAAAAGAAAAAGAAAAAGAAAGAAAGAAAGATCCCCAAGCCTTAACATCTGGCATCTTCCTCTTTCCATTGCCTGAGGTCTCTCCTCCCTGACTCTCCTCTCTCATGTTCTCTGCTCTCATGGTTTCAATGCTCATGAGAACTGGCTGATTTCAATGTACATTTCCAGGTCTGTGCTCTCTCCTGAGCTCCAGCTTCTCCTCTTTGATGTTTCACTTGCTGACTCTAATATGAGCAACCATGGTGCAAGTCACTGGATTGGGGAGTTTGACAAACATGAGTGTGAGGCTGGGTTCTGCCATTTACAAGTTGTATGACTTCGGTCAATTGTCTTCCTTCCTGAAAATCTCCATTTCCTTATATATATAATAGGCCATTTATAAAACTTATCTGTTAGGTTCCATTAGATAATGCAATACATATAAAGCATTTGAAATAATGCCTGTTACATAGAAAACCCTCAACATATGTTAGATGATTATTAATATTGACCTCCAACTAAATATGCCCCAAATATTTTGACATTTCACACACATGTATAAAATAACTCTTCTTCTATATAATTTCTAGAAATGTTTTACTGCCACCATCATTTTCAAGACACTAGATTTTAGCTTTTTTTTATCATTTTGTCTCACTTGTTTCCATCATCTGAGTGGTCCTACATTTCAATTGTAATTTTAAAATAACAATAATTTTAAGCTGTGTATGTTGCTGCCTAGTTGAAGGGATACTCTTCAGCCTCCTTTATTAGTACATATGGCCATGTAACTAAGTTGTAACCAATGAGAAGTAATTAAAAGTAAGTTTCTTTAAAATATGTGACATGCCCTTCTTTATCTCATCCTCCATTCTGCTGTCTGGAATTTGGATGTGATAGCCAGATCCCTAGCAGCCATCTTAGATCCTGATGATAAGGGCTTCACTCTAACGAAGACAGAATCATGAATAAATTGACAAGAAGAGATCTCAAACAAGAACAAAACTAAATTTCTGAACATTTTTTTAATGTGAGAATAAAGCAAACATCTATTTTGGGGTTTTCTCTCTTTTGCACAGCCAGATCTAATCTTAAGTAAATTAACAACAATTCAATTTCTAACTCTTCCCTAACATGTAGCCTTCTTGGTAGCCAGGCCAAGTTCCTCACAGTCACACTACCTGCTTCGGCTCAGTTGCTTCATTTCCTGTCCTTCCTGTCTTCTTACCCTCCACTATCTTAGGTCAAGAGTTCAGATCTACCAGGAGTCTTCTCTAATTTTGAAGTGCTCAGCTCTCTTCTTCTCATCTAAAAACACTGTAGCACTTACATTCTGTCCTACAGCACGAATGACCCACATGGGATAGTCCTGTCTCTTGAATTGTTTGCAAAATCATTAATAACTGGGTGTTGCAGGTTGGATTATCTGGAGATAGATGCAGAGACAAAATTCAGGGTGCCAGATATTTATGAGAGAGCAACTGGTGGGAAGTAAAAGGAAGAGGCAGGATTGGCAGAGGGAGAAGTTGGATGATGAAGCAGACCCAACGGAGCCTGGGCTAATTGGGTAAGGAGCTTAGGAGCTCCCTAACACTTGGTATTAGGAAGTGCTGCCCATAAGTGCTTCCCATATCCAGCCAAAGTAGTCAAGGCTTCACCCGCTGTGGGCTTCCCTGAGAAGGTAACCTCAGTGGAAAGCCTCTCTGCAGATGAGGTTGACCCTGAAGGAGGTGACAGTTGGATGCTACCTGCCAACCACACCTTCCACAGCTCAACAGCAAGACCTTTCTCAAAACGGAATCTGGGCACCACATTTCTGTGTCTGCCATACTATGTCAGCATTTTATGCTTCTCTTTCCAAAGTACTAATTTTAATAATAAACCTATAGCAAGTATTCAATAAATCCTTACAGAGCTCTTCAATTGAATGTATTCCAAGCTTAGTATAAGAAATATAATCTGTACAAAGTTCAGGAGATAAATTTTCCTATGCCCCCCAGAAAAGTCTTAAAAAGTTCCAAGTATCTTGGACTGCAGGCATGCACTACCACACCCGACCAAAAAATTTAACAAGTTCTTTTGTAAGAACAAATCTTCTCAAAACATTTCCCTTCTGCTTCCTGAATTGGTATTTACTTTGCATAAGATATAAGTTTTTTGTTGTGCAGAACATGCCTTTTTTACTTCACTTCATACATCGCCTACCTGCTAGAGGCTGCTAGGGCCTCCAGTCATACTCCATCTGAAGTAGCAGCAAGTGGGAGGGACCTGCCCATTTGACTTGCTTATTATGAGGAACACTGTGCTCTCGGGAAAAATATTCTAAGGAAGAAAACTTGCGATTCATCTTGAGATCATGAAAGCAAATTCATGAACAAACAAATTCACGAATTCAAACTGAGAACAGAGATTCTGACTCTGCAAACTCTGACTAAACTTGCGCTGTTGTTTCCACTCTTCTCTCATAAGCTCTTTCACTCGAAGATCACTTGGGGGTCTCTAAAGATCTCATAAATAATTTATCTCTCCCCTTTGTTAAGGGGCCAATAGAAAATGTCATTAGAAATCAGACAGTTTTCCTGTTTCCTGTACCCTTCTTTTTTACTCCAATGACTCTATCCATCCCCAACTGCATTCTAGTTACAGGAGGAGTCAGAAAGGGATTGGGAGGGAAAGGAAAACCCAGAATTGAATGAGGTCCTAACTCTGGTCATCCGTAAATAGGACAGCAACACGGGGGAAAAAAGCACCAAAGATAAATAATAGTTATTATTATTTTAAAAATAATGAAAATAAGTGAAAAGTCAGTCTAAGGTGGGTTAGTTGAGACCCACCTTCCTCTCACTTTGTCCTGACTCCTTCTGAGTAGAGGGAGCAAAAGTCTCTCTTCCCCATTATGTATCTGAATTGTGACCAATACATTTACTTTAGCCTCGAGATAAGCAAGATGAAGTAATCACAAGGTGAGTTCGCTTTGTGTGACTGCCTGCTGCAAGTCTTCCTATATCTCTGTCTACCCACCGCTTCCCAAAATACATCTTTATGGTAATTTAGCCCCTTTAAGAATCACTCCCATCTGTTCTCTGCTATGACGATAGTTACTTCAAGAGATAGCTATCTTTGCTAGCTGGCTGTGGAGCGTGGTGGTGATGGTGGTTGACACACAATCTACGGAAAACTCACCCAAATGTAATGCATTTGTAAATCATCACTTGAGTGTTTTTGAAATGTTTGTGTTTGGAGGTTGTTTTCTTCATTTCCCTGAGCCAGAAGGCCTTGTCAGAAAATCAAACTTCAAAAGTGACAAACTGCTCTGATCATATAAGGGTGGTTTAGTTGCTAGGGAAACCACTTTAAAAGGAGAAACAGATCCTATTTGTGAATTTATAACTGAGAGAAGAAACAGATGCTAAGTTTCTGAGTGAGTCTAATTTACTTTAAGACACATTTGGGGTCGGTGGGTGGCAGCAATGAGGGTTATATTTTTTAGGACATAAACACAGCAAATTCTCCAAAATTTCGGAAACCTTGGTGTAGCACAGAAATTATGGGAGCAAAACAAGAATGTCTGTCTTCTTCTTAGCTTTGTAAATTAAAAAACAGTCAGAAACAAGACAAATATTTTTTCCCAGGACACTTGTGGGATATGGGAAAACTGCCAGGACTCACCACCAAGCCCCACACAAGTAAAAGCTTCTGACAGCGCTGATGGTGTGATCTTAGGAAAAAAACAGAAATTTCTTGTGAATACTCTGCAAATATTTGCAAAGGAGTTGTCCAGAATAAAATAAAAATATGCAGACTGAGGCTGTTTTATGCAAAAATGGACAAGGAGAAGACCTACGTTTTCTCTCAAAATACTTACCCATACCTGCCAATTGAGCCTCAACATGTAGAGCTTCATTTTTCTTATCTTACAGCAAGTTTTAGATTCTTCCCTGAAAATGAATTTTGATACCAGGGAAAAGGAAAAACCTAGGCAGTAGCAGGAGTGGCTTCTACAATAAGATAAAAGAATTCAAAGTTGGTTGTCAAAAAAATATTATTATTATTGCTGTTATTAATATTATTGTCATCATCATTATCATTACTATTAACACCATCATAATTTATTATTTCTATCATCACCAACATAATACTTATAATGCTTATCCTCTTCATCACCATTACCACTTTAAAATAAAAATAGCTACTCTTCTTTGGATATTTACCATGTGTCATAAATTGTAAGTGTTTTACATTCACTATCACACAATTCCCAGAAGTTGGCAAACTCTTTCTGTAAAGGGCCAGAAAGTAAACATTTTAGGCTTTGTGGGCCATACTGTCTTTGTCACAGCTCTTCAGCTCTGCCACTGGATGACAAAAGCAGTCAAAGAAAATACGCAAAGAAATAGGTGTGCCTATGTTCCAATAGAGCCTTTAGCCTGGTGGGTCACAGGGCCTGTAGAAGAGGGAATAAGTGTGCCTATGCGGATGCACAGTAGTAATGGGTCATGGTTGCCTCCTAATTTCCAACAGAGCAGTCCGAAAGTGCTTTCTGGACTAGCCATAAATCATTTTGAAAGCACCAAATGCTAAATGACTTGAATTTGAAATTTCACATGTGTTTTAAAAGCCCCTCGTTTTAGCAGCTAATGAGCTTTTGACCTTAGACAACACTTGTGTTGCCAGACTCCAGATTTCCCATCTGTAAAACACAGCTGCTTGCCTAGATCCATGTTTTTCCAACCGCAAGTCACGACTATGAGTGAGTCCTGTTTGGCATTTTTAAAATGAATTAGATAAAAGAAGAATAGAATAGAGCAAAATCAAATTTAATAGAAAATACATTAATAAGCACTATTTCAGAGGCTCTGTTTCAGATATATATGAACACACACACACTGTACTTGTGGTTCACAAATTTGAAAGTCACTGGACCAGATGATCTGAGAGCTCTGTGCAGCTTTAAGATTCAATAACTTGAGCTGGCCACGGTGGCTCATGCCTGTAATCCCAGTACTTTGGGATGCCAAGGCAGGCAGATCACCTAAGGTTTGGAGTTCAAGACCATCATGGCCAACATGGTGAAACTCCATCTCTGCTAAAAACACAAAAATTAGCTGGGCATGGTGGTGCACGCCTGTAATCCCAGCTACTCGGGAGGCCCAGGCAGGAGAACTGTTTGAACCCAGGAGGCAGAGGTTGCAGTGAGCCAAGATCGTGCCACTGTACCACTCCAGCCTGGGCTATAAGAGTGAAGACTCTCTCAAAAGAAAAAAAATAGATTCAGTAACTCTGTAGCCCATCCTCCCTGCAATAAAACCACTCAAATCACACACTGAAGTGATGGAAAGTCAATGGGACTATAATTCTTATCAATCCTCTCAGAAACTTAAGTCTTGCAATTGTTGAGAAAATTTAAAACCATTTTAATTTAAATAAACCATTTTAATATTAAAGCCATTTAAATATTATTACATTATGAATTATATTATAATGCTATTTATGTCATTATAATAATACACTTATACCACTATTTATATATTAACAGTAGTGATACTTTTGCTACACTGTGGGTATAATTATACCTATATTTAAATATATTTTATTGGGAAAATATGATCAATAAAGAAGTATGTTCTGCAGAACTCGCCTGACTTTTATGGTACTGCTTGCCTATCTATGAATAAAACAATAATATCAAATAAGATGTCAATAGCCTGTCAAACATGGGACCATTGTGAAATGATTTGAACTTGTACCAAGATATATAAAAGGGGCAAAACTTTCTAGTTCTTGTTTTCATTTGAGGGATACAATATATGCTATTGCTAGGCCAATAATTATGATTTGCATTGAAATTGCAATTCACAAGTATGTAGAATGATCCAGCCAAAAGAACTCAGCCCTTTTGGTTCCATTTAAATCTGGAAGCCCTAGAGGAAACACTACTCATTTGCAGAAATTGTAGTGCCAGTGTGTGTGATATATTGAACGAAAAGGACAGGAAAGACACTTCAAGCATTCACCTTCTGATATTGAAACCCATCCTATTTTTAATCCTCTCTCTTGGGTATTTAATTCCAGATCCTAGTCAAGTCATGCTGTAAAAACTATTCAGGTTGACAAATTATCTGTGTTCACTTAGCTGCAATTTCCCTTCTGAAAACCATCTTCATGAATTGGTATTCAAAAACACATGCTTAGTTTAGAGACAATCTTGTTGAATAGAGAAATGACTCTGAAAACCAAAGAATTAATAGCAGAAATCATAAAATTAGTTAAGTACAAAAAAGTGAGACAGTAAATACGAATGTTTAAATGGGCTGAAAGTTTACCAGTTCTCACACAACAAGTGTTGGTATAATTAAAAGAGATCTGTAACTGGAGGTCTAGGGTTTAGAAGGATCATGACAACAGATCCTTGGAACTCGGATTGAGCTCAGGGAGCTGTTCTCAGACACTGAGGATCAAGTCATTGCTTGCTTTTCACTGCAACTGGGGAATGGCTAGATTTACTTGGCAGTAATAATGATCATTTTAGGAACTCAGTGATTTTTCTCCCACATGATCTTGAAAACCCACCTTTCCTTCTATCTTATAGGCAAGACTAATTCAGTCTCCCGGCTAGATTCCTTGAATATAACTTTCCCACTCACCATTTTATCCCAGCTTCAATTACTAAATAATTTCTCTCAGACAATATTAAGTGAAATGCCTATATTGGATATGCTGATACTCAATAGGAAAAGATAGTCTCCCTTAAAAGGAATATAGAGTTCGTAGTATTTAATTTTCCATATTTAAGTGACTTTAGAAATTTTGAATCAATTTTGTAATTTTATGAATAGAAGGTGCTCTCAGAAATAAAATCTCAATGTATGACAACACACTATAGGAAATATGGGTACAATTTATGAGGGCTCAACTTTCACTCATCAACCAAGAGTTTCCTCTACAGAAGCAGTTCTCAATTCTGGGAGATTTTTCCCCCCAGGGTACATTTGGCAATGTCTGGAGACATTTTGGTTGTCATAAAAAGTGGGAGAGGTGTGCTCCTGGCCGCTGGTGAGTAGAGGCAAGGGATGTTTCTAAATATCCTACAAGTCACAGCACGGTCCCTAGCAACAAAGAAATATTTGGCCCAAATGTCAATATTATTAAGGTTGAGAAACACTGCTTTACAGTATTTCCGCCATAAAAAAAACATGAAAAATGATTAGAACAAGGATAAATTTTTGTCTGTACAGTTGACTTACTCATTAGCAAAGTTATTTTGTCCCCTACATTAATCTCAAATAAGTGGGATTCAAATTCATGCTAAGCAAAATTACAAATCACTACATGAGTCCATGGCTCGGAACTTTAGGATTGCTTATGAATGTCAAAATTATGCATGCCAAAATCCACTGTGCTGTGTGTATGTGTGTGTGTGTGTGTCCCCCTCTCTCTTTCTTTGTCACACACACACAGATACAATATTTAACATAGAATGCCCTGCACACGACCGGTGCTCACTACAATATGAAGGCTGGTTCTCACACCAATATTTACTGAAATGGAGAGGGTCAAAATGACTGTCTTGAAGTCAGTAGGATTAATTTCTGAATAACCAAGGCAAGTTATTCTAGACAGAATGTGAAAATAAGTTAAAATGGAAAGCCTAGAATGTCTGTCAAACTTGCTAACTAGTTACGGAGGTAGGATTATCTTCCCGGGAAAAACTAAGTAATTTCTAAGTTTAGCAGATTCTAACAAAGTAAGTATCTTCCACTTAACTATTGTGCTTAACTTTTCTATCTCAAGACATCCTGATAAGATAGCTGATGTACTCCATACAGCTGTCTGGACATTTTCTGTTGGAAGAGTCATGGTGGGGGCATTATCACCCATGGAAAAGTTGAGAAGAAAGCCTAAATCTCACAGCATCAAATTCCCTCTGATGCTTGAGAGGCAGTTTAAGAACTGCTGCTTATGCTTCTTCTGTTAATATCCAACAGCATAAGAAAGAAAACATGAGAAAATGAACAAAACTGATCAACAGAAACAAAACTGATCAATAAAAACTGATCAATCCTGCAACTCGTTTTAGTTTCACTAAGAATGACAGTTCCAAATCAGAAACAAGGCTATTTAAAAGGGGGAGAGGTACTGTCAGAAAAGATTAATGAACAAATTGATTGTGGTATATGCAGACAATGAGGACCCCACTGCTATGAGGAGGTTCAATTCAGAGACATAAGACAGAGGTGCTAAATCAAGTCCAGTTTCATTCAGAGAATATATTGATGGCCTAATTTTGTTATAGTACCATAGTTTTGAAAATGTTCAAGATCAGCAGCAGTTTAGGCTATACTTTAGAAACATTCTGAAGTAAGTTCAATACAAATTTTAGTTTAAAAAATAAAGTCAATATTTGGGCTCAACTCAGGCTTTAGAAAATTCTTCACATATATTTGGCATTATGGGATTTTGTTTTTTTGTTTTGTTTTGTTTTTGAGATGGATTCTGATTCTTGTCGCTGAAAGGCTCAAAGGGTCAGGTATAAGCATTCTGTAAGAGGGATAGTCTTAGAGCTTTGTCATATAAGCCATCCATCAGATATAGAACTGTCCTGAAACCCAAGTCTTTCAGCTAATCTGTCATTGCTCAAAATCAAAATGTGTATTCAGCCACATTCTGTACTCCTTGAAAAGAAAAAGTATAGCTTTGAATCCTGGGAGTAAAATTATCCCGTGGCCTTGGGATATAAAACTAATCAGGTAGCATAAAATACCAGGTGGCCCAATATTCAAACTTAGCAAAGGTAATTCCCAGTGGAATTTATATCCTGAAAATAGGTATTTTAGCCTTGCTGAAACGTTATTATTGTAAAGGGATTTTTCTTTTTTAATGATTAATGTTAGGTAACCCAGCACGGCTACGTATGTAGAGAATGTCTACAAATTTGCATATGTCTTTTAAATCCTGAATCAATTTATTAATTCAACTAAAACCCATACCAAAAATAAAAGAGGTTTATTTGAAAATAAAGAGGCTAATGTTGTACTTTGTTATAGGAATAAAGTATTTAAAAATCCACCAGAATTATAAGTCTAAATATTTTATTCCCCCCTTTTATTCAGGTTCCACTAGAAACAGTAAAAACTCTTTGCTATAGGCCTCAAAAAATGTTGAACTTGAGGGGAAAAAAGGTGGCCTCCAAGGTTTCTGGAGTATGGACTTATCAACAAAATAATTTGAGCACATACTTCTATAGGAATATCTATTAATTTATTTATTCATTATCATGCACATGTGGTCCTGGACAAATGTATAATGTAACACATGCACCTAAATAGAAATTTAAAAGGTGAAAATAAAAACACAGAATAATAATTTTTCTCCATACCCTAATGGGTTACCTGGCACAACCACTGAAATTTGCTTACCAGTTATGAGACCACTGTAATAGGTATAATAAGCTATTCAAGCATAGTGGTTTTTTTTATGACTTAAGCTTTTTGAGCTTCACAGAAACACAGAAACTGATAAACAATGGCCATCAAAATTGAGAAGCCTGTCTGCTGAAACACCTGGGAGACAGATGTGCTTTGGAATGTTCTTTGACCCCTCTGTAATTAAAAATATGGGCTAGAGAGATATGGGGATGAGGGACATTTCTCTTCTAAGGTTAAATAATGACACAGTCTTTGTGGCTGGCCACGCTCTTTGACCTCGTTCAACTCTGGCATCAAGATTGTCTCACTTACTACAAAACCCCAGGGAAAGCTAAGAAGGGTAAAATGAATCAGTAATTTCATAAGTTACTGTATGTGTATGCTTTGATTTATCCGTTGGTGCTCCCACTTAGGCCAGACCCTCACTTCTTCCTTCCCTGAACCTCCAGCATCTGACTTTTGACATATTCAGGAAGTTTAATGCCTCAGAGACCTAAGCAGAAGTTTCTCGCTTTTCTTCAGAAAAGACAAACTATTTTACTTCAATTCTGAAACCATCTTGCATAAACCAAATGTGTCAAGTTTGGAAAACACATAAGCATAAGAATATGCAAATTTCCTTTTGGGAACAAGAGCTAACTTGAAAATGATACCATGGCCCTTTCTGAAGACTCCAGAAGAAAGCTGCTTAGCTCAGTAAGTTACATTAAATCATGAGTAGGTTCAGCCTGCCCAGGTGTTCTCCTTCTGGACACATTCCCCAGGTAGAGCTTTAGGCTCTGCAGAAAGCCTGGTTGCTGCCTGGCACATGGATCTTCTGGCAAAAAGCAAGAATCTCAAACAGTGGAGGAGTCGAAAAAAGAGTATCTTTCCCATAAGCATCATAAAGTATCTTGTGTTTTTTAAAACTTTGCTTAATCAGTTCAATAAATGGCAGCATCATCCAAGCAGAATCTACTTTATTTTATTTAGACAAAGTAATGTTCTCACAACCCATGCAGGTCCAGAGCTTGGATCCTCTTCCTTCTCACCGCCCCTCACACATCTGAGGGAAGTGGCCCCCAGAGGAAGGAGAAGGTGTGCAAGTGAGGAGTCACCAAGCTTTCAAAGATGCCCTGAATTATTGGAAATTTTTTAGCCCCTCTATTAGATTCTTTCCTCTTTGCTACTATTTTTTATCCCTGATTTCAGTGGGGTTTTTTTACTTTTTTTTTTTTTTTTTCCTGTTTTGTTTGGGGTTTTTTTTTTTTTTTTTTTTTTTTTTTTTTTTTGCATCAAATAACATTTCTTTCTCTTGAAAGAGTTTCCCTCTATGAAACCGCCCACTTCAATTTAGTCATTGAGTCATCAGAATGGACTCATTAATAGATAAAGACAAACAATCTGAATCCAAGGCTATTTGCTATAAATGTGAAACTTGCACCTTTTCAGCAGTTTACACACCTAAGGCAGATTTTGTAACACCTCCTTGCCTTCTACCCTCATAGTCACTGAAGAGGCACAGCTACAGGATTTTTTGGCTTTGACGCCATATTAGAATAGACTTCCAGAAACCACTCCCTACTTTCGTATACTCATAATGTTCATTTACTCATCATTTGTTCAAAAAATCTTGACTGAGCACTGGCTAGGTGCCAGGTGTTACCCCAGATCCTGGGGACACAACAGTGAGCTAAACACACAAAAATCCCTGCCTTCATGTAACCTCTATTTTAGAAGACAGGGATAGATGATAAATAAAATAAATTACATAATATCTTAGAATATTGTGGTCATGCTGAGAAGGAACTAAGCATGGAAGATATGCACAGGGAGTACCAGAAGATGGAGGTGAGAGCACAACAGATTTAAATAGGCTGGACAGAGAAGGCTTCCTTGGAGGCGACTTTTAAGAAGAAGACTGAAGGAAGTGAAGAAATAAACTATGCAGATAACTAGGTGAAAATACTCCAAGAAGAGAGAACAGCAAAAGCCAAGACCCAAAGGTGGGAGACTATCTGACATCCCTGAAGAACAGAGGTTGGTGTGACCGGAGAAAATGACCCTGGAGAAGAGCCACAAGGGATGTGGCAAGATTCTTAAGAAGGGGCCAGACTGCTAGGGCCTTGTCACCCATTATAACGGACTTTGGCTTTTATTCTGAGTGAAATGGGAAACTATTGAAATATTCATAGCAAAGTGGTGACATGATCTCACTCCCTAGCAGCAATGAGCATATTAAGCACCCAAATCTTGGTTTCTTTATGCCCCATTCCCCTAAAATGAATGAGGTTTCCTGCAGAAATTGCTGATTCCAAAGTTCAGTCAAGAAAAGCACAAAGTAATACTAAAAATTAAATATACACACATAAATAGGTGGCGTAAGAAGAGAAAGAATCACTGTTCAATTGTGGACACCTTAGGCTGGAGGGGTCTTTTAGACATTCAAGAGAAGATGCTGAATATGGAGTTAGATATATGAGCTAGAATTTAAACATAGAGTAACATCTGGAGATGTAAATGTGGAAGTTATAAAGATACAGAGAGCCTGTACAACCTTGAGATTGAATCATATTACCTAGCTAAGGAGTAAATGTAGATAAAGAATCAATGAACACACATGCAGCGGTGGTAAATGTGAGGAGGATGAAGGCTGAAAAATATGGAGTATTCATAGAAAATAACCAATAGTTCAGTTATTCCAGGACACAGGACACACAAATCTGAGCAGTGGAAATTCAGGTTGTCATGGCAGGTCCAGGAGAGAATACAAAGGGCCTGGAATGCAGCCTTAGGAATTTCTTCTTCAGAATTCAGAAGAAGTGAGAGCAGCAGATGTAGACTCAGCAGTCATCAACATAAAGCAAGCTGGAGCTTCATAGCCTGATGAGACTGCTCTGGGAAAATAAATAAATAAATGAAGGCCTTGAGCTGAGGCTAGAACTCTGGTAACTCTGGAACTATTCATGTAGGAAAATGAGCGTGAATAGATGCTTGTGTGAGTCAACCACTGGTAGGCAGCTCGTCACACAATGACCTTTTCAAAGGAATGGATCTGTGCTTGGCAAGCTGAAGGCTTCTCACAGGACACTGCAGCTGGGCTTGTAAAGCTGTTAAAGCTCACTCTACTGGGCTTCCACCTTTTAATCTCACTGATTCCTTTTGTTTATTTGTAGCCTAGCTACAAATGAGAAACTTGATCTCTTCAAATATCCCCCAGAGAATTTTGACATGACCAGAGATGATGAAGACAATCATGATATCATGATAAACATGAAGTTTACTGTGTGCCAAAGTACTTTCTCATGGACTCCTCACAAAAACTTTTTGAAATAGGTATGACTATCATCCCTATTTAATAAGTGGGAATTCTGATACTTAAAAATGGTTCACTAACCTCTCCCGAGGTCGTACAGCATGCAATAGCTATAGCACTCAGGCACAGGTCTTTCTGACTCCATAGCACTGAGGTCTTAGCTATTGTCATACAATGTTTCTCAATGCCTCTCAGAGGTGCCACTTGGAACCTCAGCCAGTTAGAAATGGTGGGGCCGGTGTCAGGAGAGAGGAGTAGGATGAAGATGTAACTGTCACTTGGTCTGGCCTTGTGGCTCAGTTATCCATTTAAGGAACTCTCAGTTGAAGCCCATGACTTCCTAAAGATGAAAAGCCTGTTACGGATGCAATTTCTAGTGAAAAGCTACCTGCAGGGTGAACACAGTAGATTTCAAATCTGGTCTATCTACGCTTTAAGAAGGGTCTTCAAGAAGTGGAGGTTTGCTACAAAATTGGAATACATTCCTAGAGTAACACCTGGGATCATCTCAAAAAACCTTCAAGTCTCGACATATACAACTTTTAGATAGAAAGTAAATGAAGCGAAGAAGATTTTGCAGAAATTCACAATGGCCGAATTTTTGAAGCTTTTATCCACCATCTCATTTGCTCCCGTGACTCTTAGATTAAAATGCCTTTACAATAACAGGGATACATTGGGAACAGTCAAAGCTGTGCTACCCTGGGGAACAAGCTAAAACAATGCAATGAAAATATGCTAATCTTCCCTATTTGAGGAATTCAAAAAGAAAACATAATTCCTGAATTTGCAAAGAGTACTTTTCTCTCCTTGTTAACCCAAATTAAAAAGGTTCCAAGCTATTGCATATGTACACATATCCACCTGCTTGAGGTATAGAAAAGCGATTAAGTCACTCTGGAATGCATTCACGGTGGATTAAATAAATACCCTCTCCCTGTCTTATTTCACTTACATCTACGTAATGTGACCCTGAGTGCAAGAGCAGTGCCTTGCGAATAAAAGCTGCAGGAACGTTCAGTACCCACTTATTATTCCATCATCATAGGCTTGACACACCCAGCAGTAAATGTGATCATGTTCAGCACCATAAACAAAATTGTTATCATCAATTACTACTGTGGATAATTCATAGTTTCCAGGGACACTACCAGAAAAAAAAAATAATAAATGAACCTTCAGGTGTGGAATCTTAAGCTTCAACTAAAGAGTGTACAAAAACTGGGATGCCAGCTTAGGAAAGAGAGAAGGGAGGGGTGATGGGGGGAGCAAAAAAGTTCAAGGAAGGACAAAGGGGAAAAAGTAGAACTGTGACTTCTGTAATTCACAGTCATAAAGCATAACTGAGACTATGTTAAGAAATTAGAATTACATGTTGAAACCTATTTCAAGATCAATTCATTAAAATCATGAAACATTTTACATTCCCGTTTGTTCTACTTAAAATTATTTTAAATTAAAAAATATATAATCTCAAATTTAGTCTTAAAAGTTGCAGCTTAAATGCAAAGCAATTTTCAGATTCATGACACTCATTCCTACCCACAATTTACTTAAGTTATTTCCCATTATATAAAGTTATAGTAAAATCAACCTTTCCTGGAGCAATTCTGAGGTTGAGCATGCTAATTAGTCCATAGCTAATTTAACATCTGTTGTCTGATACCATTATAAACAGCCATGCCACCTAAAACATAACTAGTGCGATATGAAATAAGAAATACAAAGACAGTACACAGCTATCATTGATGTTAAATGTATAACAGGGTGACAATATCGAGGAATTGTACTAATGTCATAGAACTCACAGAACATTCAAATCCAAGGTACCAGCTGCACATGGAATCCGGTGCCACATGTCAAACTAGCAGATGTCAAGAAAGCGGTGGTTGTAACGACAAGGTCAGTGTCAGCCAATAGAACTCATTGACAGACACTCGCCTGTGTCAGCTGCTGATATTGATGAGCTGCAAAGATGACAAAGCACGGTACAAATTATGCCCTCCTTCCTCCCTGCTTCCCCAACAACTCTGGACTGGAAATAGCAATGCATCTGTTATTTCAATCCCATCTGAATATATTAACCTATCTTGACCTTAGCAGTGATCTAAGAGAAACTCTTTGCCTGAAAATTGAGGGAAGCTCTATTTTAAAAGTTAAAAAAGGACCTAATCTGACTTGGCTACAAAAACTATGTCACATTTAATATGTTTATTAGTACATATTAATATATGCATAAATTACATGACTTAGGGTTGACAGAAATACCTTCAAATAGAAAGCCTTAAGTAAGAAATTCAAACTTACAATAGCTTCTACATTAAATTAACTGGTACTCTCAGATAAATTCAAGCAGTTTTAGTGGATATACCAGGAACTAAAGAAATAAAATGAAAATTATATTTCCGTTCTCACTTATAGCCTTATGAGAAAAAGATATAGACAAATACAAAACATTACACATGAGTTAACTGCTTTCTAGAGAGTTATGAAAACAATACTATAGTATTCTACAGCTGGGGAAAATATATTTGCAGTAATAAAATCAAGAGGGGATTTACAAGTCAAAGTATATTAAGTGCTCTATAATTCAGGTTTTTAAAAATAAAATCATTTGCAAATCATATGAGGAGGAAATTCACAGAAATACAAATGGCCAAAAAATGAAAGATATTCAGTCTTCAGGAAAATGCAAATCAAAATCATAATGAAATATGATTTTCTACCCACCAAATTGGCAATACCAAATGCTAGTGAGAATATGGAGCAACAGGTCCCTTATTGCTAAAGGGAGGATAAATTGGTAAATCTCCTTTGGAGAGCAACTTGTCAATATTCCAGAAAAGGTGAATATGGATACATCGTTTGATACGGTTTTGCTCTGTCCCCACCCAAATCTCATCTCTGAATTGTAATCCCCACGTGTTGGGAGAGGGACCTGGTGGGAGGTGATTGGATCATGGGACTGGTGTCACCCATGCTGTTCTCATGATAGTGAGTGAGTTCTCACAAGATCTGATGATTTTATACATGTTTGGCAGTTCCTCCAAACTGGCCAAACTCCTGCACTTAGCTCAAGAAATCATGTACATGAATATTTTATTGATGTTTTGCATGAGAAGAAATAGGAAAATAAGAAAATAATCTAAATGCCCACCAACAGAGGAATAGATAAATAAATATATTCATTCTGTGAAATAGTACAAAGGAATGAATTACCTAGAATTATATGTATTAACATACCTGTATCTCAGAAACATAATACTCTAAAAATAATCAAATTACAAAAGAATAACTGCCATGTTATCATATGAGTAATGTTTCAAGAAATGCAGAAGCAACTATATATAATTTTATATATAGTTATAATGAGAATTAGAAACACTAAATCTAGCACAGAAAACGCTAGGCAAAATTGGGGAGAATGAGACAGAAAGGGCTACACAAGAAGTTTGAATTAATACTGAAAATTCATTATTTCTCTTGGTCATGTGTCTGAAATATTTTTAAACACAAGTAAATAAGCTGAAAAATGTGACAGAAGCACAGATGAAAAAACAAACAGTCCTACTTAACAAACGACAAAAGTAAAATGAGTAAAATGATGGTGAGTAATCATGGGCATCAAAAAATTTGCTGGGGAGAGGTCAGTGTCTTACAATTTTCTGATAAAAACGTGTGGACCCCAGCCCGGTGCGGTGCCTCACGCCTGTAATCCCAGCACTTTGGGAGACCGAGGCAGGTGGATCACCTGAGGTCAGGAGTTTAAGACTAGCCTGGCCAACATGGCGAAATCCCGTCTCAACTAAAAATACAAAAAAAAAATTAGCTGGGCGTGGTGGTGGGAGGCTGTAATCCCAGCTACTTCAGGAGGCTAAGGCAGGAGAATCGCTTGAACCCGGGAGGCAGAGGTTGCAGTGAGCAGAGATCACGCCATTGCACTCCAGCTTGGGCGACAAAAGCAAACTCTGTCTCAAAAAAAAAAAAAATTAAAAAATTAAAAAAAAAAAAACATGTGAACCCCAACATTGATTGATAGGTTCCAGTGCTCTTCTTCTTATTTTCTTGCACTGAAACTCCTAACTGAATCCAGTTGCTAGTACCAAATATTCTATGTAATTTGCACAAGCATTGAAGGCTCCCCTCTTCACTGCCACCACGGAGACCTGCGGGTATTTTAGGATTGTGAAAGTAACACCTCCCCCAGGATGGTGCCAGGAAGTTCCCAGAGAGACTAGTGAATAAACTAGAGGAGTGCAGAGTGACGCATCAGGGTCAGAGGGTACTGGGGGCAGATGAGAAGGTGAGAAGGCTGATCTGAAAAATAAAACAATAAAATAAAACAGTCCTTGGCTTGAGTCTTGAAGGGCACTTAGGCAGAATCATAAAATCATGAATCTTAGAGCTGAAACACAGTTTATTAAAAAAAATTCTGTGAGGTCAGGGTGAGGATGGTGAGGGGAAGGGGACATGAAAGAGGAGAATAAACCTTTCACCCACAGAGATAATGGGTGATGAAGATATTCTTGCCCAGTAATTTATCTGGCTCAAGTTTAAAAAAATAACTATACTTGAAAAGTTTCCTCTGGCCCTTTGGGTAGTTGGCTTTTATATAGATGTATATACATATATACACACAGACATATAACATTTATATAGTCTATTTTATAGATTAAATATTAAATACACATTTTTATATAAATTACTTAAATAAATTTATGTATTTTATAGAGATAAATTTACATATGTAACAATTTTATATATAAAAATATATTTTCTCAGACAAAAAATGTGTATGTCTTTTTATCACATGGGTTTAGTTATATGTAAGTGTAACATTGAATTATTCACTGTATAATATTGAATATGATCATTTACAATTATTTTTTGAAGCTTAGTCCATTGATATTAAATAGAAAGTGAAATTATTGTAAAAAAAAAGGACATGCACATTCAAAAAGCGTTTCACAGTATAAAATTAATGAGGTCTGATCAATTGTCAACCTCATTTTCTGTGATGAGAGAGGTTTAGGGGTTTCTAAAACTGGGGTGGGGGGTGAAGATCGAGTCTGTATGTTTATATAAACATATAATTTTTTGTTTGAGAAAGTATAAGACTCCTGGGAAAGTCCAGCACAGGGGAGGGGGTTAAACAAGGTGTCTACAGCTCTGAATAATACAGTAATGTACATTTGCAGGTTTAGAGTCCAGAGGACGTAAGGGAAGCAAAGGCAACCAAGAAAGAGTTTGTCAGGACTCTCGAATGAGGAGAGAAGGGACCCAGTGGAAAGGTTCTGGCGAAGGAGTATTAGGTTTGGTAAATTACAGCATGGAAACTGTCCAGAGTCCAGGTGAAAAAGCCCCACTGCTGATGATGCCAGAGGAATTTCTAAGAACAGGATGCCTGGCACTCCATATTCAGCTCCTTCCCATCCTGTGCTATGCTGCAGTCCACCTCCACTAACTCTAACCTCCAGTAAAAGTCAATTCTGTAGGACAGTTTTGTGTAGCAGTAGTTGGAGGAAGGCAGTAAGAGGGACAACTGATGCTATGAGATTAGATAACATAAAAGAGGAGGCAGGACAAATACAGGGATGATGGAGGATCCATTAAAGGAGGAATGGGGAGCAAGAGGTGATACCACGCTGAGGATACTATTGCTTTCAGTGAATCTTTTTAACCATTCTGGCAGCCATGGACTCCCACAATATGGTGGGGGGAAAGGAATCAAGTTCATTTATCTGGAAATTAAAGGTAAAGATGACATATCAGAGGTAAAGTGATTTAGAATGGTCAAGACATCTGATGTGCCCTACTTATATATGTGAAAGTCTGGATCAATAAACAGCAAAATGTTTACAATGGTTTGCTCTGGATAATGAACATATGAGTGAGTATTAGCATCTTCGTTTCTTTTATAACTTCCAAATAATACACTATACAACTCAGAAGGAAAGAATAAAAGCAAATTCATTATTAAAATAGAGAATGAGCTCAAGCCATCATTTTAAATGTTTCCCACCCATCTTAAATTAAGAAAACATACCCCTACGGCAACTGTATCCTTCCCATGCTTGCATTAGAGGTACTTTACCTGCTTAAGCCAAATCTCACCCAGCTAACGACATGGCATAGGAGTAGGTACTCAACCTAAACAGATTCACCCATGAGGATTGTCCAACTGAAGTACTTGCATTTTTTAATTTTCATCATACCTGATAGAAAATATAATATGTAGTGAAAACTCCATTTCCTAGATCCTGCTTCAGTATATTAGGATGCCTCATTAAATTTTAATTTCAGAAAAACACCAAATAAGTTTTTACTGTAATTGTCCCTTCAAATATTTAGGATATTTATTTAGTATAGGTATGTCCCAAATATTTTGTGCAACATACTTAACACTAGAAAATTATTTGTCGGGCCGGGCGCAGTGGCTCACACCTGTAATACTAGCACTTTGGGAGGCCGAGGCGGGTGGATCATGAGGTCAGGAGTTCAAGACCAGCCTGGCCAACGTGGTGAAACCCTGTCTCTACTAAAAATGCAAAAATTAGCTGTGCGTGGTGGTGGGCACCTGTAATCCCAGCTATTCGGGAGGCAGAGGTAGGAGAATTGCTTGAACCCAGGAGACGGAGGTTGCAGTGAGCTGAGATCACACCACTGCACTCCAGCTTGGGTGACAAAAGAGAGACTCCGTCTCAAAAAAAAAAAAAAAGAAAGAAAGAAAGAAAGAAAAGAAAAGAAAATTACTTGTTGTATATCTGAAATTCAGATTTAGTCCATTGTTCCTCCTATATTTTTGTTAGCTAAATCTGGCAACATTTTTTTCTTTTTTGAGACAGGGTCTCTCTCTGTTGCCCAGGCTGGAATGCAGTGGTGCAATCATGGCTCACAGGCTCACAGCAGCCTCAGACTGAAGCAGTCTGCTCACCTCAACCTCTCGAGTAGCTGGGACTACAGGTGTGCACAACCACGCCCGGCTAATTTTTTGTAGAGATGGGGTTTCACTACATTGCCCAGGCTGGTCTCAAGCTCCCGGGCTCAAGTGATCTTGCCTGCTTCAGTCTCCCAAAGTGAGGGGATTACAAGCATGAGCCACCATGCCTGGCTGCTGACATTACTCTTTCTATGCCTATGTTTCTAAACTCTTAACAAGTGCTAGAGGACTGCTTAAGCTATTACTGCCTGTGTGATATTTTATAAACATAAAATTTTAGGTAGAAATTAGAGAAAATGAGCTGATTACAAATCCATTTTCAAACACTGTTAACCTAATCGATGACAGTAAGAAGCAGTAGGTGAACCTCCTGCCCATCAAGGGAGGTAAATTGGGCCAGTTGAAACATTTCTACCAAAATGACAGTAGATCTTGTGGGCATACAACCTATTCAGGTCATCATTTCATTTTTCTGTTAAATTGCTGAGTGAAAATGAGAAAAACCTGAACCACAGCAAAGTAGTATCTAGATATAGAAACTTAATTTTGACCTGCATGGAAAGCTATTTTCTCATCCATGAAAAATGCTCCATAATCCCCAATAATAGTTTAAATAATTCAACTATATGTCTGGCGAGAAAACACGCATCTTGAGCCATGTATTTTGAAGGTAAGTGCTCTTGACTGAGCTTTATCATCTGCTTCTTAAAGAATTTGCTTGCTTGCAGACTTTATAAATGGTATGCCAAGACCAATCGATGCTTTAAGTTTATGCAGCTATCAATCCCAGTACACACTGACACATGGCATCTGCCTCTTTTTTATGTTAATAAGATACAGAGTTTACAACTTCTACAGAGGGTGCAGTTAAAGCCCCTGCTCTGTTTAATTTTTTAAAGAAAAAAGTGAGTTTGGTATGTTTTTCAAGCAAATTATCTTGAAACACATTTAGGTGTAACTATTAATAATAATTATGTGTAACTATTTTAAATATTAAAGCTTTGAATGTAGTCTGTTTTTCATAGATTTGCCAGTAATGGTCTAAATCAGAAGTCTGTAACTAAGATGCACAGACCATTGCTGGTCTGCCACCTATTTTTTTTTAATGAAGTTTTATTGGAAAACAGTCTTATCCTTCCATTTACCTGTTGTCTTTTGCTACAAAGGCAAGGTTGGGTATTTGTAGCCAAGAAAACCTAAAATATTGACTATTTGACCCTTTACACAAAAGATTTGTCAACTTTGCTTTAAATAGACATTTACCAACAGTCAAGGGAACTGATTACTCCCCTAGGCTGATCTACATATTTTTCAGATAGGATGGCAGCCTTGATTAATTAGGTTTTGTATAGCAGAGAGATATAAAGTCTAAAACACTGCAGAACTACAAATATCTGGCAAAGCAACAGGCAAAGTAAATTTGATGAAAGAGACTCCTTCAGTATTTATCGTAACACAAGACGTTCTCAGTGGATCATTCACCCTAGTCCTTTGCTCCTGGACTAGAGCAAGGAAATAGTTATCCAGTTGCTGTAAGAATCAGGTTAATGATCCAAATCCATTTTGATTTCTTTCTCTTTTTTTCTTTTTAAAACCAAAAATCCTTTAAAGTTCTAGCCTCTGGCAAATCTCACCCTCACCCCTAGAAAACACTGACCTAAATCAAGCCTAGAAACAATACCAACAAGTCCCCATGATCAGCTGATGAATTTTCACTGTGGGAATACAGGAGATGAATATTTTTCATGCAAGGCTATTTGGATAAAATTGTATTCAGGCTTCAATTTTGGTGATGCCTCCACAACGCTATGCAAAATGTCTTCTTTGAACCCTGGACGAAGCCACCCAGAGCAATCTATTAGGCTGCTCTCCCTTTCCAAGAGGAAATCCTGCAAACGGTGGCTACAGACACGCCTCATTTTTAGAAAATGTGAGCATTATGTTGCATTTCCATTAATTAAACCCCACTTGCAATGGCCTACATGCACTTTCCTTCAGAAACAGGTCCAATAGTCTTTCCAAATTATAGGTCCAGAGTCTTCTGCAATACAGTTGCGGAAGGAGGAGCAGTGAAGATACCAAATGTGACTCTGTGTAGACAGAGCCCAGAGATATCAGTCTGGTTTGAATTAGGTCTACACATGGTCTACACATTGCCAATGTTTGCACAATCAGCATGACTTTTAGTTAGATGTATGCTTCTTTGGAGTGGCTTTGGGAAGGTTAATAGAGATTATGATAAACGGCCTTAGGTTTCCTCATCCTGACCCACTCCTTGGCACATCTATTGATTTTAGGCTCGTGGGGAAGGAGAGGATTGGAAGTTGCAGAGACAGGCAATTGTTTCTCCAGAGAGATTATTTCATCATTTCGGAGAAACATATCATCCTGATGCTTATCAGAGCAATAGGCTTTAGTAGGTTAAAAGGCAATGAAATAATTCACCCTAATATTGAACAACAGTGTTAATCCAATTTAACTCCTTCATGCTTTTTGTACTATTTGTCAAACATAAAAAGAAAATAAAATGGTTCCGTAATGATGAAACATACATATTCAACACCCTCTACTAAGTGTAGCAAAACTTGAGTCAAAACTGGAAGTCTTAGATTGGTTTTGAACTGACCCCTGAGGGTGTCACCTGGCAGATCAGAGAAGTTTCCTGGAGATAGCAGCTTTGGTGCTGGGAACCTAATCACCGGGAAAACTACCTTGGTGACCTGAGAGACCAGGAGGCCATATGGAATAAGAGAGGAAACTGCTCTTTGTGAGATATCTCTGAGCTGATATCTGAACTTGCATCCTGACTATAGACCCATAGAAATGGTAGTTAGAAAAAATAGCACTTTGACTTTTTTAAAACATTTACAGTCTGGAAGCATGTATGACAGAATCTCTAAATAATACAGTTACTAACAACAAGCACTAATATCTATTGTTAAGCATTGATATCTATCGAGTAAATGCTATGTGCTAGGCAACGTTGGTAGGGATTTTCAATATTTGATAGACTCATATTAGCAACGCTATTTATAACTACTGCATAATTAAAAGTTGCCTTGAAGAATTTGATCAAATTGGTAAAAGTTCTGATGGGGTTATGAAAATTCAACTAACCAATCACAAATCCACCTAGACACTGTAGAGAAAAGCAAGGACAAATAACCATAAATCACCTTGAATAAAAATTCAGCAAGAAACACATAGGCATTTCCCTGATTATTATTCAGGGTTTTAGGATTTTTTTTTTCTTTTTTTTTTTTTGAGATGGAGTTTTGCTCTTGCTGCCCAGGCTGGAGTGCAATGGCACAATCTTGGCTCACCACAACCTCTGCCTCCCAGGTTTAAGCGATTCTCCTGCCTCATCCTCCCGAGTAGCTGAGATTACAGGAATGCGCCACCATGCCATACTAATTTTGTATTTTTAGTAGAGCTGGGGTTTCTCCATGTTGGTCAGGCTGGTCTTGAACTCCCAACCTCAGGTGATCTGCCTGCCTCGGCCTCCCAAAGTGCTGGGATTACAGGTGTGAACCACCGTGCCCGGCCAGGAATTTTTGTTCTCAGACAAATGCAGCAGCTGTTCTTTTGCAAATGAAGAAGTTAGAAAAATTTGGAATTTATTAGCCAATTTAAGAATTTCTGTCCCTATCACTTCCCTTTACTGACTGCTTTCGGTGTACCAGGTGTTTCGCATCTAGTGTTTCTAATCCCTCACAGACATTCAGGTTCCATATTTTCCCCCATTTTAAAGGCAGCAAAACTGAATCTTTGCCCAAGTTAGCATAACTAACAGATGACGCAGTTGGGCTTTGAACTCAAGACTGGTGTCCCCATGGTTGGCCTCATTTTTGATGCCACTCAGACTCAGCAGCTGTGTGAATACTTTGTAGCATGCAGTCGTTTCCAGTGTTAAACACAAGAAGATACACCCATTAATTTGCATAAATTAAGCCAAACCCCAGCTATTTTCACTTATTTTCTGATCTTCTTACCACAAAATATCAGTTATGGATCTTTCAGGAAGACAATGGAACTAAGATATTTACACTGTAATCAAAAGGTCTTCGTTTTTTAAAAGGAGAATATGAGAGCCAACAGAAAAAAAAAATCATCTCGTTAATTTTATTTTTTCTCAAGAACAGAAAAGCAATCCCATGCTCACTCACCTCCCACACCAAGTCTGGAGGCTTGTAGTGATTAGCAACAGAATTTCCCCATTCCAATTCAATTCACACATCTGCAAGGTGTAGGCAGGTTCCAGGGCTGAGCACTCAGAAGTGCTATAAAATCAATTACATATTCCTACCTATCACAACAGGAACATACTGGGAGCCATTTATCAATAGTGCTTCAAAAAAAACCACATCATTTCAAACTAAAAGATAACG
>NW_016803307.1:218222-258419 GCF_001698545.2 Rhinopithecus bieti
AAGGCGATGCCTCGCCCTGCTTCAGCTCTCGCTGGTCAGGCTGCAGCAGCTGACCAGCACCGATTGTCCGGCACTCCCTAGTGAGATGACCCCAGTACCTCAGTTGAAAATGCAGAAATCACCGGTCTTCTGTGTCGCTCGCGCTGGGAGTTGGAGACTGGAGCTGTTCCTATTCGGCCATCTTGCTCTGCCCCCGATATTTAGCTTTTAAAACTGTTGAAAAACATTACCCAACAAAATGCGACTGGAAAGCAAAAGAAATCACTATAAGGTAAATCAATCTCAAAAAAGTAAAATTTACATTGGTTTAGCACAGATTAAAAATGTGAATTCATGAATACTAGCCCATTGCTGCTTGCAATAATTTTTTATTTTAAATTGTGGAGTTAATACCTGATCTGATAAGCCTTGAAAATAAGTAATTAAATATAACAAGTGAACTGAATGTGGATATACCTTCATTTAGTTGTGTCTTTGCAAGAGGAGTTTAAATTTCACATTCTCTTGAAAATTTGAGATTTCAGTTATGTTAAGAATTGCAAAGATTCATAGTAATTTGAGACTTGTGAGCTGTCCTCTAAGCTAGTGGTTCTCAAAGTCTCTTTCTGAATCAGCAGCATGGTGTCACCTGAGAATGCGTTAGAAATGCAAATTCTCAGGCCTCACCCCAGACTTACTAAATCAGAAACTCTGGAGATGGGGCTCAGGAGACCATGTTTCAACAAGCTTTTAGGAAATTCTAAAACATGACAACCACTGTTCTAAGATCCATAAACTTGGGTGATCTAGTTTACAAAAATCGATGAAAATACATGTGTTTAGGACTAACTGATAAAAGTAAATCACAGCAATTCTCTACTTGTGGAAACTAAAAGTTTATTTGCAAAATACTTTGTTGTTGTTTTTCCATAATAGACTAAATGAATGTATTAAAATTCTCAGTCTAATTCACAGAGCCAATTCAACTTATAAACTTAGTGCTATCATACTAAGAATACTATTTAATAGGTATCCTAATGGAATGTCCTTTCAGAAAAGTTAACTATGAAAACCTGAAAGCTGATACAAAAACGTGGTCGAGGTATAGGAAGGATCAGCTTGCAACTGCAAAAAGGAACTCCAAGTTGCACCCCCAGCTCTCCTACTCCCACTTTCAGGCCAACCCTACTGGCAGGGAAGGACAGAGTTTGAAAGTTGGGCAAGACTTCAGGGGAGGAGTTGCAGGGAATGGCTCCCATCAGACAGAAAAGGGTGAGTGAGGACTGTTGCCATGGGACTTCTGATCATGTGGAGCAATGTTGAGGGAAGGAGGTGGCAAAAGTCTCCAGGGATTTCAAATCTACTGCTTCCCACAAGAAGCTGACAAAGTCAACAACAGTCCCTGAGACAGAAGAAGAAAAAAGGAATGCTTGAAAAGTATCTCTTTGTATCTGTAGGCCATTTAATCCTCAGGCATTTGTAAGCAGGGAAGAATGAAATTTGAAGAGCTTTGGTTCATCAATCACTCAATACATTTACACAAAATATTCACAGAGGGAAGGATAGCAGAATTATTTCTGATGACAGACTCTTACAAGACTTGATGTTTCTACTCTGCTTAATGATATCACAGTGGCAACTCAATGTAAATCACAGTAAGCTTCAAGCAGCAGAATCTTGGGAAACTCCGGAATACTATTACTAATATTAATGAGTATTACCATAAGCAGTGCTTCATTTCACTCAGAATATGGCAGACTCTACAGGAGCCAGAACTATAATAGTGTCATTCTGAAACAGAGAAGACAGATGCCTGAATCATGGGATTTCCAAGTTCAGTGGGAGGATTCCTCTATCTCCAAATTGTTATAGGACCAACAGGTTTGTATGCCCACTGCCCAGTAACAGACCCATTACCCTAAGACAGCAGAAATGCAGCAGGGAAAGGGTTAATGATTGCAAAGTATCAAGTGAGGAGATGGAAGGAGATCCTCAAATCTATCTCCTCTGGGGAAAAGAAGTTCTAGGGAGGGTTTTTAAAAGGTTTTTTGAGCATGAGGGGCTGGAAAATTGGAGTCATTGATTGGTCAGGGAAAGGCGGATGAAATCATCAGGATGTGAAAACTGCATTTTTTGATGAGTCAGTTCCTCATGGGGTCCTTCAGATCAGCTGAGTCGGTGGGGTCTTTTAGATCAGCTGGTATCAGTGGGGGTCACTGGAATCAGCTGGAATTAGTAGTTGTATCAGTATGCAAGACCTTTTCGCCACTAAAGCCTATTGCTCTGGTAAACATCAGGATGATCCATTTCTCTGAAATGATCATGGGGAAAACTTAATGTTTTATAATGTTCAAGCTGTTACCTGTGGAACAGTTAAGGGGAACTATAATTCTGTAACAGGGTCTACATGATTGTGAGGCAATAGGCACCAAAGAACTATGAAGAAGCAGGTCAGAGAGCAAGCTGACTTCATGACTAATGTCTCATGTGCAGTAAGCTTGGTTTATTTTCATTTATCTCTCTTTTTTCTTGACAGATTTTATGAATTTTATAGGGGCAGTTCCAAAATTACAAGACATGGCTCATGAAGTCAGATTTTTTTAAAACAAACATATATTTATAGGAATATTACCTCCAAATATGTTACCAGGGACAGTCTATATGTTTACTTAATGTTTCTGCTATCCCTCAAAATATTTTTGAAACTTCTCTCTTTGAATTAACTTTAAAATCATTTATATTTTTAGAAAATTGGTTCCATTGCCTTAAATTTATACCTTTAAAATAAACCCTAAACAGGTTAACTCACTATTACTTTTAGCTCTTCCTAAAAATAAAATCCACTATTGAAAAACAATGATTTATCATATGTCTCAAGAGACTCAAAAGACTAGGACGCTAGCTATAAAAAATAGAGAAAGAATTCTTCTCTAGGAAGTTTTTGAAATTAGCAATACAATGAAATATGAATATAGCCTATGAAGATAACTTTGATAGAAACAGTATTCATGCATATTCAAGTTTGTCATGTTCATTAAAACATATACCACTGTTACAGCAAAGCAGATGCATGCGAAGCAGATATATCATCATAATAGAAGACCATATTGTACTTGATATTTTATTATTATAAATTTATTATTTTATGTGAACCATTTCTCTCCTCCTGAAGATCTTTTAAAAAATGCAAATACGTAGGAGAGAATCAATACATTAAGTCACCTACATTATATAGACGTGGTTCTTAACTCTATCCGAAGCGTTCATCTTAATTCTATCTAAGGGGTCTATGAAGAGCATTCAATGGGTCCATGATGGGAAATATATTATGTTTTGTTTTTATTAATCTCTAACTGGAATTTAACATTTCTTTCAGTTACGAATGTAATCAATCAACCACTATAGAATTAGCACTATCTGTGACATTGATGCCTACAAAAATCATAAATATTTTATATTACAAGTGTTGCATATATAGCAAAATATCACTTGTTCTCACCACTGCTTTGAACTTGCAATAGTTCTTAGAACTATTTCTGAATCTTGTACTATGCACATAAAAACAATATGCTAAAAAGAAGACCATAGACCCCTCAAACTGCCAAAAGAGTGCATGACTCAAAAAAGATAAAGAATCCTTACCTTATATAATGAGTTAACTTATAATGTTTATTTTCTCTTTGACCAGGCAACCAAAAAAAATCCCAGGATATCATTTTACCTGTGAAAAAGTTTCCACAAGGTTGGAAGGCAAATTTTGCATGTAATAAATTTGACATGCCTTGCCTTTTCCAGAAACAAAAACAGAGACATGGTTCTAGAGGCACATTACACGAGCTATCAGTTTGGAAATCATTGACTGGATATACTAGTATGTTTCTGTGGCTAAAATGTAAGCAGAGAATCCATGCTTAAAGAACTGAATTGTTACCAATCCATTATCTGAGATATTAATCATGGGGGGAGGTGGGGAAATAAAAATACAAAAATATCTAACATCATATCAAACTGTGCTAGACCATCACGATTCTAAGGCTCTTTGAAAATTGAAGGAGAATAACAAAAATGATGAGCGAGGCAGAGAGACTGACTTATGGACAGCTGTCACAGTAAACAGTAAAGCAGTCATGCATGGGTACCAGGAATGGCCCACGTTTAACACTTAACAGGACAGAGAGCAAACAATTATTTGGTGTGCTTTACCCCAAAAGTAACAGAGAAGGGGAAAAATGGAAGAAAGTGAGAAACTATACAGCAGACACACTGTGACAAAAATTTTTAAACCCTTAGCAAAAAAGATTGTTTAGTGAGCCAAAAGGAATCACTTGAACTTAACCACTCCATATTTTTCCAGGTTGTTTTCCCTATAACTTTCCAAAGAATTACATTGACAAAACTTTATAGTACCAGAGAGAAACAGGAAATAGTTTAAGCTTGTCTTGTGATTCAGTCTATTATGCTCAAATAAAAAATACAGCTGATTTGAGTGTTTTTTAAAGAAACATATTTTCCTTAAATTTTTGAGTGAAGTTGGCCCTCCATATAGATGAGTTCTGCATCCCTGGATTCAACAAACTACAGATCAAAAATATTCAGAAAAAAGATGTGTCTGCATTGCTTTTTTTTCTTGTTATTATTTCCTAAACAATACAGTATAACAATTCTTTATATAACACATTATATTAGGCACTATAAGTAATCTAGAGATGATTTAATGTACATAGGAGGATATGCATAGATTATATGTCAATACTACACCATTTTATATCAGGGACTTGAACATCCTCAGATTTTGGTATCTGCAAGAGGTACTGAAACCAATCCCCCTTGAATGTCAAAGGAAGACTGCAGTTAAATTTTGAAATAAGAAGCATTATTTCCATCAAGCAACTGTAAGGGTCTTCAGTAGAACATGTATATGTTAATGTACTTGTTTTAATTTGCTACCTGTGCACATTCTAATGAGAAAGGTTAATCATTTTATTGGGAGGAAAAGCACACCATTCTCTGAATAATACTGAAATTATCTCAAGAAACAAATACATCTCCTAGATCTAACAAATAAATGAATAAACTAGTATAAAAATCAAATAAATTTTAAGTGAAGTTGCAACCTTGGATTGCAGATGTGGAGACACAGCACAGATTCTTAAAACACCTGGAGCACCATTGAACATGAATAGAGTGACCTGCAGATGTATCCCCATACTAGTCAAGGCAATCAGCACTAGCTGTGGGTGATAGTACGAATGTAGAGCACATCTGTTAAACTGTCCTTTTTTCTAGAATGTTTCCCCATCTGACTTCTCAGAGTTGACATGTCTTTCATAACTATACCACCTGACAATGAATTAGAGCACACATGGCCCAGACAAGGTTAATCACAGAGATAGACAGTGGAGGATAGCAGAGCTCTGGAAAAAGCCAGACCCAGAATCAAATTCTGGATCAAAGTCCTGGCTCTGAAATTGACTAGCTAGCTGGTGAAGGGGCAAGTTACCTAACTCTTGAAGTCTCAAATATATCATCTATCAAATGAAAATTATATAAATCCCATTTCATAAGTTGCCATGGGAAACAAGGTTAAAAATACATTCACAGTGTTTAAGACTGCTGTTTAAAGTGTCTGATAGAAAGTACTCCATTATTTTCTTAGTCCATATTAAAGTATTAACTTCTGACCTAAGCTAGACTCACAAGAAATTTTTTCTGGATTTCTTAAATTACGGAATGGATTGTTGAAATCCATCCTCCTTTGATGGCAGGGTGTTAAAACATAAAATCCAGGAGCCACTAGTGGTCTGTTGTCAGCCATATGACAACCATATTTTTCAGTCAGAAAGAAAGAAGCTGGGTGGGGTGCAGTGGCTCACCTGTAATGACAGAACTTTGGGAGGCCAAGGTCACCTGAGGTCAGGCGTTCGAGACCAGCCTAGGCAACATGGTGATACCCCATCTCTACTAAAAATACAAAAATTAGCTGGGCATGGTGGCGGGTTCCTGTAATCCCAGCTACTCAGGAGGCTGAGGCAGGAGAATCACTTAAACTCAGGAAGCAGAGGTTGCAATAAGCCGAGATCACGCCACTGTACTACAGCCTGGGTGATGGAAGGAGACTCAGTCAAAAAGAAAGGAGAAGAGGGGAGGGGAGGGCAGGGGAGGGCAGGGAAGGGGAAAGTAGGGGAAGGGAGGGTAGAGGAAGGAGGGAGGGAGGGGAGGGAGAGAGAGAGAGAAAGAGAGAGAGGAAGGAAGGAAGGGAGCTGACATGAAGAAAGAACTAGAGATGGGTACCCAGAGGAGAACCTGGCCAGTATAAACCCCGACTTCAGATGTTCCTGAGGGTTTGTGCATCCCTAGCTCGGCTGAGACTTGGATTTTCAATCGTGTCTTGATGTGTAGGTCAGTAAATACTGCTTTAGCCTTGAGTATATAAAGTTTGACTCCCATCACTTGCACTCTAAACTGATTACTACAGTGAGTTTTGTGGCATCCTGGATTTCCTCAGTCTCCACCTACAAGTGTTCAATGTGTACACAGAAGAAAGCTTTTAACTTTCCTGCCTTTGTGCTGTGAATATTAAAATACAGAATTCACTTCAGGCCATGTGCCCTTCAACCTAAAAGAATCTCAAAATGCTGGTTGTCTGTTTAGAAGAGAGCAGTAAAATTTAGCCTTAACTTGGAGAAAGTGACCAAATTTAAAGTGTGAATTAGAATAAGGTGATAACTCTAAAGAAGTGAAACTTTTATTTCTTTTTCTAAGTAATCTGCTACATTAAGGATTCTACAGAAGCCATGGAAGGTTAATTAGGGACAATTCTAAAAGAAAAAGTTAAATAAAGTGCCAATTTTGGATTTTCCCCTTTGTTTTATTTCTGCCTGTGTATTTTGTTGAACTTGTTGGGCATTTAATTAATGGCAACTATCAAACAGTATGTCAAAGTCAATTTCTGTCTTTTTATCAATTTCAGTATATTTGATTAATTCATTTGTGAATACATACAATATACTGAATTAATCTTAATGTCATGCTAAAGATCAAACGCCAACTCATGAATTTTAAAATTCATGATAGTTCTCCCATTAACCCCCAAAAGAGACTATGCCTTGATAAATAAATGCCTTCAGTAAATTACAGTGTATTTGTTTTCCACACAGATGTTGGAATTTCATAAGGTTTCTCAAATATTTTCATGTGTCAATGCCACTGATAAAGGCAGAAAAGCTTGGGTAATTTAGTTTGGAAATAACTGTCATGGCCTCAAAATGGGAATGAAAGTAGATTTTTTTTTTCCTCTGGATATCACCCATGTTGAATATTTTGGTTTAAACTAAATCCTCACTTCATCAAAGTAATCTCTTTTTTTACTTAACTCCCATGTTTTTTGGACAAAACATCACTTCCTAGTTAATATTTCATTGATTTGTGGTCATGTGTTATCTTCTTTACTTGATTGGAATGGCATTGAGGGTTGTGAATGTGGTTTATATATCCCTGTAGCTTCCCACAGCACCTGACTCAATATCTTATACATAATGTTTGCAGAAGTAACAACTCACCTGTGAAACCAATCTATTTCTCATTATAATATAATGCTGAGAGTAACGTCTATTGCCTTCCCTCAGTCAGTATACAGAGCAATCTAAATACCAGAAGTTCACTTGCCCCAAATATTCAGATGGGTCTGCATACACACGCGCACGCGCACACACACACACACGCTGCTTAGAATTTCTTTCCCAAATGAGGAAGCAAAAGTCCATCTGCTATTTACACATCAATTTGAGTTACTTTAGTCAAATTTTGTGTTTCCTAAAGCCTCAGGAATTAGGATAATGAGGGTTTTATGAGCCAAATAAATAATACATGTTTAATGCTGACAGAAATAAAAATGTGTTTGTTATTTTGAGAAGGACACCTGGCTGTGTGTGTGCACATGCATGCTCATGTGTATTCTGATACACAGAAATGTTTAAGTCTTTGACCTAATAATTCAAATTTTGAAATTTATTCCAAGTAAATAATTTGAAATTCTTTTAATGAACATTCATAACAGCAGTTTAAAGGAAAAAACAAAACATTTCAAATTGTCAATAGAAAATCATTAAATAAGATTTAAGCAGAAATTTGGTTATGATTCTATACCAAAGATAAATGTAAAAAGGATATGTAAAATAATATTGAGTGGGCAAAATAAAATACAAAATTATGTACACATTTTTATGTATTTGATGTGTATACATATAATTTATTATGTATGAAAACTGGAAGAGTTTGTCAAAAAAAGACTACATATAGTTAACAGAGTCAAAAACCCATTTTCTGCTATTGAAAAGATTATTAAATAAGTAAAAACTATCAAATTCACAGAAAGTTTGATATAAGGACATGGAGAGGTGAATGAAAGTTTGTGTTGACTAGGAAAGTCAGAGGTGGCCTGGAGTGATGTTCCAGAGAGGAACTGGGTAGAGCATGGGAAAAATAGCTGGAAACACAAGAGAGTGGAGGGCACCAAAATCCACCCAACCACTTCAGATGCTGTCTAAGATTGACCTGCCTGAAGCATCCCAGAGAGGCAAGGGTCTTCCTTAGAGGAGATTTCATAACCTCATTCAGAATTATTCATAAATCTCACTGGTATATTTTTCCTTGTATTTTCTCAAATGCCCTTGTGCTGTTGTTTAAGACTTTCATAATTGCTTTTCCTTGGAAAGAAATAATGATGTAGTTAACATTTATCCTTGGTGCAAATCCCTTTATATAGTTAGTAATATCTTTGAATATGCATCTAAATCCTTCTTAAAAGAATGAGAACTCTATCCTTCCTTGATTATGTTTAATTAGAGGTGACTTCAATGTAATCAGAAATGATAATTCTTCACAATTTAGTCCTAATGACAATAGGAAACACATAAGACTTTATCAGGTACCATTCTGGATGTTTAGCATGGATCAGTTGATTTTAGCCACACAGCCTACCTATGATGAAGGTACAGCTCTGTCTCCATTCAGATAAGAAAACCAAGGGACAAAGAAGTTGATTGTCCAAGATTTTACAACTTTGTTCTAACAGAGCTAGGATTTAGACCAATAATCTAAACGAAGAGCCAATCAATCACATTTAATATTGTCTCCATTAAAAATCACGAGTCTAACACTGGAAACTAAGAGAACTGTAAAATTCTGCCTTGAGATCAGTTTGTGTTTTCTGTGGTTGTTGTTGTATGTTGGTAGGTTACTCTTAAACCAGGGCATTAAAAAGAGAATTCTAATACTTAAGTAAACTACTAAAATTTGTAAAAAGTCATTAGTCTAAGGAACAATTAATATACATATAAAGGAAGATGAATATATAAATTACATATTCATATATATTGTGAATACATATATTATATGCAGGGGACCCCCTGATAGGCAGCTGCTTGCCAATTCTAGAGTCCCCCAAACCTAAACTCAGAAGTAACAATCTGGTGTGTCTATACAGTTTAACTCCCTAATGCTTCAAAAGTTACCAATTGCAGAAGATAAGTTACTTGGCTTACTGTAATTGTAAATTAACCTCTTTGTCTTAGGTGCTCCTGACTCTTACTTTTCCTCATAAATTTCCTTTAAGAATACCAGGGCTGCAAGCTGACCTTGATTCCCATGGCAGGGGTGTGGTGGTGGGGGGGTGTTTAGGGGGTGGAAGAGATACGTTTATTCTTGTAGTTACCAAAGTAACCTTGTAGCCTACCAAAGAAGGGCTTTTGAAAGAGACTTTGAGTCTCAAGATTCTTGTATCACATAGTTTCCTTTACTGTGCCAATAAATTAAATAAGCATATCGTAGGCATTGATTGTGCAGGGGAGCAAGTCAAAGGGTGACAAACCTTTATGAACAGCTAGTGGTCTAATACTGTGAAAATCTTCACACTTCTAATGCTCCCTTCCCAAAATCAAATAAATCTAATCACAGGCCCTGGGTGACAAATAAATGTGTACCTGTTGTTAACTCTTGACCCTGGGGATTGAATGAAGCTAAACACACAAAATAAACATAGGAATGAAAATTAAACGGAGTCTATCATTTTTCAGTCTCTTAATTTTAAGTCAAAATTATTCCCACACATCTGAATTATTTCCAAACTAAAACCAATAATTTTTAGTGGTTGAGATCATCAATACTATAACCCCAAACAACAAAAATCCAAACAAGAATAATTTCTCAAGCAGGTTTAACTTGTTTCCAATTAAACACTAATTGGAAGTTCTTGATAAAACAAGTTATTTAATTTGAAGCCATAAGTGTCCTTTCTAACTCTTAGATTGTACCAATTAACTTCAACATAGAATTCTAAAAGTACACAATGAATCTCTAAGGACAAATATCTGCCTTGAGCAATAAAATTTGGAGCAAGATTTTTATTACTATACATACTGAGAAAGCCACCACACACACACACACACACACACACACGCCACTGACCTAGTTCTGCCTACCCCCATCCTACTCCATCTAATCATGTCTATTTTTAAAAAGCTTAGACTTTTTAGAATGAATCTACCTTGGACTTACCATAACAATATTTGACCTGATAAAGCCAAATGTTTTAAATTGTTTAATGCCTATTTGTTGTACATTTACACCTCAAGGGTAAGCAAGAAAATTAAACGTATGTACAGAATTAGCACACCATTGTCAAATCTGCCAACATTCATAATTATTTTTATCAGCATCCAAAATGTTTCCTGCAAATATACGAAACAAATAAGTTAAAGTGGAATTTTATTCAGCCCCCCCAAATTTAATTTTTTGAAAATCACATATCCTCCCCATCCCTATCAACACACGACAACATTGGTGCAGAGAGTGTTCGCGGATGTACTCAGATTAAGCGAAACCAAGGTAATAGAGGAAAAAGGGTTCTGGAGATATGGATAAGTAGACAAAAGAATTTGACCTTTGACACCACCCCACCCTCACTTTTTTTTTTTTTTTATTTTTTTTTTCTTTTCTGAGACAGAGTTTTGCTCTTGTTGTCCAGGCTGGAAAGCTATGGCAAGATCTTGGCTCATGCAACCTCCTTCTTCCAGGTTCGAGCAATTCTCCTGCCTCAGCCTCCCAAGTAGCTGGGATTATAGGTGTACACCACCATGACCAGCTAATTTTTTTTGTATTTTTAGTAGAGACAGGGTTTCACCAAGTTGGTCAGGCTCGTCTCAAACTCCTGACCTCAAGTAATCCACCCGCCTCGGCCTCCCAGAGTGCTGGGATTAAAGGCATGAGTCATTGTGCCCAGCCCAATTTGACCCATATTAATTCTAGCCCTGCACATTAATTGATTTATTTGACAAACATTTACTACACGCCCACTTTGTAATAGGCACTCGACCTGATCTCTGTCCAAAATATATATGAAAAGGCTGTCTTAAACTTGACTTTTTCCTTATGTTTTGTTTTTCAATAATCTTGAATAATTTCCTTTTTTTATTTTAAAAAATTAAAAAATAGATATTAAAATTAAGCCAGCATCAGAAGAGGCTTAGAGCAGAATTCTGTTGGGGGATGAGTAAGTGCCACCTCAGTATTCCCTGTTCCTCACCTCTCTTCTTTACCTTTGATCCTCCCACACTTCTGGGAACAGAAAATGACAGAGCCCCACTTTACAGAAGGCAAGTAAATGAGATTATAGCAAAGGGTTCAGATGTTGAGTTTTTAAATAAGGAAATAGCCCAATTTATTTTAAAGGCACTTTGATGGCTATTGACTTGGCCATATTATGTATAGTCTGTGGAGAGGATACTTGGCAAAAGGCCCTTAAAACATCCCAAACATTAGTTAAACAGAGTAGATGAATTCAAACAATGTATTACAGAAAGCTTTGTCAGAACTTGAAAAGAGGGAAAAGTGAAAATTGAGGGTGGGCTAATAAGGACATCGTGAATGGAAAATGTGTTAGGAAGAACAATTCATTTAGGAATAATGAAATAGATATTGTTTGGATTGGAAGTAAGAAACACTACAAAGGAAAAAGAAAAAATCTACATACTGCTAATATAGAAAACAAATGATTCTCTATTCTGGTCCCTCTTTGCCCTGTCACTCAGATGGTAAAGGAATAGAATGTATGTTTCCGTATGCTATTACCTTTTTGATCACGAAGGTGTCTAATGTAAAATCAGGTCAGCTGGAAACGATTTCAGAAACATCCTAAAATGAAATGTTTAAAATGTGTAGAGGGAAAATAAGTACATTTCAAAGCAAGGACTTTTAAAAGGCAATGGTTTAAAAAATATATGCAAGCAACTTGAGAAAGTAATGGGATTGGCACAAATCCCTAGGCAATCCTGGAGCTATAACCAAAATAGGACTTCTAAACTAACCCTTGCTTTATCTTCCCACCCATGCTGAGATTTTCCTAATAAACCCTGTAATACTCGGATCTCTTCTTTAGTCTTTTACATCTTCATTGTTAATGTTATTACAAGTTGCATCCATGGTTTACACTAATTCTTCAGTGTAAACTCCCTGAGGGGATGGGTAATATATTCACTTCTGAATCCCAACACTAGCACGGTGTTTAATACACAAATGGTCTCATTTATTCAATACCACTTAAATTCAATTTGTATGTCCTACTTCTGGAATTATATAAATTCTTCAAAGATCAGAGCCTGTTGCCTGGCATGAAGCTTTGAGCACAATGAAATAACAATGATAATGGTTATTTGCTGATTTTACCCACTTTACAATTAGGGAAGGACATACACTAGTGCATTTAATCTTCAAGCAATCCAGCAAGCCATGGTTTTATTTGCATTTATTGATAAGGAAACAAGCTCACATTTTGAGGAACCAGCTCAAGACAACTCAGCTGGTTAGTGCAGTCTAGCACTCAGCTTTCTCTTGTTACAGTTTTGTCTACTGCTGATCTGGTCCTTGTCCTCAAGAAAAGTCACTAGGTTAACTTGGCCATCTCTATTTCCTTGCCTCCATCTCCTTCCTGAGCCAATTGTGTTTCTACTTGCACAGCAAAAGCAAGTCAGAAAAATGGCTCAGATGGGTGAAATTAACAAATTGTTGGTTACTGTTTCTAGAGTTCCAGACACTTCTCCTAGATATCTCAACCCCTTTGAAGCTTTTGTAAGCTTTTTACCATTGTCCATATCAACTATGACTAGATATGTGAAACACAAACACATTTCAAATTTTCAGCCAAAAAAAAAAAAAAAAACAGTAAAACTTGAAACCTCTGTTATGTCCCTAATCAAGATCCCGAGATCTCTCTTTCCTATTTGCCTCCATCTGATTTCTCCCTAGGGCATTGCTGGGGGCTGTGCATTGATCTCTGTGTATCTTCTTTCTTTATCAAATGTATATATATAATTTTTCTCTATTTGTCTGTTTTCCATCTTCATACTGTGATGGATCCTCCTTCTATCCTTTCTAACCCCCTTTCTGCTAAATTATTGTCCTATTTAAATACCTTTTTTTCTCGATTCCATTTTACATCTATCTAGTTCCAAAAATAAGAAATTAGAACAATTGTTATTTATGTAACCCTTGACTTAAAATGTTTCCTACCCCCATTCCATAGACTTTCATTTTCATCTAAAGATATCTAAATGTAACTGATAGGTACATTAGCTGAATGACAGTAAATGAGATAGTGTGGTTCACGTCAGAATGCACAGTGGGAGTCACATCTTACAACTCTGACCTCCACACATAATCACTAAGCATGTAGCCAAAGAACATTCTCACCCGACTGTGATTTCCTTCCTGTTTTCTCTGACTCTAGCCCCATGGAGACATTTAAGAATGCTGGTTGTAACAGTGAAAGGCCAAATTACAACACAAGTAAATAACTTCTCTACTAAGATTTCTTATATCTCAGTTGAACTTGTCATGAAGAAAGTGTTGCTAAAATAACTAGGATACAGGAATGTCATTTAAGAATGAAGCACTTGAGAATTTTGGCAAGAATGCCATATATTTAACACATAATATTGTCATCTTTAAAAAGTAGAGTCGATAACTATAGCTTTCAGCAGCTCTGAAGGTATCTAGACGTTCCAGGGAGAGTACTTGAAGCTATCTAAGATCTCTCGGGACACATAGTCATTTGTCATTTCCACTTTTCCACTGTTCTCTCTATATTTATAAAGTGAGTTTAAAGGTATTATATACAGGAGCATTACATTTACTATTTTAAAAATCTTTCATCAAACATCTACTTTTGTGGCTAAAACTTTAGGAGCAATCACTACGTGCCTATGCTGAATGAAAAGGATCTCATTTTCCGTCAATCAAGGCTCAAAATATTTTGAGAACTAGAAAGGAAATAACCATTGTAAAAATGAAACTAAGTTTAGCCAGTATAATAGAGTGATTATTCCATTCATAAACCAAACTAGTAACTAACAGACAAAGTTAGACATTTTCCATGGCCCTCTTTTTCTCTTTAAATGTCCATTAGCTAAAAAACCAAATGCTATTTTAAAAAATGCTAGCCTTTAGATATACCAATAATACTAATCTTGTTATTTATTATGGTCAGCAGGGAATTAAGAACAACACTCATTAGTGAATCTAGGGTTGTTCACTCATGAATTGTGTGACTTTGCACCTTCATTTCTATATTATTTTGATAAAGTGAGAAATCTGGAGATGATTCTTTTCTCGTCCCCATATTCCAAAAGTTTATGAATTGTCATCAAATTTTAATTCACATCCTATTTACTTGAATATTTCTCCTCCTCGTATATTAATTTCTCAATTTGGAGAATAGAGAGGAAGTATCAATAAGAATTAGCGGTAGTATTGTAATAGTATTATGGCATGCACACAGGAATGCCTGAGTTTTGCAAGTCACCTAAATTCCAAGGAGTTCTGAGGGATCCACATACACAAAGACAAATCAAAGTAACATTTTGAGCGCCAGATTCTTCAGTGAAAGACTGAGTAAAAGCCTGAATTAATCTGAGCCCTGTCTAAGCCCTAAGCGTAGTCTTTTACTTTATCCAGAAAACTAGAAGCAGCACATCTGGGTTGAAAGGAATATAGGGAAGAAAGGGAAGGAAGGAAAGCACGCAAGCTAGGTAGGCCCTTAGACAAAAGTCTCTGAATACACTGATTCAAATCTCTCTATCTCTTTGTCTTGAAAATGTATACCCAACCAATATATCAGTTTCTAAATGATAGTACAGCAGATCTGCCTTACAGACTTGTAGAATTTACTTTTTTGTTATTGATGTTGTTAAAACCATCCAGGTTCAACTACGGAGGTTTAAGCTTGAATTTACTATGGTGGAAGTAGAAGGTAAGTCAATTTCTACGTATCTTTTTTCTGAATTACCTCCTTTTCCTCCCTCTATCTCTCCCTATCTTCCTCTAGATAATTGATTTCTACCCCCCAACTAATCGTGAATTACAACAGTCTTTGAGCCAATATCTGATATCTGATATTTGTTTGAGGGTCCAATGTCACTAACAATTTTTTGTATGAGATATGGAAAAGAGAGCTGTTTCTTCTCATCTAGAACAACGTGGCTTCAATTCCTAGTCAAATTGTTTGGTGCTTATATGAAATGTTACTTTCTCAAGGAGAATTTTATTAGCCTTTTGACCTGAATTAAATGGTCTGTGTTTTATCCCTCCCTTTTATAACACTAATCACATAGCTACTTGTTTAAAGACTGCCCTTCCTATTAGAATGTAAGCCTCATAAAGTAGGCAGATGGCCATAAGGCCATAGAGCACATCAGTGCTGGTTAGATAAAGGCTACCCTTTCTCCAGACAGATGCAACCCTGTGCCATAGTGCTCGGCTTATCAAGTGGAATGCTGCCTGCATTTCGGTTCCCACCAAATTCTTGGTGGTAAACATGCAAAATCACACACAGTGACCAAAATGCAGAGATCACCTCTTTGTTTTTACCACTGTAACCCCAGTACCTAACACAAAGTCTGACACCTGGAAGATGCTTAATAATTATTTATCAAATTGAATTTTGATACTTGAAAGGGAAGTAAAGACCCAATTATAAACACAACCTTTCCATTCATTTGCCCAATTAATTCTCCTACATGTTTTCTTTCTATTTCCCCAAAATATACACATACACACACATGTAATATCTCTACACAGAGTATAGATTATATTTTTCTAAGCCTGTGATCCAAAATTATTTGCCTAATTTGACTTCTAGAAAGTCCGACTACTATAACTTAGCTTTATATTTAAAGTTTCAGGGGTAAAGTGGAAGAAAATATGCAAGTTAACATAGTGTATTATTACAGGTCAGATTTTCTTCTCCTGTTAAATACTATCAACACATTTGTTGAAACTTTATTCTCTATTTTTGCCTCTCTGTCTCAGTTTGTAAAGGTCTCTTGCATTTCTTCAATAAAACAGGAGTTCTATTTAATGGCAGAAATTTCATACTGTATCTTGGAATTCTTAAAGCAAAACATTTTACTACCTTCAGAAAAAAATATTAATCCAATGTTTAAAAAGAAAAACAAAAGTAATTCCCAACAATCAAGTTATCTCAAATGGAAAAAACTGCCTTAAAAAAATTAGTGGACTTGCCTTGACTTGATGTGATCTAGCAGAAATGGATTAGTATTTGTCATAGATGTTGCAAAGAGATTTCTGCAGAAGGAGGAAAGTCTGAGAAGGTCTATATTCTCAGCATTTCTAAGAATACAGGTTCTGCTATAACAAAAAGCAACTACTATTCCCCCTGAATGCAAATATGCAGGCATTTTATAAGTTTATTAACCCTTACAGACAAAAGAATGTAATAAAATTTCTAGCAAGATAGTTTGTTGTGAGTTCACTGTAATAGTTATGAAAAGTCTGAGACAAGTTTGGTTTATTTTTGTATCCTGGGGCAGTAGTCATACACAGTTGTAACTACTGAACTTAGAAACTTTCCAAAGTTCAGACTGCATGATTATAGTCCCAACTTCCCATCTACCCAGTGTAGCAGCCATATGGAATTGTTATGTGTTGTGTGTTAGAACTAGGGTTTTGTGGATAAATGCCATCTCTGGTGCCAACTAGCTGTGCATGTCCTTGGGCAAGTCATTTAATTTCTCAGTGCCTTGTCTCCTGATCTGAAAAATTGGGATAGAAGTAGTACCAAAGTCACCTGGGCTATTGTGAGGAGTAAATGAGTGAATACATATAAAACGCTTAGAACATGTCCGACAAAGGCAAGCATTCAACAAATGTTAACTCTATGCCTTTAAGCAATTTTCTTTTCTTTTCTGTGACTTACTTTTCTCATTTATAAAGCAAAAATAACCCTACTATCTTAGAACATTGTAAAAATCACGGTAGAGATGTAAAAAATGCTTTGGAATATTTTAACTTCTATGCAAATATCAAAAGTGAATTAAACTAATATTATGAACTACTAAGAAATTTCTTTTCTTTCTTCCTTCAATTGAAAATACTTTTTAAACCTTCTTCTTCACTCCGTAAGAGAAATGTTTCACTAAAAAGAGCTAGGAATTGTACATCAATGTAGATAATAGCTGTGGAAATAAAGGCATTCTTGCTGGCAAGCTTCTAGAGATGGGTTTTAGCATTTTTCTGCATATAGAAGATTGGGGCTTTTTCAGTATCACAGAGTGAACTAAAACACATGACACAAAATATGAAAGCATTCTCTCAGAAGTAGAAGAGGTCTGTCACTCTTGGGTCTCCTACTGTTTACTTCTGCAAGTATTCCCTAGTGCATCAATTGATAGAGCAATCTATCAAAGGTGCAGGGAGCAGAATGACCTCTAACAAAAGGAGAAAGCAACATCTTTCCAAAAATGAGGAAGGGAAGCTAGAAGACATTAGCAAAAGCCTTATGAATTGCTCCCAAAGGTCTGCTTGACCTTTCACGTTCAAGCTGCTGTACAGCGTGTCCTATTTCAGCTTTTCATGAAACCTTTCAATTCCTCAAACTTGGTCAACTTAGAGCCAAAACTTAAAGATGAAAAGGCAAAGCCATGCACTTAGGTCAAGAAAAGGCCTACCGTGGTGCGTGATGGATGAGTTTTAGTTCAAATAATTCACAGAAACAAAGCTGCTGGGTAGGATGCTTGTAAACATGATGTGTCCACAGTATGATGACTCTAACAAAATAATTTAAGCAAATATTTTTAAAATTAAGATGTCATTTTAAAATTTAAAAGCGGAATATGGTTGTTGTAGAAAAGTTTTAAAATATTAACAAATATATAAATATGTAAAATGCAACAACCATCTACATGGTAATAACTCACAGATAACCCACATCACATTAGACCTTAGATTCTAAGCTTCATGAAAGCAGGAATTGCCAATAAGGGTAAGCAAAAGAGACATGATCTCTGCCCTCAAGGAATTTAGCAGGCACTCCTCCGTCAGGTCTTTACTGAAATGTCACCTTCTCAGCAGTCCCTGATCACCTTATTATAAATTTCCTTCCAATATTCCCCACTTAATTTTTCTCTATGCTACTGTTCGCCTTTGAATATAGTATATATATTTTTAATAATCATATTTATTATGTGTTCCATGTTATATTTTTTGTTTATTTTATTGTCTCTCTCCTGTCACTCAAATGTTGATTTGCTATGATATTCCCAGAGTTTAAACAGTGCCTGAAGCATATAAGGCAACTAATATTTGTTGACTAAATTAATGAATGAACAGGGATTGAATGAAAACATACTTCATGTAGTTTTTTCTGAATAATTAACTATGTGCCCAATAAGAGAGGACTAGTTAAATAGATTGATACTTCCATTAAAAAGGGTATTTTGAAAATATATTTCTACATTTACTAGCATGTAAAATTTCTACCATAAATTTGTTAGATTTTTGAAAGCCGCATTATGAAAACATATATATGATATAACCTCATTTTCAATATACATACACGTATTTGTATGTTTATACTGATAAATAATCCCTGCTATGTGCCCAGGATCAGGTTACATATTGGGGACACATAGAAGGAAACAGTGTACTCAGGAAACAGAGGTATAAAAAAGATAGTGATGAAACAATGTAATAAGCACTGTAACTAATATACTTATGTGAATTACTTCTGCCTTAGGAGAGGTCTGGCTCCTTAAGAAAATGTGTAGGAAAAGGTGGGAAACAGTTATCTCATTAGAGGAAAGATGCTTTATACAAGGACACTGACTTTAATGGAAAGCTGCCAGGGAAACTGTTATCTTGCACATGATAATGCAACGTCCTATTTACCATTCAAAAGCAAAGCATGATTTCTATATTATTCATGATCACAATGAGATCTTGCAAGTGAAATATTGACTATTATTGCTTTGATATCTTTAATCTAACCCTGAATATGGATAGGAACAGAGTGAAAATTCAGTGAATTGCAAAAATGTATGTTTCTGCTTTCAGTTCACATTCCATTACAGGATGCTATATCTGGTACAGTACTGAATCTCAAGGAGACCTGTCATTCTTTTTTTTTTTTTTTTGCCTTTTTTTCCCCACTGTCCTTAATACACGAAAGAAAGCAGAGACTCTGAAACTCAATCCGACACAATCCACTCTGTTTGTCATCAGTACGATGTGTCATTTGCAAGTTCATCCAGTCTCTTCCATCCACTACAGGGTGTGGAGCAGCTAAGAATAGCTGCAGAACTTGACTCTAAGCTGCTTGCCGGGAAGCACTAAACTTACTGCATGACTCACTGTGGGATATAAATTCTTATGAGAGCACTGATAAAAAAGGAGTCTTTCAGCAAGAGAGCCTTTTTAATGGGTTGCTAAGAACTTTCACTACTTTGGTGTTTTTGTGAAAAAAAAGCAAACTTGTACATAGGCCACATTCCTGAGCACCAGTGAGTGGCACATGGGTACATTTCTCCCTTGTGGCTCAGATAGCAAATTTGGATGGTTTCCATTAAAGAAAATCTAAACTCTGAATTATGCTTTGCTCATAAACAGCACCACAGGCTTAGATAGTAGAGCCAGGGTTTAAACAGCCTGGGAGTGCTTGTACATGCTTCATTTCAAGTCATTCCTGTATTATTTATTATATTAGCCATTAGTGCACTTAGTCAGACATCTCAGAATCTCCCACCTGGATGCAATTCTCAAATAGACACTTAAAATCTGGAAATAAAATAAAATTGTGACAGGGAAATTTTACTCAGCTAGGCACTGTGCTAAGCCCTTTACATATATTTTCTAATCTAATTTGCACAATAACTCTACACAGTATATTAGATTAATATGACTAAATTAAGTTCAGTTACTTGCCCACAGTCACAAAGCTAGTAATCATGATAGCATTCTGCAGTTTGGCATTACTTTCTTTCATTTTAATTTCCAAACCACCTACTATGGTAAATCAAGAAATTAATATCATGTCACTTGAACTTTACAATGAGATTTTGTACAAGTCCCTGCCTATGTAAGTAAGACTATTAAATTTAAACTTTATATTGCATTTTCCCAGAATGAGAATTAGGAGAAAAAAAGATAACTTCTCTAAACCGTGAAAGAAAAGACATCATAAATGCTATTCATTCTCATATGAAGTGTAAAGGTAGAAAAATATAAATATCATCTCTTTAACATCCCAAAATTATGGTTCTGAGCATATTCTTTTACCTTATGAAATAGCTGACATTGGACTGTTTTGAACCACAAAATGGGAATTTCACATGGTTCAACCCACTACATAACATAGTGCTGCTTAAGGTTTGGGTATCATGGCCAGGAAGACCTAGGTTCAACTCCTGCTATTGCCACTTTCTAGTTCTGTGTTCCCAGCACACTAGCACTGCTCTTAGTCTTATGTCCTTTCATTATAAAATGGGGCTAATAAAAGTGCTCACTTTTGTGAGAAGATGATGTACAAAGCACTTAGCAGTCAACAATGCTCTGAAATGACCACCGTATTTGTTATTCATTTACTTTCAAACCAACCCAACAATTTTCCTAATCCACATACCACCTTGTTACAATACCTCAAAGTAGACCAGCATATTAATATGAGACCTCGGCTGCGCGCAGTGGCTCACGCCTGTAATCCCAGCACTTTGGGAGGCTGAGGCAGGTGGATCACGAGGTCAGGAGATCGAGACCATCCTGGCTAACACAGTGAAGACCCGTCTCTACTAAAAATACAAAAAGAATTGGCCAGGCGTGGTGGCGGGCACCTGCAGTCCCAGCTACACAGGAGGCTGAGGCAGGAGAATGGCGTGAACCCGGGAGGTGGAGCTTTCAGTGAGCTGAGATCGCGCCACTGCACTCCAGCCTGCGCCACAGAGCGAGACTCCATCTCAAAAAAAAAAAAAAAAGAGAGAGAGAGAGAGAGAGACCTCATTCACCACTATTCCTTTATCCTGTGAAATAAACCTCAGATTCATTTTAGAAACCAATAGATTCAGCTTTGCACTCTAATTTAGTCCCTCATTCTAGAATTTTATATTTATAATTTGTCACAATGTTTTCTCATATTTCTATCTTGGACTATCTCCCCTTTTCAATAAGCAGTGTAATTTTTTCCTTATAATTTCTCTCTAAAAAAATCAGTGAAAGAAGGGCATTCTTGAATGTGAGCTAAAACTAATTATTATAACTCAGAGATTGTTAGGACACTATATATAAACAATTGTGACAATGTGTGTCCATTTTTATGTGGATAATTATGTCCCCTTTTCAGTTATTTTGTGTAAAATAAAATAGATCTCTGTGTCTTTTCAAATTTTGCTAAAACAAAATGCTAATTCTCTAAAATCAGTGTTATTAAACATAATCTAAACCTTTCCTTTCCTTACCAGAGTTGCAGAAACAATTCAGGCTTTCTCAGTAGACGGTTGAACAATGGATAAACATACTTAAAAGTTTCTTCCTGATTTTCACAGGAGTTTAATGTGCTCTCCTGATGTCATTGGTCATGGTCCAATTTATCATCGTCGTCCTGCAACCATCCAGGTAGATGTTCATCTGAGCCTAAGAGGATCATATATTTCTTCTCTGGGACCCAGTAATAGAGCAAAGGGCTATGCCTATGATCTCAACTAGGCAAGTCAGAGTTCTCACCCATAATTTTGTAACTTAACACTGTTACCATTATCTTTTCTATCATAATCCATGAGCCTACCTAAGAGTGAGGCCAACACAGAGAAGTCAGAAGAAGAGAGAAAGCAGAGCAGCAGTAAGATGGAGAAAATCAGACACTGATTACATCATTTTAGCCTCTGAATTGATCAGCTCTGCCTGAAGTCCATATACCCCTGTTCCTCCAGTTATACCAACCAATAAATTCCCTTTTTTAAAAGGTAATTTGAATTGTATTTGTTACCAGCAAACAACAATAGGAAACATGTAAAATGCTCGCCATAATGCCAGTCCATACTAAGCGTTCTAAACTTTATCTATATTTATATAGCCCAAAACTGTGTTTTAAAATTACAAACTTTATGGTTAGATAAAACCATCAAGATCTTCCATTCCTGTTCCCTCACTTTTTAGAGACACTGAGACCCAGAGAGGTTAAAGTGTTCCTCACAATCAAATTGCTCTTTATTTGCACATCTGGGATCAGAATCCCAGATTTTCTTTTTCCTATGTGTCATATGCTCCTAAAATTATCTACAATATAGACACTATCAGGATTAATTAAGGTCTGGGAGGGACATTAAAAGTCTCAAACACAGGTAAAGAGAAAAAAGCAGTCTCCTTTAGACTGAGTTTAAGAGTTTTGTATGTTTGGGCTTTGGTACATTTTTCAGACAACATTAAAGTAATAATCGGTACATTTGAGTTTTCCATTGATGTTACAATGACCCATTCCCTGCCTTTGTATTGAAAGGAAAAATAAAAGAAAAAAATAATATTTGATGTGGCATATTTAAATTAAAATTATTAAACAATTTAATTCAAAGAATGCATTGATTTCAAGCACTCAAAAAGTGCTCTACAATGTATTATAAACAAAACAAAGATGATGAACACATACTTGCTACAGGATAGTTCTTCAAATATTATATTTATACTAATACTTATATATTTATAATATAGAAATATTTATACTAGTAGACTGCTTGAGGTCCAACAAGGAGGTTGAGAGTGGGGAGAAGGGAGTGGAGCAGGAAACACAAAAGAGATGGAAACAAATTCCTCCTGAAGGACTTGGGGAGAACTTCTTGAAAAAGCGCCTTGAGCTAGTTTTACTGATGGGTTGGATTTCAAAAGCCTGCATTGGAAACATCTGCAGTACAAAGACATTCCAGATGTAGTAAACAGCACGAGGACAGAGAGTTCAGAGTATGTTTTGTAAACACAGATGGACCTGTGAGTTCATGTGAAAGATAAGCGTATAAAAATAGTTAGTGTTAGGTGAAGAATATCAGGAGAAGAACCTCCTGTCTTTAATAGGCTTTCAGAATTCTCAAAACCTCAGAGTGTAGGGGAACAATACCATGATGCCCATACAGCTTGCCAGAATACAAAAACTGCACTCAATTCTCTATTTTAACCAACTGGGGCAAAACAAACTTCTCTTTCACGATTTTATGTTTCATCAATAAAAACGTTGAATTTAGTTATAAAGATATGCAATCAAGCAATGACCGTATTAGGAAAAATGGAAATCAAAACAAAACAAAAAAAAACCCAAATTATAAACAATCTAAATGTCTAGCGGCAGACTGTCAAATAATGATAATATCCAAACCATAGAATACTATCCAGACAAATTAACATTGTGAGGAATATTTAATGAGAACAATAATGTTCAAATATGCTGTGACCCAAAAAAGAGGACTAAACACTATACGCAGAATGAATTCGTTGTGTGCAAATGTGTATATCTGTACATGTACATGTATGTGTTTGTGTAAAGCAAGAAGATGATACACCAAGGCATTAGTCATGGTTATTCCCAGATGGTAAGGTAAAAGATATTACATGTGTTTTCATTTTCTTTCCATCGATTACTTGTGCTTCAAGCCTTTATTATAGAAACATGTATTATTTTGTAAAGTAAAATAATATGTATATGTATATACTTAGGTATGTACAAGGCTTAATCCTTTACATGAGGGAAGGTGAATTTAAAGTAGACACTAGGGCTTCAGATGTTTATTTAAAAGAAAATTAATAAATCAATGAAAGGATGTTCTTTTTTTCTGTAACAAGAGCTCCCATGTGAAAAACCCTCTACCCACTATGCAATGTAATCAAATCATGTAATCAAACTTAAATTTGTCATTTAAATTCTGAGACAATTATCAAACTGTCACCAACATTTCAACCAGAGTACATACAATGTTCAACTTTAGCATAATAAAGTTTTACATAACATATTTTTAGATAACCCAAAGAAAGGGATTAAACTCTTTAATTTCCTTTGGATATCACTTCACAGTGATATTCCAAAACTATTTAATGATTACTTCATTGAAAACACAATGTCATGAGATTATTAATTATATGCAAGATGTAAATTATGGAAGAGCTCAATTTACATATTGTGAATAATGCTTTAAAGATAAGACTTAGAATTGGAGATTGGGGGTAAGCAGTGGTGTTTACTTTCCATCACTAACAGCTATCACCAGTCTATTCCCAACCTCCTACCCACAGATACTTCACACATAATAATATCACCAGAAGTGCAGGCCAGAGCCTTCATCTGTGCCCTGTGGAACCACTCTGCTCTTGAGGGGAAACATATATTTAACCTATGCCTCGAACATTCCTTTTAGCTCCTCCCCAATAACTGATGGTTGCCCCTTTCCTCAATGGTTTCCTTTCCCATAAACATCTTTCTAATAAAGTAGATTGAAGTCAGTTGCAGTTATGCTCCTTCATGAGCACATGCCCACTGGAAACTGAGTGCATGCCCAAGCACCCCTCAACCCCTGATACCCTTTATAATCATTGTTCTCTGCCATCTCTGAATAACCTCTGCTCTCTCAAAATGCACATTCACCCCAAGCACTGAAACTTCCCAGTCCTGTATCTGTCATTGCCTGGCTACAGGACCATCACCCATTTTCCATAATGATTTCAGCATCTTACTTCTCATGAGACTCATTCCTTTCTCTATCCCTTTAGTATGAGTGCTGATAACCTTTCCAGAACCCTGGCCTCAACGTGGAACCTGACCTTTTCAGCAAAAATGGTTTTGATTTCCATTGTACTTCAGCCACCTACTGACAGACATCACCATCCCACTGGAAACAGCTCTTCTCTCAATGCCTAAGTCTAGAAATACCTCTCCTACAGTACTACCTCCCTTCTCAGGACACTCTCATGGTCTTCTTTAATACAGAGCTAAGCTTCCTCAAAGAGGGGTCCCCTCTCTCATCAACCACTTACTATATAATTCCTTGGACAGTGTATAGCTAATTAAACCAGTAGAGAAGTTAAGAGCACAGTCCTGAGTTTGTGCCTTACATATAGTACATTGTATGATCTTGGAAAAAATATTTCATCTCTGTAGACTATTGGAAAGGGGGACAATGAAAACCTCTGCTTCATGGCCATTGCTGTAAGGATTAAATGATCTAATGCAATCTATGTGCATAGCACAGTAACTGTCACACAGTAAACTCTTAACACATTCTAGCCTCTTCTTGTTGATAGTTTTCATTATTATCTGGCTTCTACACCCACAGTCATTTGGAACTGCTTAGCTGAAGTTCAACAATGACATCAAGTCAATATGTCAGCAAGTCTCAATCCTCTTCTGTCCCCAAAGTTCCATTCTTCCTGGGTTCTGCTTGACTCTGCATTCTCCTACTTCCCTGCCTGCTTATTCTCTGTCATCATAGATTTTTGCTTCAACCTTCAAATGTAGCCATTATTTTTCTAAAGGGGTACTTATTCTATTAGTTAAAATTATTAATTGTATGCACTTACTGTTCTAGCTCCAATTTTGCATTTCCAGTTCCCTGCTGGGATTAAATTAAATTGGCAGAAGCTCAGCCTAAATGCCTGCAACGGAATTTGTCCCATATCCATACAACTTGCTCCTCCACAATAAATGGGAGAATCATCCTCTTACCTCAGGTTTATATCACTCATCCCTCTATCCTCCTCTCTCTCTTAGTAGCCAATGAAGTGTCAAAACCCACAAATTTTGTTTCTATGACATCCATCTTTTTTCCATTCACTGAATATGTCTTTTGTTCAATTTCCCAGCACCTGCCTCAAGCAAAGTTTCTGATCCATCTACCATGTAATTTTGATGCTGACCAAGAATTACAGCTTCAAATAAATCATTCGAGGATCATGAATATCTTGGTCATGAATAACTTCCATGTGAAAGACTGCGCAGCTAATCACAAGTGCTGTGAACTGTTTCATTACTATATTTCCAAACATTAGAGTTATTTGGGTTGAGATAATTTACTTTTTTGTTTTCAACCTAATATAAAGGACTTCCAAACTTTCTGCCATTTGCTATTACTTTTCTCCCTCAGTGAGTGCCAAATTAGCTCAATTTTAGTTAATTTGCAAGTTCTGACAATCAAGGCCATCCTCAGCAGCAAGCAGAAAAATGTCTGAATGACTAGATACAATTTCACAGGACAAGAAATTCTGTCTCTGGCTCATTGGCAATGAGGTATCACAGCCAGGGTTTATTCTTCTGTGATCATGATAGTATATGAAGAAATCAACAAAAGAATGTTAATTCTGACAATTTATAATAGTGAAATAATTAACACAATCTTAATGTCAAATAATAGTGTATTATTTAAATGATGTAGGGAACAGTTGTGTGATACACAACCATGGAGATATTAAATATGGTTTATTAGCATGTTTAAAGGTAGAAAATACCATCATACATTAAGAAAAGATACAGTTTGAAACTTGCACCCAGGATAGTTCCATTTCTTTATATGAAGAATGTATATCATGAGTAGCAGAAGAAGTCAGAAAGATGAGATTGTGGGAATATTTTTCTTTTGTTTAACTTCATTTTCTATATAGTCTATAATGATAATGTATTAAATTATAAAAAGAAAAAATGAGTTTTCTTATCATTAGAAATAACCATCAAAAAGTAATGTCCATCCCTTTTAGAATAGTCTTTATTGGTCAAATTTAAAGTTAATATAAGTTAGGTTAATCAACATTTATGGAAAGGGTATTTTAATGGACTCTTGGGGGAAAAGAGATACATGTTTCTGAAGACACTGGAACTCAGGGAAATATAGCCACCAGTGGCTGGGCTGAACAAAGGAAGGGGAGAATGAAAATATTATCTTCCCCACCGAATAATCTTACCTAGACAGAAGTTGGTACCAACAACTAACCTTAAAGAAATGCAAAACTAGAGGTCTGTATTAGTCCATTCTCACACTGCTGTAAAGAGCCACCTGAAACTGAAATGTATAAAGAAAATAAGTTTAACTGGCTCATAGTTCTCATTCTTGCACTGCTATAAAGAACTACCTGGCCAAGTGCGGTGGCTCACACCTTTGGGAGGCTGAGGCCAGCGGATCACGAGGTCAGGAGATCGAGACCATACTGGCTAACACGGTGAAAACCCGTCTCTACTGAAAACACAAAAAATTAGCCAGGGGTGGTGGCGGGCACCTGTAGTCCCAGCTACACTGCAGACTGAGGCAGGAGAATGGCGTGAACCTGGGAGGCAGAGCTTACAGTGAGCCGAGATTGCGCCACTGTACTCCAGCCTGGGCAACAAGCGAGACTCCGTCTCAAAATAAAATAAATAAAACTACCTGAGACTGGGTAATTTATAAAGAAAAAAGGTTTAATTGGCTAACGGTTCCACAAGCTGTACCGGAAACATAGCTGGTGGGGAGGCCTCAGGAAACTTACAATCATGGCAGAAAGTGAAGAGAAAGGAGTTACGTTTTACATGACCAGAGAAGGAGGAAGAGTGTAAAGTGGGAGGTGCTACTCTTTTGAACAACTAGATCTCATGAGAACTCACGCACTATCGCGAGAATAACAAGGGGAAAATCCACCCCCATGATCCAATCACCTCCCAGCAGGCCCCTCTTCTAACACTGGGAATTAAAATTCAACATGAGATTCGGGGGAAGACACAAATCCAAACCATATCAAGGTCTCTGCTGAATATGCTGTTATTCTCTTAAGTTTCATGACAAGTCTACCAGCATTATAAAATATGTCATGATGATTCACAAGAAAATTAAATATACATTTTTGCCACTAGCATGTTCATTGAGAAGTGTAAAACTTTCAAAATTTGATCATGCACGGTGCATCACCATTCCTCATGAATTTCTTTTTTTGTAAAGGAGTCTCACTCTGTCACCCAGGCTGGAGTGCAATGGTGGATCTCAGCTCACTGCAACCTCCGCCTCCTGGGTTCAAGCGATTCTCCTGCCTCAGCCTCCTGAGTAGCTGGGATTACAGGCACCTGCTACCATGCCTGGTTAATTTTTGTATTTTTAGTAGAGATAGGTTTCGTCATGTTGGCCAGACTGGTCTCAAACTCCTGACCTCAAGTGACCTCCCTGCCTCGGCCTCCCAAAGTGCTGGGATTTCAGGCATAAGCCACGGTGCTGGACCCTTTCTTCATGAATTCTACTGAAGGAAGAGGTATCATGAAACAATTTGAAGCCAAGTTTAAAATTACTATGACTAAAGTAAATATAACATTTTTAAATAAAAATCTAGAATTTTCTACATACCAAATATTAAACTTCAATATGAAATTTTACTCTGGTTCTGCCTATTGCAAACTGAAAGCAAACTGATATGCTTCATCAGTGCTAGAGAAAAACCTTTAGATAAAATTTTCAAGCAAGAGCTCTTAGTTCCCTCTGTCCTTTCCATTGGTCAGCCCTTGCTGTTTCTTTCCAATATATGTGACATTAATTTCACTGACCTAACACCCACCTAAAGTCTTCATAGTGGAAGTAAATTAAGTAATGGTTGTATAGTAAACCTTCAAGTCTTCTTTTGAAATAAGGTGATGTTGAAGAAAAAAAAAAAAAAAAAGTCTACCACTACTGGAATAGATTGCTTTCAAATATCTAAATATTGGCAAAAGCAGTCATATGTTTGACCTACCTATGTGTTTGAACAATAATAAACAAGGGCCTATTTACTTGAAATATTTCCTAAACATTGCATTATTTCAAAAACAAAAAGACAAAACCTCAAGAGTATGTTTTAAGTAGTACTAAGAGATCTTGGGCACAGAGTGCCCCATTTGGGCCAGAGCAATCAGATTTATATAGGAAAAGAACGTGGTGCCACATCACACAAATAGCATCCAATCCATCATGCTTAAAGATGGCAACTCAAGACACATCAGTGGAGGACAGCTGCTTGACATTCTGTTTCCATTCACTCTTAAAGAACTGTGGTAGATTTTAAAATTGATTGTGGCTTTTAATTCTTGAACCAGAAACCAGAGACCATGGTAATTGGCACATTTTTCAAATTTAAGGACTAAATACTTAGATGACCAGACTGTTTACTGTGTTTGCTATGAATCACCAAGTCTGCACCAGCAACAGAATGATAAGCGTTCTTTTTACAAAGTCTGAGAAATTTGGCTTGTTTTCTATTTGCAAAGGAATAAAGAAGCACTAAAGTCATCATTTCTGGTACACTTTAAGATAAAGTAGCAAACCACAGCTTCCCATAGATCTGACTCATCTTGGTTCCACAGCCAACACCCCACTCCAGTCAACCTTCACCTCATGCTTTTGAGCTGAGAAAGCCTCTATCTCGCTCCCTGATTTCATTTTCTCCTCATTCTCATCCATTCCACAACTGTTACCATGACACACATTTTCTATAATGCCTCTTCAGCATTTTGGCCACTTGACATTCCCTTAAATTAGTTAAGACTGTGGGCTTCCACTACTGGATCAAGATTTGTTTCCCCCATGTCACTCACAACTTCTTTCACATGCTAACTCCTGTCACTAATTGGCATCCTATTCCCTAATTATAAGAGAGGCCCCAGCCCATCTCTGTACCAGACATAATTCACAGTGTTAATTCTGAGCGGGCTGATTCCTCTGGCTCAGTTAGCTTTACACAGAAGTGGGTAGAGAACATACTTGGCACAAAACATGGAAGTCATCAGGCTGTGGGTGGAACAGCTTTCTTTAGAGAGGATTGAGGGTGGCAAGAATGAAAACGTGTAGGATAAATCCAAACACCAAGATAAATTACATAGATGACATGCTGTGTTAGCTCCTTCATTTCAGCTCAGCTTTTCAAGATGGATCATTTCAATTCATTACATCTTAACTAGCCACAAGGGGAATAGGTAAATGGTGCTCTTGTTCATTTAAAACATCATTTTTACTTTAAAACAAATACAAACGTATCATGGAATAAAGCACAGTATTCACACTCATTTGTTGATGTAAAATGAAGACATTATCTAAGAAGTACCAGATGGGAGAAGACGGCCTTAGGCTGTACCTAAGTTCTTTGGGAGAACTTGTTCCCACTGTTCTGACTTAACTGCTAAAAGGAAGCAGCACTGAGTCTAAAGAAGGTTTGAGGATGTTTGTAGGAGTGTCGTGAGGTGCTGCTCTGGCAGAAATCTCAGAGGGAATGAATAGTAAATCTCTGAGAGTCTTGAGACTTTTGCCTGCAGCTTATCCTAAACAGACACAACTGTGTCTAAATCTTCCCAGATGTCACCTTAACTCCCTTTATATTTTATGTTTCTGTTACTACTCATGGTTCCTTCCCTACCTCCCAAGTCAGCAAATATTTCATTACTAAGTGATGATGATGATAATGATGATGGTTGTGGTAGTAATGAATAGATTCCTACGTTTCCAAATTTCAAGACATTGTGATATATGTTATTCGACTGATGTTAGCTTTATTAAAGAGGAACTTTATTCCTAATTTACACATGTGGAAACTGAAGGAGAGATTAGGTATATTGTCCCTGGTGATGATAGTCTTAGGACTCCATATCTGCTGCCCTTTCACTGTAAGACTCTGTCTACAACTCCTCTGTCCTTTGTTTCCTCAACTTGCTTAGTTCATATCACAGAATACTGGTTTACAGATGTTTTATAAATGTTCTTACGTAATTTCACATTTTATCCTAACTAGACCGTGACTTTCTGGTGATATACCTTCTGTTATGATGGAATCATGACTTTAAAAAGTATGTTTGGTACCTTAAAATCAATTGCTAGGGAAATAAGCTGAAAACTCAGTTATAAATCTGTAAATTTATCTATTAAAATCGAAGAACAAGATGGAGGGAGAGAGAAGGAAGAGAAGGATGAGGAGGAGGAGAATGTAGAGCAAGAGAAGAAGAAAGCAGTTAGGAACTGCTACATCCCTCTTCTACTGGCCTAGCGAAAATCCCAAGAGATGCTTTAGGTAATAGGAGAACTTAGTCCAGACAACATTTATTACATCTAGGGAGAGTCTTGTCAGTTTTATTCACAGAAAGGCTATGAGTAAAAGCCAAACGCTGCATAGACTGTTGGGAAAGAAGTTGAGTAAAACCCTTGGGGAACTGCTGGTTTCTGGATTAAGATTTATTCCTTTCTTATGTAGAAGAACCTAATACTGTTAAGGGATCCACCCTACCCCCACAAACCCTATATGAATTGGGAAAAATTGACCTGATCCCAGCAACAGGGAAAATCCCAACTTCTAAGTTGGGGGTTCTCACTAAGTGGTACCATCCTCCTAGTGGAATGTGAACATATGTGAGGACATTTTTGGTTGTCATAATAAGCATTTGGTGCCTGAGGTCCAGGGAAGCTAAATTAGCTACAAGGTATAGAACGACCTATATAATCAGGAATTGTACCAACCAAAATGACAATTATGGGCTGATGAAAAAAAACACTGGCCTAAACTAATCAACAGCAAAATACTTTGCCAATGACAAACATCCTTGAATAGGTACTTAACCAATGATATACAAAAGGGAAATCTGCACATGAAAAGATGTTCAACATTATTGGCCACTAGGGATGCAAGGTCAAGTCATGATGAGATACTAGTATATGTCTATTAGGATGACTATAATAAAAAATACTGAAAATATCAAGTGTGGAGAGGGATGTAGACCAAGTGTGGATAGGGATGTAGGAACTCACATGCTTTGCTGGTGGAAATACAAAATATTTTGGCCACCCTGGAAAAACAGTTTGGCAGTTTTCTGTGAAGTTAATCATATATGCGTCAGAAAGCCCTCTCCTAGTTATTTACCCTGGAAATGCAAAACTTATATTCACACAAAATCCTATACCTACTAAACTGTATCACAGCTTCATTTATTAACTGCCAAAAATCATGAACAATTTAAATGTTCTTCAGTTGGTTAATGTTTAAACAAACTGTGGAACACTGATACAATGCAATACTACTCAATAATACAGAAACTAAGTATTGGTCTATTGAGGCATGGAACAATATTGTTATGACATTCCCAAAAAGATAAAACTATAGTGTTGGAGAACAAATCAGTGGTTGCCAGGAGTTGGGGGTAGGGAAAGATAGAATTAAAAAAGGGCAGTTTGAAATTTCATATTTTGTCTCCATGACAGATTTTTTGTTTTTAATTTCAACTTTGATCGTAGCTTCGGGTGGTACATGTGCAGGTTTGTTACATGGGTACAGTGTGTGATGCTGAGGTTTGGGGTATGACTGATCCCCTCACCCAGGTAGTGAGCTTATTACCCAACAGGTAGTTTTTCAGCCCTTGACCTTCTTCCTCTCTCCCACCTCTAGTAGTCCCCAGTGCTTATTATTCCTGTCTTTATGTCCATGTGTACCTGTTCTTTATTTCCCACGTATGCGTGAGAACATGCAGTTTTTGGTTTTCTGTTTATTCATTAATCCTATTAGGATAATGGCCTCTAGCTCCATCCATGTTGCTGTAAAGGACATGATTTCGATCTTTTTTATGGTTGCAATGTATTCCATGGCATATATGTACCACATCTGCTTTCTCTAATCCACCACTGATGGGCCCCTAGGTTGATTCTACACATTTGTTATTATGAAATAATGCTGTGATGAATGTATGAGTGCATCTGTATTTTTGGTAGATCAAACTATTGTCCTTTGCATATAAACCCAGTAATGGGATTGCTGGGTCAAAAGGTAGTTCTGTTTTAAGTTTGGAGAAATCTCCCAGCTGCTTTCCACAGTGGTTGAACTAATTTACATTGCCATCAACACTGTATAAGTGTTCCCTTTTCTCTGTAGCCTTGCCAACATCTGTTACTTTTGACTTTTAATTATAGCCATTCTGAAGACTCTTGAGCAGTCACCATGTACTCTCTACCTCAAAAAATTCTACTCTTTCATTCTGTATTATTTTCTTTTTCTATTTATTGTTAACTGAAATTACCTTGTTTATTAATTTGTTGAGTGGATTATCATCAGTCCTCTCACCATCCATTACCTTAATGCTGGTCCCATGAAGACTATGATCTACTGTATCCTCAGTACCTAAAATAATATCTGACACATGGTAGATTCTCAAAGGATATTTTAATAGATTAATGAATTACTAATGAATAAGGTAAATAGTCTGATGCACATTAAGTGCTCAAAAATGATGAGAGACAATATCTCAACCTCTACAATTCTACAATATTCAAGACAAAAATATGACCTGTTAACAAGTACCTGTGCTCTTAGAAATCCTTTTTCAGGCCAAATATATTGGGTTTGCGTAGCCATAGTCACTGTCTACTGAGAAGACACTTTCTGATTTTTAAATTCTCTAGCTCTCTGTAGGTGGAGAATTCTGCAGTTATTATTTGGTGCTGATCTAAAATGTTTAACATTATAGCATGGCTGAACATTTCGGCCTACAACTCAGCACAACAAAGAAAACATGCAAAGAAATGAGCATAGATGATGCTTGCTTCTACATGTTACATTATGTCTATTCTTTTCAACTTCATTTTACGGATTTAAAAAAATCAAAAGACGTTAAGTGATCTTAGTGAAAACTTAAACTTCACTGCTCTTAGTTTTCATGTCTTGCTTGTTTAGGTCAGAGAATAAACAAGCATTGTGCAGTTTTACACATGAGGCTAGCTCCCATTTGCTCATTTGAAACCAGATTCACAGATGAGTACCACATCAAAAATTTCTGATCTGTGTATTCATTCCATCTTTAAATCTGAGAGACACAATTGCCCACATTTGCATTATGCCAAAGGTGCACGGTGTCTTTCATTTTGAAAGACAGGAGAGTTCTGGCTTTGAGATCAGACTTGACCATTAATACATTTCAGTAATATTCACCCATTTTAATCCAACATACTTATTCCTCTTCAGTTATTTTATTTGTGTTTGTTTTTAAATGGCAGCTCCCAGCGTGATTTTCAGAGAAGAATGATTTAAAGTTCATAAAATGTCATCACACATTTCCATTTTCTCCAGCAAATTACCCAGGAAACCAAGATGAAAGTCAAACTTAAATCACTTAGACTTTTTACAAAACATGACATAAAATTACTAGAAATTCCAATTTCCAAAGATCTTATGTAGTTTTGCTCATACCTTTCTTTAGTGAAACTTTTATTGTTCAAAATCCAAAGGATGGCAATCTTAAAAGTTAATTAAATTGGTTATATAGATTTCTGTGGAGATTATGTTTCTCCCAGTTCAACCAGAGAGAAATTTCTCAATAATAAACTCTACGTCTATTAAATTATATGATGTCTTTGGCAAGTATGTGCTCAAAATCTTTGCTAGTTTTCAATCTAATTTCCTTATATAAAAAGTAAATGTGGTTACTTACACATGTGATAAAATGATAAAATAGAAAACAATTTTAATTTGAGTCATTTTATATAATAAAACTGATTTGTTTGCTGGATAAGAAAATTAGATTTCAAAAAGAAACAAAAGAAAATGATATATAATACATGCTAAAAAATTAGAGATTGGTAATGAAAACAAAAGTTCAGGAGACTTTTTAAGGACATCTGAAAGCAGAGAGCAAAATGTCAGAAAGAGTGGTTTTCTAGACATATGGACTTCAAGGATCAGTAATTGTTTTTTAAGGAGTCATCATAACTTCATAAATATAAAGAAAAAATGTTAAAACCAAAAAAAGAGAGAGATGATATAATCTCAAAACAGCAGAGCATTTAATAAATTGAATAAACATAAATTATTCTATTAAAGAAATTGCAATTGTTCTTATTTTCCTCATTTACTCTAGAGTGAGTAAAACCTCATCACAGACAAGCACTAATCCGAACCATTTTTGACATCGTCCTTGTAGAGAGCCTCAGGAATGAACAAGGTGCTTCTGAGATTTGATTTGCCTGTCTTAAGAATCTCTTTTCAAGAAGTTTCAGGCCTTCTGATCAAACATAAGTGGAAACCTCACTGTGAAACTAATAACCTTAATTTATGCCGAAGTCGTATCAGAGAACAAATATCTACTGATGGATTAGTCATCAAAGGGCATACTGAATAGTCTAGGATGTCCCCTTACTCAAGATCTTTTTATGGGTACTCATACCACAAGTTAGGACCTAATCCAATCTGTGGTAAAACACTGAGGGCATTAAGGAGTGAGGTGAGGTGTGAACAAATATTTTCTGAACTGCATATATATTGATCTAGGTGATTCTGTTATTTAATCTCATATTAAACACAAAAATATTGTCAGTAGATATTATTAACAATGCTGAGATTACAATACACTAACAGATTTGAAGTTCACTGAGGAGAAATTGCCAAAGACAACCCCACAACTGGAGGGTATCAGAACTGGAATTAATTGTTTGAATCCAATACGATGCCTTAAGCACTCAGCACTGGCAACTTTGTTTTTAACATTACTCACAATCCTCTCCTGTGAGGACTCATATATCTCTTTTCTAAAATAATCATTTTCCTGTCAAAATGTAACCCTAGGGTGCTGACCTTTGCTTTCTCAACAAATCTGATAAACTTCTGCAAATTTACAAACACCTCCCAAAGACTAGCAGACTACTCCTTCCCTTAGACATCATTTCACAACAGCAATGCCTTTACCAAAAACCATGATTGACAACCCAAAGTTGTCAATATATTTGGGTAAACTTATAACAGCAGCTTAGACTACTCTACAAATACAAGTCCATTAGCCCAATATTTTTCCCATTAAACAGTGTTATTGTTCGGAGACATCTATTAAGCCTCTTTCACAGGCTTTAGATCTCTCTCTCTCTCTCTATCTCACACACACACACACTCACACACATACACACTGACACACAAGCATCTACTCAGTTTTGGTGTCTTGTAAACATTCTTTGACAAGCAATCCCATATACAGACCCATTTAATTGTGCTGGATTACAGAGTCCAGAAAAGCCACAGAAGATTAGCAAGAGTTCAGATACCAAATATGTGAATTGATGCATGCAGAGCTGCAGCTGTATGATGTACCCCTGGCTTCTTAGGGTTGTAGAGACACTGTGAGCATTGTCACCAATCCTTCACAGAGTTTACATAGAAGTTTCCATCAAAGAAGAAAAAATCAGCACGTGACATGTAAAAAAGCAATACAAATGGTTAGAGGCCCCTTCTGACTGCCCAAACTCTGACTAGTCATAGTCCCGTGTGTGGACCAAGGACAAGATTCATAAACATCACAAATACCTACTGTGTTTCTCAAAGGGTAATACTGCAAGAATATTTTTAAGTCCTGGCATTGTCCACAAGTTCCCAAGAAGGTATATGTGTTTCTCCCCTAATCCCAACACCCCAGTTATGAAGTATTAATTTCCACTTGGTAGTCACTCAGTAGAACATATCAGAGACCATACTTCTCTCATTCCCCATGCCACAGCCAGCCTGGAACCTTCCATATCTTGGCTATTGTGAATAATGTCACAACGAACATGGCCTGCAGACATCTCTTTGACCTACTGATTTCATTTCCTTTGGATATATACCCAGAAGTGGGATTGCTGGGTCATATAGTAGTTCTATTTTTTATTTTTTGAGGAACCTCCATATTGTTTTTCATATTGATTGTACCAATTCATATTCCCACCGGAAACGTACAAACGTTTCCTTTTGCCACATTATCTCCAACATTTATCGCTGGTCTTTTCTGATTCTCAGTAACACTATTGCTGATCTTTCTGGGAATAGCCATTCTAGAGCTATTGTGTGAAAGAAAAAAGTTTTCTGCTAAGTTGTCAATAGATTTGGGTAAATTTATAACAGCAGCTTAGACTACTGTACAAATACAAGCCATTAGCCCAATATTTTTCCCATTAAAACACTGGCAACTAATTAGAATTACAGGAAAATAAACTGTCAAGACTTTTGCACATGTTATTTCTAATAATAACCCTTTGACATAGGTAATATTATTATCTTCATTTCATAGATGATAATTCTGGATCATAGACTTAAATGTACAATGACAAACAATAAAGCTTTAAAAATTAGGAGAATATCTTCAAGACCTAGGACTAAGTGAAGAGTTCTTATACTTGATACCAAAAGCATGATCCATAGAAGAAGAAAAATAGGTAAATTGGACCTCAGCAAAATTAAAATATTTGCTCTGCAAAATATTCTGTTGAGAGGATGAAAGAGACGCTATGACCTGGTAGAAAACATTTGCAAATCACATATCCAACAAAGAACATGCATCTAGAATATATTTTTTGAAAAAACTTTCAAAACTTAATAAGAAGAAAACAAAACAAAACTCCAATTAAAAACTAGGCTAAAGATCTAAACAGACACTTCACCATAAAAGATACACATATGACAAATAAGTACATGAAAAGATGTTCAACACCCTAACCATCAAAGGAATATAAATTAAAACCATGATAAGATACCACCACACACCTATCAAAACAGCTAAAACAAAAAATAATAATACCAAATGCTGGTGAGGACATGGAGAAACTGTGACACTCATACATTGCTGATAGAAATGTAAAATGGTACAGCTACTCTGAAAAATAATTTGAAAATTCCCTTTAAAACTTACAAAAAAAAAGGACTTACCATATGTCTCAGCAGTAACACTTCTAGCATTTATCCCAGAGAAATGAAAACCTATTTTTTACACAGAAATATATACACAAATATTTGTACCAGCTTTATTTATAATTGCTAAACATGGGAAACCACACAAATATTCCTCACTGGGCAAATCATTAAACAAACTGTGATACAGCTATAGCTATACCATGGAATAATACTCAGAAGCAAAAAGAAATTGCAGATCCTCACAACTTAGACTCACCTTAAGGAAGTGATGCTGAGTCAAGAAAAAGCCAAAAATGCTTGTATACAGTCAGGCACCACTTAATGACAGAAATTCATTCTAAGAAATGTGTCCTTAGGCAATTTTGTCATTGTGTAAACATCATGGAGTAAACTTACACAACCCGAGATGGTATCACCTACCATACATAGCAGTAGGTTATACCATATGATCATATCTGGGCTATATGGTATAGACTGTTGATCCTAGGCTACAAACCTGTACAACATGTCACTGTACTGAATATTATAGGCAATTGTAACACAATGGTATATATTTGTGTATCTAAACATAGAAAAGGTACAGTAAAAATATAGTATAAGAGATAAAAAATGGCACACCTGTGTAGGGCACTTACCATGAATAGAGCTTACCAGACTGGAAGTTGCTCTGGGTGGGTCAGTGAGTGACTGGAGAATGAGGATGAAGGCCTAGGACATTACTGTACACTACTGTAGACTTTATCACTGTGCAATTTACACTAAATAAATAAAAATATTTTTTCTTCAATAATAAATTAATCTTAGCTTACTTTAATTTTTTTACTTTATGAACATTTTAAATTTTTTAGCTTTTTGACTTTTGTAATAATACTTAGCTTAAAACACAGATACATTGTAGAGCTACACAAAAAATATTTTCTTCATATCCTTAGTCTATAAGCTTTTACTATTTTAATTTTTTTAACTTTTAAATGCTTTTATTATAAACTAAGTGAAAAACACACACATTAGCTTAGGCCTACACAGGAGGAGCAAGATCATTAAGATGTCACTAGATGACAGGAATTTTTCAGCTCCGTTATAATCTTACAGGACCACCATCATATATGCAGTTCGTCATTGACCAAAACATCATCACACAGCACATGACTGTACTGCAAAATTTCATTTATTTAATATTAGTGAAGTAATATAATTATACTTGCTGATGACATTGTTGATGAATGTAGATGAAGAGCAGATTATTGATTATCAGGGATTTCATGTATGCTAGGTTTACACACTAACATAGAAATCTGAAAGAATTATTTAACATTAATTGAAGAGAAATTATGTTAGATATTCTCTTTTTGGTTTGTTTTTCATTTGCATTCAAGACCAGACAATAATAGTTGACCAATAAAGTAGGTCCCCAAAAAGTGGTCAGAATTTTGGCAAGACAGCTTTTTATATGTGATATAAAAGTTATCACCTATCTAATTACATTTCTAGTGACATTTTAACATGTAATCCAAATATATTTCCCTATTTAAAGAGAAATTGTTTTAGCAAGTTGTTGAGTAAAGTTATTAACAAGATGTTAGGTAAATTTAGAAGAATGCTAAAGTACTATTACTTACTTAAAGTCTGTAGTAGTAAGATTTTATTTCATTCCATGATGCCTAAACAGTAGTCCAATTTTTCAAGAACGAAGAATAATAACGGCCTCATCAGGTAAATGTCAGCTTTGATTATTTGTTTATTACACATTGGGGTAAATACAAAGTATGTGTTTCCTCTGAGGGGAATAGGAAATCATCACAAAGGGTGATGGGGAGCTGAGGTTCTGGGCCTGTCATGAGAGGGATATAGATGAGAGTTAGGAGAGTAGATCTGGACTCAGGCTGTCCTGATGCCAACTCTTCCACTGGCTTGCTATGTGTCCTGTGCCACAGACTTAAGACTTAGTTCCGGCCAGGCACGGTGGCTCACGCCTGTAATTCCAGCACTTTGGGAGACCAAGGCGGGTGGATCACGAGGTCAGGAGTTCGAGAACAGCCTGTCCAACATGGTAAAATCCTGTCTCTACTAAAAATACAAAAATTAGCCACGCAAGGTGGCATGTGCCGGTAGTCCCAGCTACTCTGGAGGCTGAAGTGAAAGAATCACTTGAACCCGGGAGGCGGAGGTTGCAATGAGCTGAGACCACACCATTGCACTCCAGCCTGGGCAACAGAGCAAGACACCATCTCAAAAAAAAAAAAAAAAAAAAATAAGTTC